>NW_017731600.1:1287249-1360102 GCF_001890085.2 Hipposideros armiger | reverse complement strand
AACCCACTGCCACAGGGACTGCAGCCTATGCCGTCGCCAGCGACTCAGGGCAGCCCAGCTCCAGGTTGAGCTGTTATTCAGCATCTTAGCTGTAGAGGGCAGTGTCCCTGGCCCTCATATGTGGGATCCGAACCGGGGCCCTCTGGCATCCCAAGCGAGTTCTTAACCATCGCGCCACTCGGCCGGCCCAAAAGCTATTTAATTCTTAATATAGTTCTAAATAAAAATAAAACACACAGCCATTTTGAAGGATTTTTAAAAATTTATTTTTATTCAGATATAATTGGCATATAACATTGTCTAAGTGTAAGGTGTACATGTTGGTGAAATATTTTTTTTTGACTTGTAATCTAACAACATATTTTCAGCTAAAGTAATGGTGACTGAATTTTTATCAAACATTTTAGGATTATTACCTGAGCAGATATATAGTCAACATAATTCAGTTGCCCAAATAGCCTAAACTGTTGAAATACATTAAGAAAATGTTTTTCAGGAAAACAGGAAAAAGTGAATTATTTTGGAACAATGTTTATTTTTTTTTGCAAGATCTGTATCCAGTCTTTATTTTTATTTTTTTAATTAATTTTTTATTAGTTTCAGGTGTACAAAGGAACATACTAGTTAGACATTTAAACCCCTCATAAAGTGATAACCTACCCCCCCCAAGCTACTACCCCTCTGACATTGTATATAGCTGTTACTATACCATCAACTATCTTCCCTATGTTGTACTCCACACCCCATAACGATATATACCTATGTATTTAGTTATAGTTGGCATGCAATATTATTCTACCTCAGCTTCGGGTGTATAGCGCAGTGGTCAGGCATCTACACATTCAATGACGTGGTCCCTCTGATAAGTCCAGTGCCCATTTGGCACCTTACATGATTTTTACAACATTGTTGATTATATTCCCCATACTGTATTAACTATCAATTTGTATTTCTTAATGCCCTCACCTTTTCACCCTGCCCCCAACCCCCTCCCATCTATCACCCTGATAGATCTAGTGCCTATCTGGCACCATACCTTGTTATTACAATATTACTGACTACATTCCTTATGCAATACCCTACATCCCCATGACTACTGTGTAACAACCAATCTGTACTTCTTAATCCCTTCCCCTTTCACCACCCTTAACCCCCCTCCTACCTTAAAGAAGTCCCTCTAAGATTCCTTGTAAAGCTGGTTTGGTGGTGATGAACTCCTTCAGCTTTTTCTTGTCTTGGAAGCTCCTTATCTATCCTTCAATTCTAAATGACAGCCTTGCTGGGTACAGCAATCTTGGTGGTATGGCATTGTTTTTCATCACTTGGAATATTTCCTGCCACTCCCATCTTGACTGCAAAATTTCTGATGAGAAATCATCTGACAGTCTTATGAGGGCTCCCTTGTAGGTAGCTGACTGCTTTGCTCCTGCTGCTTTTAAGATTCTCTCTTTGTCTTTACATTTGGCATTTTAATTATGATGTGTCTTGGTGTTGGTCTCTTTGGGCTTATCTTGTTTGGGGCTTTCTGAGCTTCCTGGGCTTGTATGTCTGTTTCCTTCACCAGATAGGGAAGTTTTATGTCATTATTTCTTCAAATAGGTTTTGAATTCCTTGCTCTCTCTCTTCTCCTTCTGGTACCCCTATAATGCAAATAGTGGTACGCCTGATATTGTCTCAGAGGCCCCGTAAACTCTCCTCAATTTTTTGGATTATTTTCTCTTTTTGCTGTTCTGATTGGGTGTTTTCTGCTACCTTATCTTCTACATTGCTGGTTTGATCCTCTGGTTCATCTAATCTACTGTTGATTCCCTGTAATATATTCTTCATTTCCATTATGGTAACCTTTATTTCTGACTGGTTATTTTTTATGGTTTTCACTCCATTTTTATGCTTCCTATCTCTCTGTTGAAGTTCTCCCTGAGATCACTGAGCATTTTTATAACCAGTGTTTGCAACTCTGCTTCTGATAGTTGCGTTATCTCCATTTTGCTTAGTTCTTTTTCTGGAGCTTTGCTCTGTTCTTTTATTTGGGCCATGTTTCTTTGTCTCCCCATTTTGGCTGCCTCCCTGTGTTTGTTTCTATGTATTAGGTAGGGCTGCTATGTCTTCCGGTCTTAGTAGACTGGCCTTATGTAGTAGGTGTGTTGTGGGGTTCAGTGGCGCAGTCTTTCTGGTCACCTGAGCCACACACTCCAGGTGTGTTCCTTGTATGGGTTGTGTGTGCTCCCCTCTTGTAGTTGAGCCTTGGTTGATAATTGCACACCAATGGGAGGGACTGACCCTTGGGCTCACTGGTTGTGAGGATTGGCCTTGACTACAGTGGAAGAGTAGTTGTGCGGGGTAGCAGGACTCTGATGTCCACCCAGTCGGCCCCTTGGGCGTGTCATACTTGGAGGTGGCTGGGTGATGCTCGAGCTCGTTTTGAAGCTGGCCACTGGGGGCGCCATCCCCAGGACCACCTTGGAGGGGATGCGTTGTAGGACTAGTTCAGCCAGAGCCTGTGCCCCGCCAGGGTCCACCCAGTGGGAGCCAGAAGGAAATCCGCAGATGGCTGCCACCCGTCTGTGCTTGGAAGTGACTTGAGAGGTCAAGCTGCTAACCAAGCCCGGCTAGCACTGGTGCCACCTTAGGGCTGCTCAGCCAGAAGTACAGGACTTGCTCAAGCCAGATGCTCCTTTTCTGGGTTCTGTGAACCTTTGAGAGTCTAGGAAAGTCTGAAGCTTGAGCCAAGGCAGGCGGGCTGCAGGAAAAAGCCACTGAAAGCAGCTTGGGTGGGCCTGAAAGTTGGGCGGAGCCAGGCCTCATATCACCAGGGCGTGGCGAATGAAGGGTGGAGACTCAGATATGGTGGCTGCCTGCATCACAGGCAGGGAAGGGGAAGGGCTCAGCAAAGAAACAGTGGTTTCTGCCAGCTCCCCACATCCAGGAGAAAGCTGCCTCACCATCCCCCATCCCAAGCCAGACAACTCAGGTCCCCGTGGTATGTCCCTGCCCGCTTTCCAGCTGCTGCCCCAGCGCTGGAGCTCAGAGCCAGTGATTCCGTTGGTGGGTAAATCCACGCACAGTCCCTATAAGTGGAGCACCTGTGAGTGCAGCCTCACTGTCTCACTCAGTCACAATCTCCGCTGGTTTTCACAACCAGAAATTATGGGACTTCTCTCCCTGGCACTGGAACCCTGGGCTGGGGTGGGGTGGGGCTGGGATCTCTCGCTCTTCTAGGGGATGGGGAGGGACCCCCACAGCTGAAATAGCCCTCCCGATCTTTAATGGTCACACGTGGGTGTGGGACCAGCCTGTGTCGTGTCTCTGACCTTCCTACCAGCCTGGAGGTGGCTTCTTCTGCATGTCCTTGGTTGTAGGGCTTCAGTTCATCTTGATTTTAGGCGATTCTCAATGATGGTTGTTCTGTAGATTAGCTGTAATTTTCATGTGGTTGTGAGAGAAGGTAAACACAGCGTTTACCTATTGCATCACCTTGGTTATCTCCCACATTTATTTCTTTTGCATTTATTTTCAAATTGGCAGTTCCTCCATTATCATCTGTGTTGCTACAGCTATAGATAGAATATAAGCTCCATGTGGGTGGCGACCATATGAGCCTTGCTTACCTGGTACGATCAGCTTTGAATAATTGTATTCTATGAATAAATGAATGCGAGCCCAAGTTCCCTTTCAAACTATATCTTCACAATAGTACGTAACTGAAATTCTTCTGTGCTCTTCAGGCCTAACCCTGTTTTTGAGTCCAGCTGCGAAATTCAAGTGGCCTTTTGGGCATGGGAGAGCAGAAGGGATGCCAGCTTTGGAGCCAGGCAGCCTTTATTTCACAATCCTGGCCTTGCCGGTCAGTAGCGGTGTAACCATAGGCAAGCACTTTCCCTTCTCTGAGCCAAAGTTTCTTAATAGGTAAGAAGAGGATAACAGTCTCTTCCCTGCAGGATGGTTTCAACTGTAGTGAAAAAATTGCAGTGCCCCAAGAAGATGCTCAGTATATTTTATTAGCTTTTATATTTTATACTCTGCAATAATGTGATCCACATAAACCACCATGCACATTTAAAAAATAGCTAATTTATAAAAATCTTGGCCTCAGAAATTGTTCACCTTAATATTCAAATTGTTACTTAATATTCAAATGATATACTTTCCCATTCTCTTCCATTTTCTTGTTTGGGCAGTTTTTACTTTGACATCCGAGTTTATTTGCACACCTCCCTCCCCTTTGGAGCATAAGCAGTACTCTCCCCTGGCTCATCCTCTTATTTTCCATCTTCAGTTCTGCGCTAATACAGTAGCAGGCAGGGATGGGTCACAAAAAGATGTGTTGCTCTATAGAGTTCAAGCAGTGAAGCGATTTGATACAAACAATGAGGTGCTTTACGGAACCACTTGGAAAAGGCTGGTGGAATGAAATGCAGGGGAAGATGCCACTAGCACTTCGTTTAACCACAGTCTTTCAGAGAGTCAGAAAATTGATAGACCACAGGAAACCACCAGCAATTTTCACCACTGCTTGTATCATCAAAGCAGGTGATTTGTAGGGAAATGCCCAATGGCTGCTCTGAAAATCTCACGCCTGCAGAAGCCGTGCACACCTCTGCCCATCACCGCCAGAGAAGCCACGATAAATCTTCAGCTTCTCCTTGGCTTCCAAATCTGATACAAGATTCTGGAAAATGTGATAGATACCCAGGCTTCTGGGCCCTGTGATTCAGGGAGAGAGCATGGCAGAACGAAAGGTTTCAAGTTGCCAACAAGCAAGCCAGTGCGATTTCCTTGTATATCACTGTTCATTTTTATTCTCATTTCTCAGGTATGCGCTCTCCATTTTGATTCTGGCCTGTAGTCTTCCTGTAATTGCAATAATGATTGTTGAATAAGTAATTCGCTTCAAGAAAGAGGTTTATTTATATTTAGCATGTATACCGTGTTTTCCAGAAAATAAGACCTACCTGGAAAATAAGGCCTAGCATGATTTTTCAGGATGCTCGTAATCTAAGCCCTACCCCAAACATAAGCCCCAGTTAAGATCGTCAGCCAGACATGGTTGTTTGAATAAATGTAGATTTTTGTACATGAATAAATGAAAAATGTAGATTGAACAAAAATTAATATAAGACCCGGTCTAATTTTTGGGGAAACACGGTACTACTTTCTCTTTGGCATCTTTGTATCACGTTTCTCTCGGAAACGTATCCTTTTTGAAAATGTCTATCAACCAGAGGGATTCAAACTGTGGCACTCAGACCAAATCTGCTGGCTAACTGTTTTGCAAATAAAGTTTTATTGGAGAACAGCCACACCCATTTGTTTCCATATTGCCAGTGGCCGTTTTCACACCCCACTGTTGAATATTTGCAACAGAGGCCACGAAACCTAAAATACTTACTTTCTAGCCCTTTATAGGAAAATGTTGCTGACCACTGCTCTAGATAGTATGTAAAGAAAGGGAACACCATGGGTGGCTTTTTTATGTACTTGCGTGTTGAATTTTTTTCATAATCAGTTCACTGAATATAGACTTTCTGATCTCATGTGTATATGGTATCATCAAATTGTAGGTACTTGTGTGGAACTCTGTCCACAGGCTTAAAAATAAAAATGTTATTTGTCCACCAGAAAATATTCATTGAACCAATACAATGAATATGTTCCAAATCTTCCTCCTATGCTAGGGATTGATATTTCACTTTCATTCTCCAAATATCTGTTTTCTAATAGGCACCATGTCATCTTGATTTTCACATGATTTACTACTCACAGGGCAGCTCTATTCTTTCTCAAAACCTGTAGTCACTGTTGAATGGTACCAATGATCTTCGCTTTGTAATAACTTCCTTAATACATTTTAAAACTATGATCTGCTAGTAAGTCTATTTTTCTCCCAGTAATTAGGCCTCTAATCTTATTAGCAACTCGATCATACTGGTCAGTTTTGAGCCATGAAGACAACGTATATGTCAAAGCGTTTTTGTTCTTTGCCACCTGAGAATTCACACGGTTCCTCTTTTATCTGCTGTGTCTCTTCCTGTGTTTGAAGTCATTGTTTAAAGAGAGACAGAGAGAGAGAGGAAGGGGGGAGAGAGAGGACCCTAAAGACCTTTTTATCAACTGCTATCAATTATTATTTCTTATCAGCTGTTATCAGCTTTTTCTCCTTCAGCATCTTTGGTTGTCTATTTTAATTTTGTAAAACAGAATGCTTTCTTCTCGAACATTGTGACTTGTCTCTCTATGGTGCTTTATTTTTGTATGACCTCTTCCTTTTCTTATCAACTTGGCTGTTAGTCTACATACTTCACTCACTTGCTCTTCAATTTCTACTATTTTTGCTCCAATTCTTACAATTTCTTAACGTCTATTGAAAAAAAAAATCTTTTCTCCATATCATTAAATGCTGCTATGGATGGAAGTATCCATTTTTTTCTTTACGGCATTTCAATATTCTCCTTCTCTTGTGTATATTTCTTATGCCATTTTAACTTGCTTCTTCATGATCTGAAATCTGGAAAGGAATAGTTCACTATATATATATATATATATATATATATATATATATATATTTTTTTTTTTTTTTTAAGATTTTTATTGGGGAATTGGGGGATGGGAACAGTGCTGGGGAATCGTGGAAGGGGAACAGACAAGTTGCTGTCCTTTTGTTCTTCAGTCTAGATGTGGAGGACGTGGCTTCACTGGCCCATGTTGGTATTATCATTGCGCTCTTCCCGGGTGAGGCAGATCAGTCGCCGGCTTCTGGATGGCCGCTCACGGTGGCTGCTGGCCGCTCATGCTGGCTACTGGCTACACACGGTAGCCCATGGCAACCAACTGCAGTAGGGGCTGCAGCCTACATTGTCGCTGGTCACTCATGGCAGCCCAGCTCCAGGTTGAGCTGTTGTTCAGCATCTTAGCTGTGGAGGGCAGTGTCACTGGCCCTCATATGTGGGATCCGAACCGGGGCCCTCTGGCATAACCAACTGAGCCACTCGGCCAGCCCTGAATATATATTTTTTAATTAAATTGTCTTCCTGTTAACAAGGATTTATTCCCTGTCCCGCTTTTGAAAAATTTACTAATTTTTGAGAAATTCATTTAACCGTTACCATGGCATAGGCTTTCACTTTGTGTTCTATTAATACTTTGTCTGTTTTCACCTACACGTTTATCCAGTCATTCTGGAGACCATCCCTATCTACATCTGTTTTTTGTCATAATTGTGACAGCAAATATCTAAATATAAAATGTCGAATCCTATATTGTCACAGTTATTCTAAGTGTATTTTGTTGGATAACTTCCAGTTACCTCCAGCCTTATCATCTTTTTCTGGACAACACTGGAAACCCTTCCATGATATAAAATCATTGAAGCACAGATATTAAATGCTTCTCCCTTTTATATTTCTTTGGATGTAGGGCAGCTACATATGTAAATGTGGTATTTCCTAAGTCATTTTCATAATTACATATCTTCCAGTGTAGATCTTATATTATTAAATATCTTCACGAATAAAAGTTCAAGTTGGCATTATTCATGTCCCATTGATCCATATGAAATTAGCTTTAAATTTACAGTGTCAAATGCAGTAGCCACTAGCCACATGTGGCTATTTAAGTTAATTAAAATTCAGTACATTTCAAAATTCAGTTCTTCAGTGAACTACTCATAGTTCAAGTGCCCAGTAACCACCTGGGACTAGCAGCTGCCTCATTGGACAGTTACAGGTATAGAACACTTCCTTATTGCAGGGAGTTCAATTGGATACCCTTACATAGTTGAGAATGTAATGGCTTCATTTGTAATTTACATTTCTTCCCATCACATTAAGCCGTCTTTTTTTGTATGAAGATTGTGTAAATTTGGTTCCTCTTTCATCAGAATCCATGAGCTGCAACTCGAAACTTTAGTGGTCATTTGCTCTTTGTATTGTGCGCTCCTATTTCTGTGTCTTCTACCCACATTTGTCATTTAATACAGGGGAATAGCCTTTTCTTGCATTCTCTTTGCTTTCTGTTCCTTAGACCACTGGTTCTCAAACTTGAATGTGCCTCAGAATCACTTGGAGGGTTTGGTATAACACAGATTGAAGGGCTGCACCCCTAGAGCTTGTGACTCAGTAAGTCTGGGATGGGGCCTGAGAATTTGCATTTCTGTCAAGTTCCCAGGTGGCATTAATGCTACTTGTCTGAGAACCATTGTATAGAGAAGGCTTCTGCCTCTCTCTGCCTCCTTTCTTATACAGAGAACTGTTCTTTATACACCCCTCACATACTTCAGTATTTTGTCTGTATAATTTATTTTTTGCTACCTCTGTTTATTTTTTGAATCATCATGTGTTTTCCCCGTAACTTGAAATTCATCTCTGTTAACTGTACCTGTCTCCCCACACCACCTTCTCTCTGTTCTCTTTCCTGTTGCCTCCCCAGGAGACTTGCAAGGTTGCATTTGTACAAGTGTCTCTTGTTTTCTTTCCTCTTTCTCTTGCATGCTGGATCTTGCAGGTGGCCCAACTGTGCCATCTTCCCTTTTATTGTGACATGTTTCTGGGCATTTCCTTTTTATCAGGAGGCACTGTTGTGTCCCCTGCCCTCCAGACCGAAACCACCTTTCCTCACTGTGTTCTCTACTTAAGTGACCTAGCAAGTAACAGCTACATCAAATCCTGAGCTGTCTTTCCTATGGTAGTAGTAATAGCTCTCCATACCTTAATGAAAATCTCTTGGCAGGTGGTCAGCACTCTCCCCACTTTTTCATCTTTCTCCTTAACAATTGTGCTCTGCAGCCCCATCTCCAGCTGTCTCCAACTTTTACTGACTGGGCTCCTGCTCTTTCACCTTTCAATAACAATGTTGCAGTATCCCTGCTTTGTTCCTAAAGCTTGACCCTTTTTCTTACTGTATAGTCTCTTATCGAGTTTTTGTTTCTGTGTTGAATTTGAACTTACAGCAAATTTTTTCCTTCCTAGCATTTGAATTACTGTATATGTATACCATGGATTCAGTACAATCAAATTAATGAGCAGATCTCAATTTTATTTCTTGTTAAACTGTAACACTTCTCCGTGAAAGCAACTCTTTAGGATACAGCCTGGAATTGTTAGAGGGGGGCCTCTAGAGTGAGACAATGTCTTTTTTTCACATCCTGCCTCTGCTTCTCATTTTTCTCATCTACACCATGGGCTAGTATTAGCATCTGTCTTATAAAATCGTCGAGTAGAACAGGTGAATGAAGGTATTTAGCACGATGCCTAGTTCACGTAAATAGTAAATCTTGGCTATTACTAATATTGTTATATAATCATATCTTCCCATGAGAAAAGTTATTTCTTTCTTATTTATCTTGTAGAAGATGCAGTAGACAAATTAGCAGTTAAATTTGCAATAAAGGTATCCTAATCTTTATTTGACTGAGCCTTGTCTTTTACCTTTTCTTCATATATCTCAGCTTTTATATAGCCTTTCCCTCTTTTTCTCATAATCAGTTTACCTCTGACATAGAACAACACAAAATGACATCAAAATAAAAAACAAAGATAACAACAGACATCTCAGAACTTTTAATTCCCATAGTTCCAAATGTTCTTAAAGTTCTGTGGGGTTTTTTTTGTTTTTTTTTTTAATCTTTTTTTTTTTTTTACCGCAGCTTGATTTCTTTCCCGCCTGCACTCCATGACATTTCAGGCCACTGACTACTGTCATCTTTGCAATAACCTAGTAAAGCAATTAGAGCAGGAATTCCTAGTCCTCTTTTACAGGCTTGGAGAGTGAGGCCCAAATGGCAGACATGACTGAGCAACGACAGCAACGTCATAGAGTATAAACAGGGACGCGGTTCAGGGCTATGCAGCCGGTACACTTCAGTTTGAAGGGGTGTCTCCACCTGGGAGACATCACAGACTTGTTTATATATTGAGATGGTTTCCAGCAGAGTCTTAAGGAGACGCCCTGTGTCCAGTTTGCCCAAGGTGCCAAAAGGGCTCTCACTGGTCCTGAAAACTCAACACTGTTCCATGCAACACAGATTACAATTTTTCCCTTTTCTAACTCCTTCTATCCTCTTATCTTTTTATCACTCTTTTACTCCCCTCAACAATCCATGTTTTTCTTTTTGTCACATAGAAAAGTAGACACTTTCCAATTCAGTTGGGAAGACAAAAATAAAGCATGTAAAGCTCTTGAAAAGGCATGTAACCATCACTGCATGTGATTACATTCTAGGCTATGTGGAATGATTGATGTGTTATAAATGGGAAGATACAATAAAGTGCTAATTTGTTCATGTGAGATAGCTATATTAAAGATGAAAGCGACTCAGGCTGCTGCAGGAAGACCATGAGAACCTGGGTTGACATACTACAAATTCATATTGGAGGTGATCGGGTTTATAGAAAGAGCTCACTAAGGAAGCTAATTGCAAAAGTTTGTGGTTGGTGGACTATAAGAGAAGAAGGGGAATAACAATGAGATGACATTTCTGAGTCTAGATGACTGGGATGCTTGTCAGCCAGAGAAATAGAAAAAAAAGTTAAAACAGGTTTCAGAGGAAAAGAAAATATTGGAAGGGAGAGGCGAACTTGTAGTAGAAATTTCATCTAGGTGATGGAAAGATAGGGCAAGAAATAGGGGGTAAAATTAGCATTGGAACAAAAGATTACAGGTCACTCGATAGAAATGCTTTTGGAAGATGTCAAAGGCATACAATTCTCCAAGAACACGGAGAGAGGCTAGTGTTGTGGCAGTGCCACAGATTGGGGAATGCCTGCAGGTAAGAAATGGAAGGATGGTGAGTGAGCACGTGATTGAGAGACAGCTTCTCAGGAAAAAAGGGGTGCTCAGGATTGGTGATGGTTTCTCATGAATTTAAATGTGGACTCTTACAAGTATGTTCTGCATTCATCCCCTGGTGATTTGTCATAATTTTTATTATTATATCTTGCTGTTTATCATCAGTTAAAATCCTCATGAGAGTTTCTCATTTTAAGAGAGTGCACCAAAAATATCTTTTTATATCTCTCCTTACATAGAAGTTTCCCCAAGTCCCTTTTTTGATAACCTGGCCTCTTTCTGTGAAATGGAGAGATTAGATTTAAAAGAGATGCCTTTCACACCACAGACGTATAAAAATGTACTTTCTCCTTATCCACTAAGGCAGAATATTTTTTTGTTTTTTTTGTTTTAAAGCAGCACATGGATTCATCAGCACCCCGTTAATCTCCTGCAGGGAAGGAGCTGTGCATGCAGTGCTCTGGGTCTTCAATTAAAAGTGAGGCCAGAGCATAAGTTGAGAAAATCTGAGCATCAGTAAGAGTAACAAGTCTTGGGACAGGTCAAATATTTTAAAACTCATCGTTTCTTAAAATACTGAAAAAAAATTTTTTTGTTAGTCATCATTGGAGGTTACTAGGACACCGGCTCATTATTTTGAAAAGAGACAAAGGAAAAGAAACACACATTTGACCTGCTTTTTCTGTACCACCTGTATTTTAGACTAACCACGTTGGAAATAAGGAAAGCTTAGTTTTGAACAATAGGTTCAGCTAATAAATGCAGAAGGCCTGAGAGAACATCACCATTCTGCAGCCCATAATGAAGTGATCAACAAGATTAAACATGGATGGGGTGTTTGAACATGGAGGGATCAGGCTGAAACGTTTTGAATCACTGATAAACCTTGGCGTCATTAAGGTGGTACAACCATAAATCAGTGACTCCATGACGTCTTGCACCTAGGAGGTGTTTCTGCCTATTTTTTAAAGGATAAATGTACTCTAGATCTTTTATGCCTACCTTCCTTAGCTACATTACCTTACTGTCTCATGAGGAATTTAAAACAATCCTCTTCTATGATTTTAGGATTCAAATGAATAAAAAAATTACAATCTTTAAGCAGAAAAGTTTGAAATTGTGTTTTCAAAGCTCACTTCATGTGTGGACTTGCAGAAGGGGAAAATGAGGTTACAATGAAGGAAAGAAAAGCCAGCTTCACATTTTTGTTTGTTTGTTTTCTAACCATCACAGGGATTTATATGGTGGTTATTACTAAGGGGTAAAAGTACAGATGATTTTCTCTTTTCTTCTTTATATTAATCCTCTTCTAAAGGCTATTTGGCCTTTTGTGTTTCTTTTGTCCTTATCTTTGTGGTTGTGTCCTTGTGACAGTATGATGCTCACTATTATTTAGTGAAAAGTGAAACAAAAGTGCTGTGTTCATATATTGAATGTTAGTGTAACCAAATATTTATAAGTCACAAATGATTAATAATTGGAAACTTACAGAATGACTGGCGTGTAAACTCTTAGGTCTATTATCTAGCTCCAACTGTCCTTGGTTTTTATTGGATCGTAGAACAATCCTTCCTTAAATAATCACAAGAAAATGAATAGGAAGCAGGGGGTGTTGAAAACTGGGAGATGAACTAACCAAAAGTCTCAGCTATTGAACATTGTATTGTCCAATAAAAAACAGACTTCATTTTAGGTTGGTGAGTGTAAGAGTGCCTATACTTTCTTAAGACCCAGATGGCACCAACCCTTTATTAGCTCATATGGGTGGGTCTGAAAAGCAGTAATGTAGGAAATTTCAGTTTGGCTCTATAAGAATAATTCTTATAAAGTACCATAAAATGTATAAAAGTAAAAATCTCTCTTTTGTTTTAAATTTAAATATGTTCAGAAAAATACAGGTCCCCATTCATACTATAAAACAGGAAATTTGTGTATCTGAAAAAGGAGGTAGTTGGGTCATATCCTGGACAGTGTACTTGTGGGAGTCAGTAATACCTGGGTTTGAATCCTGGCTCTGCCACTTACTAACAGGTCATGCCTCAGTCTGCTCACCTATAAAAGGAGTCTAATAATGTCGACTCTTAGTTAGATTTCAAAATAAATGGAAGAAAATATATGAAGCCTGATAATAAGGTTCGCGAACGCATCCTAGAAAAAGTGCTACGTACCTCATTGCTGAATATCACAATATTCATCTTCGAAGTGCTCCCCTTGGGAAGCTATACACTGATACCAGTGCCTAGTCCACCCTTCAAACAATTTTGGAACTCATCAGAGCTGTCATTATATTACCCTTGATGTCCTGAATGTCATCAAAATGTCTTCCTTTCAATATTTCCTTTATCTTCAGATAAAGAAAGAAGTCACTGGGGGCCAGATCAGGTGAGTAGGGAGAGTTTTCCAATACAGTTATTTGTTTACTGGCTAGAAACTGCCTCACAGACAGTGCCGTGTGAGCTGGTGCATTGTCATGACGCAAGAGTCATGAATTGTTGGCAAACAGTTCAGGTTGTCTAATTTTTTCATGGAGTGTTTTCAGCACTTCCAAATAGTAAACTTGGTTAACTGTTTTTCCAGTTGGTACAAATTCATAATGAATAATCTCTCTGATATCAAAAAAGGTTAGCACCATTGTTGTAATAAGTTCGTGAACTTAATTGTTAGACCTCATATGTAAATGGCTTAGCATAGTTCCTACACATCATAAAACTTAAAAATCGTAGCTATTATGATTAGCATCCATCATCATAATGAATTCCAGATGACTTGCAAATTTAAACGTAAAGAATTAAAATATAATAAAATATAATGCTTCATTGATAACAGCTGTTTAAACCAGCTACAGTCTCTTCCAGACACATGCACACCACACACACATACACATTCCATGCATTTTTGGGCTTCAGAACAGTTTTCAAAATGTTTTTTTTTTTTTACTGTATAGAATATTGGTATATCAATCAGATTTTGGTCGAGGTTTGTGAAAGTCAACTTGAGCTAGATTTCAAAAATATTGAATACAGGTTGATTCGTGGAACCAAAGCAGAGGAGAAATATTATGCAAGAGGCCTTAGGAATTACAGCAACGATGGACCTCAACATTATCAGTAGTCACTCATTTTGAACTTGTCATGCCAGCTTCAAATTCATAGACAGGTTTTGTCCTGGTTTAGCAGGGAACCTGGACACAAATAAGTCCAGTCCAGCATCCTCATGTCTTCATATTCAGGGAACAAAAAAACCTACTTTTCTAACTCTAATTAGAGGAATTCCAGGGAAGAGCTCTGTTGGACATTTGGGTCATTTGCTTATTCCTAGATCAATTATATGGCCAGGGGTATATAATAAGTAGTCCAGATTGTGGTAATCTGGGGGTGAGCTATGAAAGTCTGTTATGATAAGAAGAGGGTGGAAAGCTATTGGGCAGACAAAAGCAATGATTGTCACAGTATGGCTCTTAATGCATAACTGTAACCACATCTTTCATGTACTTACATAAATTCAACTGTGTCTAATCAGGAACAATTAGAGACATGAGAAATCAAGAAAACAATAGTGGAGAAAGTGAGCAAGAGATAACAAGTGAGGAGAGTCAAGCCTAGTTTAATAGCTGGGCTGCACTTACCTCAAAGTGAATGATCTTACTCTTGAAATGGTGCAGCATGAGCTGGGAGCCTCTAGTCCTGTGTTATCTCAGTTCTCATTGTTGTCATGTGTCTTGTTGCTGAGTTTCATTGTAGTGATTAAAGCTAGATTTTCTTTTTTGGTACAACGTGGATCATAAACACATGCCAACCACTTCATCTAGTACACCACCGAAAGAAGCAGCAATCTGTTCAACACTAGAGGAAAACCTGACTGACTTCTACTTACCAAGTCTGTATTCTGTTTTTTTTTTAAATAATTTAAATGGTTTCTCAAGGGTAATTTTGAGCATGCCTGATTTCCACCTTCTGCACCAACTTTAAAGCCTAACCTGCATATGAGATGCAATATTGCTATACTGCTAAATTATTGTTATCAGATAATTTATACTAGTTTATATTCCCACTAGAGGGTATGCAAAAGCACATTTCACCTCATCCTTTTCCTCTTCTGGGCAGAAGTTTTTAAAGTTAGCTTGAAAGATACCAAGTTAAGAGAAAGAAAAAGAACTAGTTAATATAATTAACAAATAGAGTTTGCCGGTCACCTTTCCTTTTTGTGAAATATAGCAGTGATACTGCCATTAAATCACAACTTCTCTAAATAAATGGAAAATAAAATTGTTAATTTCTTCTCACCTGGAAGCCTAGAACCATGATATCAACAAAGTCGATTTATTTTTTGCAGGGCTCAGAGCCTCAGAAATACTCCAGCATCTTATGGTATTATACTGGAATGATTTAAAACATCTAGAAAAAAATATTTTTTAAAAGAAATTTTATTGGGGAATGGTGTGTTTTCATCAGCTCCAAGTCAAGTAGCTGTTTTAATCTAGTTGTGGAGGGCACAGCTCAGCTCCAACTCCAGTCGCCGTTTTCAATCTAGTTGTGGGGTCTCAGCCCCATCCTATGCAGGAGTCGAACCAGCAATCTTGTTAAGAGCAAGCGCTCTAGCCAACTGAGCCATCCGGCCACCCACCAGCAACTCAGCGGCAGCTCAATTCAAGTTGTCTTCAATCTAGTTGAGGAGGACACAGCTCACTGGCCCATGTGGGAATTGAACTGGCAACCTTGTTGTTCAGCGCATGCACTCTAACCAACTGAGTCAACTGGCCACCGCTCCAAAAAAAATTTATTCTTTAATGTATTATATCAATGTACCTAAACTTAGCTCAGGTCCATCAAGAGTCTTATAGTGTGCTGGAAACCTTAACATAATTTAATTTCTAAAGTCAAATTTAATTCTATAATTTTTTCCTAATCATGTAATAAACTTTAGAAAGGTAACTGTTTCACAGTGCAAACCACTGATGTTTCAATCATAGGCATATTAATTACATTATGAAAATGCTTGCATAAATTGATTCACTCTAAAGTAGCATTTAGTAGCCACTTGTTCTAATGATAAGGTTAGTTTACCCTTCTGTAAAATTCTGTGTGGGGCGTATAGTATGATCTTAACATTTAGAGGACAACACTGGGGTATCCTTGTCATTTATAGATGACTCTATTAAAGTAATTATTTTTGGAGATAAGGTAGGCTTGCTTCAGTAGAGTATTTAATGCATTAAAATACATAATGAATAATTCATTTTGTTTGATACTTTAAAATACTGAAGTACCAAAGGCAAGGACTGATTTACTTTAAAGTAAGGCACGATAATTTTCAGTTTACTCTTTTTAATCTCAGATATTTTAACAAGGTTAAAACACATAGTTCAACAAAGCTAAAATAAATAACATGACACAAATGACAAAAGTGTTTCTTTTTAGACGAGACAAAGAAGAAAACATTTCCCCTTTACTCCAGTCCATCTCTTCATCTCCCATCCCAAGCTCCAAATATACGTACCTACCTTTTCAACAATCGTCCAAATAAGGAAGTACAGTCTCTCTGTATGGTAGGAGTGTATGATATTGGGTTAGGACTCCCTGCCAGATGGAGCTATGCAGTTGTTAGAATGATTGTACATTAAGAGGTGAATATGGTAGAAGAAAGCCTGTACTGAAGGAAATGGATCGACTTCTTGTCTAAAGTCAAGGGACATGGAATTTTCTTGCTTAGCTCACATGGGGAAAATTGTATGAGTGACTCAATTTCAGGAAGACTTTTTATGACTTCTTAAAAGTAATATATGCTCATAACAGCTAACACATACTGTCTGCCAAGTGCCAGAAACTATTCTATGTACTTATGTTAACTCATTTAATCACCACCACAACCCTACAAAGTAGGTTGTATCATTACCTCCGTTTTACAGATGGGTATATTGAGGCTTAATGGACTTCAGCAGCTCACCCCAATCGCTGGTGTATTCAAACCCAGAGCGGCGAAATCCATAGTTCAGTAACCACTGGACACTAGTTCATCTCCAGGAAGACAAAGCCAACTCCAAAGTTTTTAAAGTAAACATTTTCTTTTATTATTGATTATTATGGAAGGGGGTTGGTTTTTGAGAAAGGAAAAATGTATTGTCAGAGCTGGAGAGACTTGTTGAAATCTGAAGTTTGTTAATGAAGGAAATAAAATACCTCATTTTGGTGGGAAGGGGAGGACATGGTGGGGGACAGGGAAGTTGTTTGTTTTGTGTTGTTTTGAGTGGCTGCTGTGTTCTCTGAGCTATCTTATACATGGAAGATTAAGGATTATAATCTTGTAACAGTTTTGTTTCCTGATAGATTTGTGGCTTGACATGAATAGAGAAATGTACTCTTGTAAAGATCTAACCTGCTGAGGCACAAAACTCAACTTCTCAATCATCGTATCTATTTAAAGAATGACTTTTCAGTACCATGTCCTAAATAATTTTATCTGAATTCATGCTGAAAATCAGAAATGCCACCTTCTTACTCCTTCAATTACTTCCATAGAGGTGATTGAGTTATAAAAAAAAGATTGCTCTAGTAGCTTTCAAGATTGCCACATGCTTCTCAGTTATCAAATACAAGCCACTTCAGGAACTGCTCAATATCCTCAGTAATTTACTTACCTAACATTGCATAAATAAACCTTGCTCTTAAAGATGATGCCATTTCTAAAAGTCATTAAACTTTGAGACATCCATATATGTGAAAAAACCCTATTTGTCTCAGTCATGTAACTGTTGGACATGCTGTTTCTATGATTTGCATTTTCTCTGAAAATTGTTCATCTAGAAAAATCATATAGATAGTATCAAAGGTCCAAAATGCTATTTTAATTCACAAATAGAAAGTCATCGTTAGTATGGCTGTGTTCCAGTACATCTTTCTTTAGTGACACTGAGGTTTGAATTTCATATAATTTTTAGGGGACAAAAATATTCTTTTTTTCCCAATTATTAAAAAATGTAAAACCATTTTTAACTTGTGGGCTTCACAAAAAAGGCAGTGGGCCAGATTTGGCCTGCGGGTTGTCATTTGCTGGCTTTCTAATGTTTTTACAATTAAAGTAATTGTAAATATATTAATTATGCAAGATTGATCAAATATTGATGACTTAGTGATCTTTATGAAGAAAAAATTAAATAGCTTGATGCAGTGATTCAGGTTATGGATGATTTAAGTTATCAAGGAAGAAAATAAATGGGAGAAAACAGCTGATGGTGACAGTACTTATTGGTACCATTTTTTGGTATTTATCTTTGCTTTTTGGATAATATGTACATTCCTAAAATGAAGATGAGGATGTAATGTGAATATTTTAAAATTAATATTCTTACATGCACTTAGATGGTAAAGTATTGGTAAGTTCATATAAGCTCTGTATTGATATTGAAAAATACCATGAAATAATAGCTATATTTACTTGGAGAGTCAGGATTCCACAGAATATAATTTGAAAAACATGGACAAGTTTATTAATTTCTCTTTTCCCATGTATTCCTCCTTGGTACACCTGAGGAAAATTGAAATAAAGGTGTTTACAACTATGAAGAAAATCACAAATTGGTAGGCAGGCAAAACTCCCATTTGAGAGGATTTCTGCATATTCCTTTGGAAGATCTCACTACCGTAATGTACCATGTTTGTACTTGAAAGAAAAATACATGCCAGACAGGTGTCAGTGAAATTTGGCCTGCAGCAGGACCCATCCCAAGAGTCTCTGGAGACTGGCATGCCCGGTACAGGGCTTTGGACAGCACAACTAGGCTGCCTCCACAAATAATACACCCAACGGGCAGACTGGACAGCCACCAGAGCCCTGCTAAATAGAATCCTGCACTGTAGGATGAACCCCTGCATAACAGTTCCTCCACTATAGTTACGACCAGACCTCACAAATCCTCAGCCAGAAGGTGAATCCCTCTCACTGACATACAAACAGCAACCAAGGTTCAACTACGATAGGAGGGCACACACAACCTACACAAGGGACACACCTGGAACACCTGGCTCTGGTTATCAGGGAGACTGCGCCACTGGGCCCCACAGCACACCGACTACATAAAGCTACTCTACTAAGACTGGAAGGCATAGCACCCCTACCTAATACATAGAAACAGAGAGGCAGCCAAAATGGGGAGACAGACATGTCCCAAATAAAAGAACAGAATAAAACCCCTGAATAAGAACGAAACAAAATGGAGACAGGCAATCTATCAGATGCAGAGTTCAAAAAACTAGTTATAAGGATACTCAATGATCTCAGGAAGAACTTCAGCAAAGAGTTAGGAAATGTCAAAATGGAGATAGAAAACATAAAAAAGAACCAGTGAGAAATAATGAATACAATAACTGAAATGAAGAGTGCATTAGAGGAAATCAACAGTAGATTAGATGAAACAGAGGTTCATATCAGCAGTTTAGAAGATAAGTTAGCAGAAAACACCAAACAGTGCCAGCCGAGTGGCACATTGGTTAAGAGCTGGCTTGGGATGCCAGCTCTGAGCACCAGGCCCCGGTTCGGATCCCACATGAGGGCCAGTGACACTACCCTCTGCAGCTGAGATGGTGAACAACAGCTTGACCTGGAGCTGAGCTGCTGTGATTTGCCAGCAACAGTGTAGGCTGCAACCCCTGCTGCAGTGGGCTGCTGTGAGCAGCCAGCAGCCAGTGTGAATTGCCAAGAGCCGCTGTGAGCGGCTGTCCATCCAGAAGCCGGTGACCGATCTGCCTCACCGGGGAAGAGTGCAATGAAAATATCAACATGGGCCAGTGGAGCGATGTCCTCCACAACTAGACTGAAGAACAAAAGGACAACTTGTCTGTTCCCCTTCCCCGATTCCCCAACGCTGTTCCCTCCCCCAATTCCCCAATAAAATCTTTAAAAAAAGAAAAAAAGAAAAAACACCAATCAGAACAGCAAAAATAAAAAAAAATGAGGACAGTTTAAGGGGTCTCCGGGACAGAATCAAGCGTACCAACATTAGTATCATAGGGGTACTGGAAGTAGAAGAGAGAGAGCCAGGAATTGAAAACCTATTTGAAGAAATAATGACAGAAAACTTCCCTAATCTGGTAAAGGAAATAGACATACAAGCCCTGGAAGTGCAGAGAGCCCCAAACAAGATGAACCCAAAGAGGCCCGCACCAAGACACTTCATAATTAAAATGGCAAAGGTTAAAGACAGAGAATCTTAAAAGCAGCAAGAGAAAAGCAGAAAGTTACCTACAAGGGGGCCCCATAAGATAGCTGATTTCTCAACAGAAACTTTGCAGGCGAGAAGACAATGGCATGAGATACTGAAAGTGATGAAAAGTAAGGTCTTACAAGTAAGATTACCCGGGAAAGCTGTCTTTTAAAATTGAAGGACAGATAAAGAACTTCCCAGACAAGAAAAAGCTAAAGGAGTTCATCACCACCAAACCAGTAGTACAAGGAATGTTAGAGGGACTTCTTTAAGATGAAAGAAAAAGATAAATATGAATAATAAAATGTTAATAACTACGTATCTATTAGCAATTACTTTCCATGTAAATGGATTAAATACTCTAATCAAAGGACATAGGGTGGCTGAATAGATAAGAAAACAAGACCCTTACATATGCTGCCTACAACAGACTCACTTCAGATCAAAAGACACACACTGAATGAAAGTAAAGGGATCAGAAAAAGATGTTTCATGAAAATGGAAATGAGAAAAGAAAGCTGGAATAGCAATACTTATACCAGGCAAAATAGACTTTAAACAAAGGCTATATAACAAGATAAAGAAAAGGATCCAGCAATCCCATTTCTTTGTGTTTGTCTAAAGAAACCCAAAATGCTATTTAGAAGGGACATATGCATCTCTATATTTATTGCAGCATTATTTACAATAGCCTAGATATGGAGGCAGTCTGGGTTCCATGAGTGGATGAATGCATAAAGAAATTGTTACATATATGTAATGGAATATTACTCAGCCATAGCAATGGACAAAATCTTGCCATCTGCAATAGTATGGATGGACCTAGAGGGTTTTGCTGAGTGGAGTGAGTCAGGCAAAGACAAATGACATATGATTTCACTTATATGTGAAATCTAAAGAATGAAATAAATGAATAAACAGACTCAAACCTAGATACAGAGAACATTTTGATGGTCGTCAGATGGGAAGGGGGTTGGGAGATGGGCAGCAAAGGAGAAGTGATGAACACATACATATTGGTAATAACAAAATAGTCATGGGGATGTAAAGTATAGCATAAAAAAATACAGTCAGTAATATTGTAATAACTGTGGTATCAGATGAGTATTAGATTTATCTGGGTGATCACTGCCTAAGTTATAGAAATGCCTAATCACTGTGTTATACACCTGAAACTAATATAATACTGTATAGCAACTGTATTTGAAAAATTAAAAAAACATTTAAAAAAATAAAGATGAGTTAACTGGAAAAAAAAGGAAAAATACATATCTGGATATTCATCTTCTTAAGGAAAATTCTTACCGATATATGACCCATTGTGATTCTTTCCCAAATTGACTCTCTGATGGGGCAAGGGAGAAATGCATTCTACTTTTCAACAAATAGAAGCTACAGAAAGCTATAGTTTCTAGAGAGACTCGATCTTCTAAGCAGGGACTGGGAATGAAAAGGATTTTGGAGAGAGACCAAGTCCAAAAGTCTGGACTTACGTGCCTACATGTACGACCTAAATACTAGTAATTTCTAGGAAACTAGAAATCAAATCAATTAGAAGTTAGCCCCACAATCACTAAGATTTCATTTACAATCAATTTATCTTAGGTTAAATAGATTTAAATGTTTCATCCTTGCATTTTGCATAACAATATCATTGGCATTGGCTGTCTAATGAGTAATAGGGCCTTTTCTGTATTGTAAAGACCCATCATCAGCAGCAGTGCAATTTGACACTTTTTTTTTAAGTGACAACTG
The DNA here is from genome assembly GCF_001890085.2 of Hipposideros armiger. Classification (NCBI taxonomy): domain Eukaryota; kingdom Metazoa; phylum Chordata; class Mammalia; order Chiroptera; family Hipposideridae; genus Hipposideros; species Hipposideros armiger. The sequence continues at coordinate 1,338,369 of NW_017731600.1, read as the reverse complement.
AGATGGCTAATAGGGAAAAATACATGAACAATTGAATACTCTGTGAACTTTTTGGTGTCTTTTCAGTTGACTACCTGAGGAGGAGGGTAGAGAGGAAAGAACTCAGAAGTGACACCTCGTGTTCTCCCTCCCTCCCTCCCTCCCTCCCTCCCTCTCTCTCTCTCTCTCTCTCTCTCTCGATCTTGCTTGAATGTGCATGTGTGTGCATGCACACATGCTAATGTATACATATACTCAAGAGTTAAGNTCTCTCTCTCTCTCTCTCTCTCTCTCTCTCTCTCTCTCTCTCGATCTTGCTTGAATGTGCATGTGTGTGCATGCACACATGCTAATGTATACATATACTCAAGAGTTAAGCATGTATTTTATGCAATGACCTATAAAATTCCTTACAACTCAGAAGTTATCTAAAATACAATGCAAAAATGTTTAAAAAATGATTACTGATCACAGGCCAACTTTTCCTTTTCTGGAAGTCTGAGGATTTAGATCCCATATAACTAACCTTGAATTAACTAAAGAGCATGGCTCAGTGTTAGTACCATGCAAATATACATATCTAGAATGTATCTTTTACATAGAAGACCATAATGATGTTGAATAAATCCTTTGATGCAGTTTTGTGTGTTTAAAAAGACGTAGTAGGCTCTAATTTCTCTAGTGTCGTAAATAGTCTGTGAATATTAAACATGGGATATAGATTTTTTACTTATCACCTGATTTTCTGTCCATGAAAATATAACCCAGTTTAGGTGGAGTTCTATCTACAGGTCTAGTATTACAAAATCCTGATTTCTATCATCTTGACTACATTGATTTTGTGCAATTTGATCTTTATTTTGTGTTATACAAAAGTCAATACGTTGATCTACAAACATATCTGCTGCTTGGACAGTAGTTATTTTCGAACTGGCTCTCTTTCCAAGCACAATTATGACACTGAGAATTGCTACTGTGTGCTCCTGTCAGCACTTCCCAGCCATAAACCTTATGAAGAATTCCAAAAGCTATATGGAGGAAACTCCTTTTGTTCTAATTTAATGTTAGTGTATAGGGTACAATTATGTTTGTGCGAAATTGTATGAAAACAAGTGGTCTTTGTTTTGCTTGTGTATTTCCTTCAATTCTGGAGTATTGATATCAATTTTGTACTGTGATTAGGAATTTCATGACTGCAGCCTGTATGTCAAATCATCACTTCATTGAAATTCCTGATCAATATAACATTGCTTTTAAGATAAAGCTCTTGTAAGCTATTGAATTGACTCTGTTCTATATGGCAGTCTATGTAACAGATTATTTTTTGAGTGTAGAGATTGTATATTCATTTCTTTTTTGAATACCTGAGGCTGAGAGGTTAGCCCTAAGAAATATTTAAAAACAAAAAAAGGAAGGAAGGAAGGAAGAAAAGGGTGCCATAGCTAGTTAAGAAAAAAGCTACAAATAGATAAGCGTGATATCGGGGCTGGGAGGGCAGTAGATGGGGGAGGGGGGTTGTTTCTGTGCGAAGGGTGAAAAGGATAACTATTGCATTGTTCTGTATACCTGAAACTAACAATAAAAAAAAAGAGAAAGTAAATAAATAAAATGTTTGAACAGGAAAAAAAAAAAAGAAAAAAGCTACAATGTTAAATTAGGTCATTAAGTATGAAGTGAAATACCACAGAGATCCTTTCCTTTACACCTGATATGAAAAGAAATGACAGTGTAGGATCTGAGTTGAATTACAACCTGTATTTATATTGTATGGATAGATTTCGAAAAAGAGTAAAATGGGTTCGTTTATCATAGAAAATGTTCTAGTTATCTATTGCTGTGTAACATGGGACATAGAATGTCATTTGTGTTGCATTGTACTGATCGTGTGAGCCAGAAGGGCAGCCCAGATTTGAGAGGAGCAGAGGACTAGACTGCAGCTTGCAATGGAGGAGTGCTGTGTCCATAAGGAAGGGATGGAATTGATGAGCTGTGTTAGAGATTGCTATCCAAGAAGTAAATAGTATTTAATGACTCCTGTATAAAATACCACTATCATGAGAATAAGTAGGGAGACATTGAAAATAATTTCCATGTGAAATTTTGCCGCCTTATCCCCATAATTAAAGTAATACATAGAGACTGTGTTTGGCCATTTGATGAAGCGTAGTATGACACAGTGAGTATGTGTTTTCGTGTTTTAAGTTGATGAGGCAGGCAGACCAAAATTATCATTCTGGGAGACACTTCCCAGCTTGAGGGTCCTGAGTACATGTAGGCATTTAGGAAGAGTGAGCTCCCTGTTTCCGTGGTATGTGTTTGTTACAGTATGAGAGTGAGTCTAAAATGTTGATTTTGAAGAATATTACCAGATTATATGCTTTCAAATGTCCCCCCCCCAAAATTGTGATAACCTTGTCCAATCTTTCAATGCAAAGATAGAGATACTAAAGCTTAGAGAGTTTAACGTTGCAAAGATCTTAATGTTAGCGGGTGCTGTGGCACACTCTGGACTTGAATCTGGTTTTCTTTTTTTTTTAAGGAGGGTGCAGCTCAAAGTGGCCCATGTGGGGATTGAACTAGCAACCTTGTTGTTCAGAGCATGCACTCGAACCAGCTGAGCCACCCAGGTGCCCAAATCTGGGTTTCTTAACTGCCAAGTGATTGCTCTTCCTATTATTCCATGCATCAACACTCCTTTCCAAATTCTGTGCTGTAAATTATCATTTGGTAATACACCAAATGATGAATAAGAGCTTGTTATTTCATGATATTTTCAATGTTTTAGGGTCTCTAGAAAAGTGAAAATGTTTAGTCAACTTGACAGGAGTATGATAGTAATTTATGTACCAATGGTGAGCTGGGGAGAATCTAGTTTTGATGGGCCATAAAGTTCATACAATTTTGGCTTCACTCTATAAGGAAAAAAAGGATGCAAAATGATAACTTCAAAATTAAGAACAGCGGGTCCTCAAATAACATTGTTGTGTTCAGCGGCATTTCTTTATAACGTTGATGAGATGCCATAGGAACGTAGCTCTTGTTTATATCAATTAGCCTGTGATAAGATTGGTTTCGTTATATGTGGTTTTGCCACAATTCCAAGAACCAATGCATGACATTAAGTAAGGACTTATTGTACAGGGCTTTTTAAAAGGCCTGTGTAATTTAAGGGTCCTCGAGCTAGTGTCTCATCAGCCTCTGGTGGTGAATTCAATTAGTTTAATTGAAATAATAGTGTTGTGATTGGACTTTTGGAAAAACATGTTGTCGTTCCAGGCGCAGCGTTGTTACTGAGCACAATTGAAGGACGGTCTTTTTTTTTTTTTCTCTGCACTTAAAGTACTATCCTTCCAACATTTACAGTGGGTTTCAAATGTACTCTTGCTTATATGTATGAACATATGCAAGGAAATTCAGGTGATGCTTTCTAGCTCTAAAAATATGACACTTCCTCATATGGTGATTTAGAAAATGTGGCTCTGCTTTTAAAAACAGACAAACTCGAGCTACCAACATTTAGGTACGAAGCAGTGTTACTGATCTATGAAGACTAACCACTTGAGAAAGATGCGTTCAATTGGTATGTTAAAGCAATCCTGTGTATCTGCATATTTTTGGAAGTCATCTGATTATAAATTATTTGACCTCAGTTTTATTTACAAAATGATAACCGAGGCTACCATGTCATGTCTGTAAAAAAACGGGTTGATATGAGTGGGATCAAGTGAAGAATTCAAAGAAATGATGCATATACAAAATAGTATTTTTCAGTCAGTTTCCAGTGTTAGTATGCCAAACATGGAATGCATAATAGGCACCGAGGATATAACGGTAATATTTTACATTACAGAGTGCGTTGAGATAGGCAAGGTTGTTATTATGTTGCCTATTCTTATAAAGAAAATCAGTTGCAGGATATGAATTTATTTTCCCTGAAGTAACATAACTGGGATTCAAGCCCAGGATTAGGACACAGAGGGCATCAGGCTTTTCATTATGCCACTCTGTCTCTTCCTAGAGGCCAGCGGAAGTGTATACCATCCCCACCACCCTTCCCAAATTGGAAAACATTGCATTCCCAAGGCCTTCTAATTTAGCTCTTGGTTAGGACTGCTTTTCTGTAAGTTATTTAATTAGAATCTGCAGCTTTTGGCAGGAAAATAGTCAACCCAGCATATTTCTAACAAGCCGTGTCTTTAGGGGAGCAAGTCCAAGTGAGTGAATAGAAGGAATACATGATGGTAGCTGCTAGAATATATTAGTTGTAGACAAATGTCAGTGGGAGTGTCAGCCACCACGAATTACATTTTTAAGTGAAGTGGCCTGAAAAACAAGAATGGGCTGGAACAAAGCACACATATCATAATACAGAAGATTTGGAATTCTCCCAAACTTGTCATTTTTTTAATGGAGGAACTTTTAGGAGCAAAAGGTGGGGCCTGTATTGATAGAATAATCTTGGGAGATGCTTTCCAAGGGCACCTTTAAGCATTCCTATTCAGACTTGATGTTTCGAAAGGCTTTTCTATTAGATAAATAAGATTTTCCAAAGCAATAGTTAATATATACGTATACCCTTTTAAAATAATGGAATTAATGTAGGTCAATGGATAATACCACTGAGCATTCCAAAATGTTGAATATTGCTTATGAAACATAGTTTAGCTATTAGAATGAACTGTTACAGAAGATACATGTTAAATACAAGGTGAAAAAAACAATGGTTTTAGTGACACTGACAACTGTGGATTAAGAGGGCTTTCTACCCCTTTGGCTCAAAACATTTCTTTATTGGTAGATGGAAAACAGAGGGATGGCGAACTGTAGTGAGAAATACCCTCAACAGGGAAGATGAAATCCTGCTCTTTTGGGATGATAATGTCAGTGCGGGTTTTCATCATGTCACCCCCTTCACCATTTCAGGTACATATTTTGTCAGGTAAATAGTTGATGACGTGGTTGTCCATAGGATGTTGATGAGATTTGAGAAATTTATTTTTTCATCTAATTTCCTTGAAGCCCATAGGTTTCTGAAAAATAGGTTTTCTGCTGGCCTGATTGCAATAATATCGACCGGAGGTGTTTAAATGTGTGCCTATGTTCCCAAGAACAAGTTGTAGATCCTGTTCAATTGCAATGTCAAACCCCTAGCTTGCATTGGAGTTAACAGAGAGAGAACACTAGACTAGCTTCCCGATGGGCAGTATAAGAGTATTTAGCCCCCATCATGCCTGAAAGCATTTTTCTTAAGTGCAGACATTGGATATGTACCCAGGGAGTTAAAATGCAGGCAGCTAAAGGGAACTGGATGTTTTCTATCTGTCAAATTATGTGTGTCTGCTTCTTAATCATGATCATGAAAACTGTTCTGTGGGACTCCTTGGACAAGTTAGCTTTCAATTAGCAGGACATTCTATTGGCAGGTGTAAACTATTAGAAAAAATATGCTTCTGGCATGGACATCATATACATGAACAATTTATTGGTGCAGTTTCATGGTCCAACACTATTACAACCTGATAAGCTCTTAAGACTGTTGTTTGTCTATTTTCCATTGTAGTCTCTTGGAAACTCCGCCAAACTGAGCTCCATCCAACTATCCACCTGCTTCCTCACTTCACCCAAACTGTTGAGCCCTGCTGAAGGAAACCATACTACCTTTCTGACTTTATATTTATGATCACATATCCCCCAGTGGACATGCAACAGCGCTATGCAGTCCTCTAGGTTACTCATGTCACCATGCTCTGAGATATTCTGTTGTCCATTCTCCTTTGTCTTTAAACTTTGTCTTCTCTTCCACACCTTTCACACTCAGCTGCAACACTTAGCTTACCTTTCCTCCTACTTAATTTCTTGTTTAAAAAAAGTATGCATTGGAGTAGAACAAGCTCACATTTCTATCCCTAAATGTATTGGCCTCTGCTTCCCTCCACTTCAAGTAGATGAAATCTGTCTGCTACGATCTAAAGCCAACCCCAACATTTATGTTTTCAAATACTCCCTCAAAGACTGCTTCTTTAATCGTCGGCTCCCTGACATCACCAGTGTATCTTTCCATAGAGGATCGTTCCCATGAACCTACAAATATAGCTTCTATTCACACATCTTCAGGAAAACACTGCCTTGAGCTGTGTGGCTCTATTGGCTTCACAGAAAAAAACCCCTTGAAGAGTTTTCAGGATTCAGTGTCTTTGCTGTCTTACCTTCCAATCTCTCCTTAGCCCAATCCAATGAGGTTTTCATTCCTCATAAAATGGCTGTAGTTTGTTAGAAATGTGCTTGGCTGACTCGTTTCCTGCCGAAAGCTGCAGATTCTAACTAAATAACTCACAGAAAAGTGAAAGTTACCAAACAAATCCAGTGGTCAATGTTCAGCTTTCCTCTTACCTGACCCCTTTGCATAATTTCACCCAGTTGACCATCGCAAAATAGTTTCTCCTGGTTTTCCTCTTAACTCATGAATTCCTAGTTTACTTTGCTGATTTCCTGTTTCCCTGTTTGGCCTCATTAAGCTGTAGTTGAAGGCCTCAGTCGAGAGCTCTGAGCTCTCTGTCTTCCTTCCACAGTGACAATATCTAGTTTCTTTGAAATAAAACCTGTATGTCGATGGCTCCTAAATATATGTCTAAAATTCAGATTTCTCATACATCCTTCCCATATGTATTAATGATTTCTATATTAAACAATTACCCCAAACTTAATGTCTTCAAATGTAACATTATCTCATGGTGTTTGTAGGTTAGGAATCTGTGCGTGACGTAGCCGGTTCTTTTGGCTCAGGGTCTTCCCCAAGGCTGTAATCGGAGCATTGGCTGGGACAGCAATCATCTCAAGGTGTGAATTGCCTGGATCTGCCTCCAAGCTCACTCAATGGTTGTGGGCAGGATTCCATTTCTTAAAAGTTGTTGTACCAAGTTTTTCTGTGGCTGTTGGCCAGAGGCTACCTTCAGCGTCTTGCCATATGGGCTTTTCCAGAGGGCAGCTCGCAATATAGCAGCTGGTGTCATCAAAATGAGTGGTAAGAGAGTGCCAGCAAATCAGACTTCGTAACCTAATCTAAGACGTGACTTCCCATCATGTTTGCCTTATGAGCAAGTCACTAGGTCCATCCCACACTCAAAGGGAAGAGATTATATAACGCCATGAATAACAAGAGGAAGGGATCATTTAAGGCCTACCTCATTTGAGGTCTAATATATCAAATTAACTTGGATGTTTTATAGGCATCTCAAACTTAAAGTATCCAAAAAGGATAACGTCCTACCCTAACAACTTCTCACACTTGCTGTTTTAGCCTTCCCTATCTCCGTTTATGGTAGCACAATACATTTCTATTCTTTGGGAAAACCTGAGAGTGACCTTTGATTTTATATTTACTCACCAACCACACCCAATCAGTAACTCCTGTCACTATTATCTCCAAATTGTACAAGTCTGATAATTTCCCATCATTACCTTGGATAAAACTCTAGTCTAAGCCAGTATCAATTTTAGTCTGAATTACTGCAGTAGCTTCCAACCTAATTAGTATCCTTTGTCTTTCTATTTTTGTTCCATTAGAGTCCATTCTTTACATGGTAGTCAGGGTCAACATTTACATAGTGCACATTATCTTACTAGGACCTGTTTTAGTTTCCTCGGGCTGCAGCAACAAGTTGCTACAAATTGGGTAGATTAAAAGAAGAAAAATTTATTCTCTCACAGTTCTGGAGGCTAAAAGTCCAATATCAAGGTGTTGGCCTAGCTATGCTGTCCCTGAAGTGTCTAGGGGATGATCTTTCCTTGCCTCTTTCTAGCTTCTTGTGGTTATTAGCAATTTTAGGCTTTCCTTGGCTTGTAGACACACATCACTCCCTTCTCTGCCTCCATCCTCACATGGCCTTCCTCTCTGTGAGTGTATGTATCTCCTTATAAAGATAGCATTCATTGCATTTAGGGTCTACCCTAATCCAGTATGACCTCATCTTAACTTGATAACATCAGCAAAGACCCTATTCCCAAATATGTATAGGTACCTAGGGTTAGTACTTCAACATATCTTTTGGGGTGACATAATTCAACCCTCAAGAGCCCCCTTCTTCAAACTGTGAATGACTTTTTACTATAAATAAAATTAAATACAAGTCACTACTTGAATTGGCCTCAGCGTGTTCTTCAGGCCATACGTAGGTCCAATCTCCCTTTGTCCAATCTGCTCCAAACATATTGATACTTCTTTTTGCCATACAACTGTGCTGAGCTTGTTCTGGTCTCATGGCTTTTGTACATGCTTTTCCTCTTCCGGGGATGTCCCCACCCCAACCCCACACCCACATGTGACTGCTGCTTTCTCATGATTTAAGTCCCAAGTTATAGTAGGCAAGACCTTGGAGAAATTAAAACAGTAACTTCTAGAACTCTCTATCCTATAATTCTATTTCATTTTCCTCACAAAATTCATCATTAAATGAAACATATTGCTTGTCTGCTTGCATTTTTTCCTGGAAAGAATGTAAGCTGGATGAATGTAAGCTGTTTCCTGTTATGTTCCCAGTATCTGGATAGTGCGTGCCTTATGTTGGTCAACGAGTTTATATACCCATTCACCTCAGAGAGGAAGACGATATACAGAATTGCTAAATAGATTCTGGGAAATAGTTGATACCAAATGCTGATTGACCTCTGATCTTCCGAACTTGTGGATGTGGCAAGAATTTAAATGTAGTGTTTCTAGATGTGGTAAGAAGAACAGTCAATCTTAGAATTCAATTCTGAGAAGAACCCCAAGCAAGGAAAGCTGTCTGCCAAGTGCTGGGAAGTTAAGAAGCAACCAGATCAGACAGGCATAAAGTAATTTATATTCTCTTTGAGGAGATAGCGCAGCTCTGGCGATAAAGAAGCAGGAGCCTCAGATAGTGAAAACCTTTTGAGTTGAGTAACTGTAGCAAATACGTAGTTGAAAACCACATAAATATCACATGGAAAGGATTTCAGTTCATGCATGGATGCTGTAAGCACATGCTGTCCAAAGAAATCCCAGCACTGCCTGAAGGTGGATCATTGGCTATGGGTCAGATGTGTTCTCGTTGATATACTTACATCAGAGTTCTCAGATCTAACTCTGTTTTACTTATTATTGACTGTTCAAAATATTGTCAGCAGAAGACATGGAAACTTATTTTCTAGCTGTGCAACCTTGGGAAAGGAAATTTATATAGACAACAGTTGCCCCTACCTGGTTGACAATTGGTAAAGATGAACCAAAGAACCTAAGGAAGTGCTCAACAAAGGTTAACAGTTGTTATTAATAACTGTTGAAAACAGAATATTGGAAATCCGGTATGAATGTATAAATAATTACCATGGCTATCTCCAAATGCTAGTGATCAAGTATTGGATTGTCAGAAAAGTCATGACGCGTTTTTGCAACGAAAAACATAGAAAAAAATGCGTCATGACTTTTCCGACAACCCAATAGATTATTCCTTTTAAGTTCCTGGCTCCATCTGTTGTGTACTACCTTCCTATTTCTGCTGTAACAATTTATCACAAACCTCGTGGCTCAAAACAACACAAAGTTATTGTCTTTTCAGTTGTGAAGGTGAGAAGTATGACATGAGTTTTATAGGGCTGTCACCAGGGTGTTCGCAGGGCTTGTTGTTCCAGGGGCCCCATGGGACAATCCGTTCCTTTACTCTTCCAGCTGCTAGTGGTTGCTGGCATTCCTTGGCTCTTGGCTTCAATACACAAATTTTGGCTTCTATTATCATATGGCCTTCTCCCTGACTTTAATACTCTTTACAAAGAACCCTTGGGATTACATCAGGCCCACCTTGGAATCCAGGATAATCTCCCCATGTCACAGTCCTTAAATGATTCACATCTACAAAGTCCCTTTTCCCATGTAAAGAAACATCTTCAGGGGCTGTTATTCTGTCTTACACAACGGCATTCACCTATTTTAATTTTAGCAGTTATTTTAAAACAAGTACAAAGCTGTACATTGTTTTTTATTTCCTTTGTAAGAGGATTCTATTGCCCTGTTGACCCATAGGACAAATGCTTATATTTCTTTTTCTGGTAGCTTTGGTCGTCATGTTCTCGCTGAGTACCCAGGGTGAGTACTAAGCACTTTTATAAAAGATCACCAGTTTTGCTGTGTTTTCATGGTCCCTGAACTGATTTTTTTCTGTCTAATGGAGCTAATTATGCTAACTAGTGATTAAACTTGTGATATGTATGGCTGGTCATGCCACAGATAATTGGCGTGGTTGCTTATGACAACTGGGGGAAGGTACTACTGGCATATAGGTGGGTAGAGGTCGAGAATGCCACTAAACATTCTGCAGTGGACAGAACACCCCTCCCCGCCCCAGACCCCTCAATGAAGAATTACCTGGCTCATAGTGTTAATAGCAGTGCGATTCAGAAACCCTGTGATGGAGAACTTGAAAAATACTATTGCTTAGACCTTTGCTTTTCAAAGTGTGGTCCAGGGAGCAGCACTTTGGACATCACCTGGGTTATTCGTCCCTTTTAGAGCACCCCAAGTGATCCCTAGATGTGGCCAAGGTTGAGGAGCCCTGCTTGCTTTAGTTTTTCTCTCACTATCCCGCTCTCCTTAGAAGTTGTTCCGGCTGTTGGCTATATCGAGTTTAACTTTTCCAAACTTTTTGTCACATACAACAAACATCAAATATTGGCATTCCAATGAACAGAAAGCCACTTTTTCTTGAGAGTTGCAGTTTCCTCAGTACGTTGAATTTTAAACATCCAGATTTGTGATAAGAGGCAGGTTTATCCAACTTTCCGTTAAATATATTGGCAGGAAGAACTCACAAAGGAGGGCAAATCCACTCAGCCAGGATCATGTTTGCAGCCCACAAGAGCGGTGATGGAATATATTTGCTTTTCCTCCCTGGCTTTGTCGCTTGCCTCATCCAATCTGCTGACTTGGGAACCCAGAAAATTTCTTCGGTATGAGCTTTTGCCACTGAATTACATGATGAATACAGAAGGCATAAGAGAGGTGAATTAGAAAGGTGGCCGATGGAAACTGTAGTGTTTTTATTTATGCCCTCTATTCTGGTGCATAGTGCGCTTTCCATTTTAGCTAGCCGGGTTCATCCATTGAGTGGATTTTCTCCTGTCACCAAATAAGTATGAGTTATACTGAGTTTTATAGAATTTTCTGGTAGCGTATGAAATCTTTCCATTTCCCCAATAACTCTCAGTAATTTCAGTTTGGAATTATTACATGTGTGGTTAATTTAGTGAAGGCTGTAGTTCTCAGCACAGCCCTGTAAATGTTCAGTGGCTTATAACAGTACACAGTAATATGCACCCAGCTAGGCTCCAGTATTTACTGCTAATCAGGCATTGTTGTGTTTGATTTTTGTAGTACTCCTCTGAGGGGAAGACCGCTCCCTTGCCCACTTCACTGATGGGAGGACAGAGGCATAGAGATATTAAGTGTTATTAATTTGTCCAAGTTTGCACAGCTGGTACAAAGTTGAACTGGGCTTTTCGCACAGGCAGGTTTAGTGCTGATTGTATGCACTTAGCCACCTTCAAATGTGTATTTCTTCAGGTCTGTCTGTGCACACAAGTATCAGCTAGTGCCAGGGATTTTCTAAGTTATAGCTGGTTACACTAAGCAACTCTAGACTTTGCAAGGGACGATTGTGTGAATTTCAAATGACCTTGATATTGAAGCCTTTTTCTAGGAGGCTGCGTCCCAGCCACCATTCCCATCAGATGGGTAGGTAGTTCCTCTGAATTTTCCAAAGCTGAGGGAAAAGCTTAGTGTCTCAAAAAATATTTAGTTCTTATTGATGATAATGTCATGGAAATAAACTCTTTCTATGCATCTTTGCAACTCCACTAATCTCGCATTTCACGGCCTTGAAGGTGTCTTTATATTGTTGTTCACGTGGTTTCTGATTAAAACACCATGATATTGGGCTGGCCGAGTGGCGCATTGGTTAAGAGTTGACTTGGGACGCCAGCTCTGAGCAGCAGGGCCCCAGGTCAGATCCCACATGAGGGCCAGTGACACTGCGCCCTCTATGGCTAAGATGGTGAACAACAGCTCGACCTGGAGCTGGGCTGCCGTGAGTCGCCGGTGACGGCTTAGGCTGCAGCCCCTGCTGCAATGGGCTGCCATAAGCTACAGTGAGTGGCCGGCAGCCAACATGAGTTGGACAAGAGCCGCCGTGGGTGGCCAGAGGCCAGTGAGCAACTGCCTCACCCAGGAAGAGTGCATGATCAGAATACCAACATGGGCCAGTGAAGCCCAAAACTAGACTGAAGAACAAGAGGACAGCAACTTGTCTGTTCCCCTTCCCCAATTCCCCAGTAAAATCTTTAAAAAACCCCACAAAATCACACCATGATATTAAACAGTCGCTAGAATACAAAATCTAACCAAAAGTAGCGTATTGTAATTTCCTCTTTAAACTTTAAAAAAAGTGGTTTCCATATCTCAAAGCATTCATTGACTATTATAATAAATGAATGGAGTTATGAAAAGATTTTTAAAAATCTCATGACTTATAAAGGTATAAAATGGACATGTTAAAGATTTATTTAATTTACTAATAATGAGTGAACTGGAAGAGATGTTACAACTGGTTCAGAGGAGATGTGAAAGAACCGCAAATTTATATGCACTAAAGGAATTTTGGAATGGATCTACCACAGCTGGGCTATACATAGGCCAATAGCGTATCCCATCAGACACAAATAATTTGCATTTTTATGGACAAGAATTATTTGCATTGCTATTAGCTTTCCAGAAGTTTATCTTTACGGAGTTGTAAAATAGTGTATCCAAAGACAGAGGTGTACTTTTAGGATCAGATAATCCCCAGAGGCTCCAACTTTCCATCAAAAGGATATACAATAATCTCTAAAGATGCACACACAGTCTCACATATTTCATTAAAGTACTACCATGTGCATGCATTATGGGAATTACTCTTCTACAGTATACATTTCATCCTTTCCATTTTTTCAATAAATATTGGGTTGTCGGAAAAGTCATGACGTATTTTTTCTGTTTTGCTTTGCAAAAACGTGTCATGGCTTTTCCGACAACCCAATACTTAAGGCCTATTATCTGCTTGGAACAAGCACACAAATATATTATCACACAGCTTTCGTGGGTCAGGAGTCTGGGAACAAGTAATTTCCGTTCTCTGCTTAGGGTCTGACAAGGCTGAAATCCAGGCATCAGCCAGCCTGAACATTCATCTGAGACTTGGGGTCCTCTTCCAAGTTCATGTGGTTGTTAGCAGAATTCAGTTCCATGTGGTCTAAGCCCTGAGCTAGTAGAGGCCACACACCATTCCATGGCTGTGGCTTTCTCCACAACATGGCAGCTTTTTCTTCAAGGCCAATAGGAGAGCATCTCTGTTGCTTCCTGTTTCTCTGACACCCTCTATCTGTGACCTCTAGACTGTCTTGTAAAGGGCTACATGATTAGGCTGGGCCCACCCAGGGTAATTTCCTTTTTGATTAACTGTAGATCAACCCATTAGTTGATTTATTTACAACTATAAAACATCTTCACTTTTGCCATATAACATAGCCTAATTAATCATGGCAGTGATACCTCATCATACTTATAGGGCTCACCCATATTCAAAGGGAGGAGATTCTACAGGGTTCAATACCAGAGGGTGGGAATCTTGGGGGCCATCTCAGAATTTTTACTGCCACAGATTTCTTTTCTCTGTTCAGTGGCATATGGTTCTTTTATCATGTATTGTTCTTATGTATTCTGATACCTGGTGCAGTGTTGTATACACCTTGCACTGATAAGTACCAATTTTTGTGGCTATATTACAACTAGAATTAAAATGCATTTTGGTATCTTGCAGGGCAAGTCCTATTTAATTCCTCTTAATTTTATCTAAATTTCTCTCTTGTTTATTCTTCCATTCCAATTTTAGAGTTAATTTTTCAAGAAAGAAAATAAAAATTCCATTTGGATTTTTACTAGAAGTGAATAATATCAATTTGGAGAATTTTGACATTTTTTTTTTGGTCAATATTGACAAAGTGCTCAATACTTTCATCTTGGAGTATGTTCTTTTTCTCCATTTATAATGGAATAGCTTTTTAATGTTTTTATAGCCATAACCTATGGATCATAAATATTTTGCATTTCCCCTTTTCTAATATTTATAGTTGTTATTTTTACTTCCTGGGTCATTTCACTGTCAAGGATTTCTAGATAAAAGCTAAGTAATACTGGTAACATTTGACTATCCTTGCCAGTGTTTCTCTAGTTTTATAAAGTTTATTCCTTATATTTAAATAATTTATTTTGTCAGTTTATCAAGGTTTTCTATGTTTTTACAACCATAACCATGGTTTTTTGTTCCTCATAACACATTGTGTTCTTTGAAAGTTTGAAAGTACTCATCGGTGTTATTTTCTGTAGTCAGAATTTTTTGGAGTTTGCACTTACTGGTATTTAGAACTTTAAAATGTTTTTGTTTGATTCATTTTTTTTGGTTTAGTGCATTATGCTAATTTATAATCTCAGAAAACCATCCATTCTGTAAAAATTTCAAATTTCGTAAAATTTAAAGTCATCTAAGTTTTTATGTCATTGAATGTTTTATATCTTCTTTTTTCACTCTTGATTTTATTTATATTATTCTTATTTTCTTAGTAGATTAGATAGAAGATTGGTCAACTATTTATAATACAAAGCGGGTTATGACACTCAGTTACTTAAACACCATTGGCTTTCCATTCACTGGAGGATATGGTCCAGACTTCATGAGAACTGAATAAGTCCTTTCCTTACAGGATCCTTGTACAAGTTTTCAGCCTCAACTGGTGCCACCTAGCTGGTGTGCCATTCATCTCGTAGAAAGTGCAGCTATTGCTGCAGTCTGTTGGATGGCAGGTTATTCCAGCATTTGATGCCAGGTTGCTCTTCAGCAAACTACTATGGTGTGTAATTCTCAGGACAGGATTTAAATAAGGAACACATGCAATTTGGACTGAATTATTTGACTATTGAGTATTATATTCTTCAGCACCTTGTAGGGGAATCTGTCAAGGACCAAATGGCTGAAGATTTTATTGCCACCTTTTAGTCAGATTATGAAATAACTTTTGGATATCAGTATACAAGCTGGGTTATAAGATCTACAACCTTAACATTCCCTTGCCAGCCAGGCTCTAGAGGAATGAATGATCTTCTGGTTAGCATTGTGTTAACAAACAAACAAACAAACAAACAAAAAACTTGTCTGAGCCAATTTGTAAAAAATTACCCTAGTGACTTAAAAGTTAGTCTTTAAAAAAAAAAACTTCTTTATTGGGGAATAGCCATGGTCATTGGTGACACATTGCATTTGTGCTACAATAGCACAGTTGACCCTTTTAAGGAGGGCACAGGTCACAGTGGCCCATGAGGGGATCGAACCGGCAACCTTGGTGTTAGCACCACGCTCTAACCAACTGAGCTAACCGCTCACCCCCAAAAGTTTTTTTTTAAAGATTTTATTGGGGAATTGAGGGAGGGGAACAGCGCTGGGGAATTGGGGGGAAGGGGAACAGACAAGTTGCTGACTTTTTGTTCTTCAGTCTAGTTGTGGAGGATGTCGCTTCACTGGCCCATGCTGGTATTATCATTGCGCTCTTCCCGGTTGAGGCAAATCAGTCGCTGGCCTCTGGACGGCCGCTCACGACGGCTCTTGGCAACTCACACCAGCTGCTGGCCACTCACGCTGGCTGCCGGCCACACGCGGTAGCTTAGGGAAGCCCACTGCAGCAGGGGCTGCAGCCTACACTGTTGCTGGCGATTCATGGTAGCCCAGCTCCAGGTTGAGCTGCTGCTCACCATCTTAGCTGCAGAGGGCGCAACCTCGCTGGCCCTCAGGTGGGATCCAAACCAGGGCCCTGCTGCTCAGAGCTTGGGTCCCAAGCCAGCTCTTAACCAACGAGCCACTTGGCCGGCCCCAAAAGTTATTTTTGATGATCTAAACATATACTCCTTCCTACTCACCAACTTGTATTGAATAATTGTCAAGTATATAGTTTTATTTCCACCAGTGGCTTTTCAAATGCATCCTGCACTCTTTTGTTCTTCTCTGCCTATAACCTGCTGCCCATCACTTTTTAAACCCTTTCCACCTGGTCTAAAGTCAGCCCAAATGTTCCTCTCCTCTGAGAATGTTTTCATGACTTCTCTGGGCAGCACTGAGCGCTCTCCATAGACTTGATAATTCTTCTAGTACCTATACCTTTGCTATAATTGTTGATTTTCATGTCTCTTTTCCATGTGATCCTTGCCACAGTGACCATTTCCCTAATGATTTTGTATTCCCAGTTCCTAGAACAGAATCTGAAATATGGTAGGCTCTAAATTTAAAAAAATAAATGTATAGATATCTTCACAATTTGCATGCAGTTGATTTTCCTCAAAATAATTGCCATAGATAGGTTCATGAAAAACGAAACATGTTTCCCTGGGACTAATTTTAAATATCATGCTTTTTGGGTAACTTTTAGATGCAGAGTCTGTAAGAGTCTGTGTTTTTCGTCTCCATAGGGAATCTATTCCACAACTTTAACATGCATTGCTTATGTAAATTGTGCACTCGGTAAAATACTTTGTTTCATGCACAAATGGAGACTTTAATTATATTTTGATTAGAGTGAAGAAAATGATTGCTACAATCTTGTGTTTAGTAATGTAAAAACTTTAAGGATTAAATAAAATATAATGGATCATTTTTTGAGCATAAATAATTACTATATACCAGCCAGGAATAGACAGATAGGAGAAATAGGAAAAGAGCTAGCATTTAAAAATGTCTGCAGTTAAATGTCATTGTTAAATACTGTGGTAGACTCCATAAAGATAATTATTTTATTTAAAGGTTGTAAAAGTTTGAAGTTGGTATTTACTACCTCAATATGTTGGGGAAAAATAGGTCAGAAATGAAGTAAACCAAAATGAAATAAACATGGCTCATACTATATCCATGCTTTATACATAATATTAATAAAGCTGGGGCTCATAGAGCTGAAGTAGCTTGCCTAATGTAACACTTAGTAGGACTCCTAATCTGTTTCATCCTCATTTTGAAACCAAGTCTTTGCTTTCTAAGTGGAATAAAACAAATGGGTACAGATTCCCTCAATTTTACTTGCAAACATACGTACCATTTAGAAACAAGCAAATGAAGCTAATTTTCCTCCTTAAAATTTCTGATGACGCCCCCATTTGTCTAACTAAATGACTGGTCAGTATTCCCAGCAGCATCTTACCGTACTTCTAAAGCAGTTTCCTCTTTATCTTTGTAATGCATAAACTGTTCCTTGTATCCTTAAACATCCTTGCTTGCTTCATTGCCCCATCTCCTTCCTGATTCAGATTCCCTTTAATACTTGATTTTCTCCCTTTTGATACCCTTTGCCAGTCTCCTAAATATTTGTAGGTTCCAGAGTTGAAAGTGTAAACTTTGTCCTCTATACTTTCTTCCTTGTTTATCCTAATCCTTGTCTTTAACTTCCGTTACAGTTACAATGTTATTTTACAGGTCTCTACTGAGCATCTGGCTAATAATTTCAATTAACTACAGGACAACTCTAACAGGAGATTCCACAGGCAATTTAAAAATCTACATGACCCAAATTATAATTTCATGTATTTCTCCACCCTCATTGCCCAAAATGTCTTCTGTATTTCTATATACTGGTAAATAGTATCATATTAGACCTAATTGTTCAAATGATATGCCTCTACTTTTGAAGCTTCCTTTTAATGCCACTTTAGAAAATATCACTAAGCTGTATTTACTCTCAAGTCTATTCTGTTCTTCCAGTATTCACCACTTACTGCATTAAGGCAGACCTTCTTCCTCATCTTCCTGTACCACTGCTTGATAACTAGTTTCTTCTACCTTCACACTTTGCCTTCTAAAACAGCTCAGATTATTCACCTATAAGCATCCATTGATTCTCCATTGTCTATACACAAAGAATCTTAGGAGTGTGTGAAAGGGGGCGGGTCAGAATTTTGGGTGAGTCATCATGGGTATTCTGTGGAAATGTAGTCAATATCCATATTGGTTTCATGATTTAAACAAAATGGTACAGAATGTGAAGCTGCATGAAATATTGGATGATGAAGTTAGAATATGAGTAAAGAAACATTGGAGGGGGCCTGTGGGCAAAGTCCCAACTTCCTACTTGGCATATCTTGTTATTAACAATCCTACACTGACACCTTCAACTTCTGTCATTGCAGCCCTCAACCTGTGTTCTATTGGCATTTCATTCCTGAAATTTGTCATTTCACATCCTTGATGTAGTAGCTTCTTATTGCTGCTGTGACAAATTACTACAAACTTTGTGGCTTAAAACGGCACCAAATTTTAGTCTTACGGTTGTGGTGGTTGGAAGTCCATAATGCGTAGGATAGAGTCAAGGTGTTGGCATGCCTGCATTTCTTCTGGAGGGTTTAGGGGAGAATATGTTTTCTTGCGTTTTCCAGCTTCTAGAGGCCACAGATATTCCTTGGCACACGTCCCATTCCTCTACATTCAAAGTGCATCACTCCAATATCTGACCTTGGCTTTCATCCTTATATTTCCTCTTTCTGATTCTGACTCTGCTGCTGTGCTTTTATAAGGATGCTTATGATTGCACAGGGCTCACCCAAACCATAATCTCCTGTTTCAAAATCCTTAACTTAAACCCTATCTGCAAAGTCCCTTTGCTGTGTGAGGTAACATATTCACAGCATCCAGGAATTCAGACATGGGCATGTTTGGGGGTGGGCATTATTCTGCCTATCAGATTGAGATCCTCCCTCCTCCTCTGCCCTGGACACAGAATTCTCTTTCCCTTAGAAAGCCTCTCCTTTATGACCTAGCTGAAACATTTCTTCTGAAAGCCCTTCCCTATGACATCACCAGACCCAACCTGGAACAAAATTAATAGATTCCACTCTCTACTCCCTCAGCACATTATACTCACCGTATGGCAACAGGGCCAGTCTAATTAAGTAGGTGAGCATTTGTTTCGTTTATTGGTCTGTGAGCCTTCTTTATTAGAGTGCATTACATTGTCTCTGTATCCCCACTGCACCATAGCCCAGCATCTTGTAACTAGTAGATGCTTAATAAGTGTTTATCAAATGATGAGTTTGAATGCCAAAATTCAACTGCATGTAATACCAGCCACATTCAGTCTTTCATTTATTGATTTTTTCAGCTAACATTTATTGAATACTGCATATCAAAAAGATGAATAAAACACATGTTTACCCTGGAGGGACTTCAAGTGTGGTAGAATAGAAAGACATATAATTAAAGAGATAAGCTAAGCTAATAGTGTGGGGTAGGATGTAAAGTAAGCTGGTATATACGGAAAGTTTCACAGGTGAGAGAATGTGAGTTGAGTCTACAATAGTGTTAATAATATCAACTGCAATATCAGCTTTCATTTATTTAGTTTGTTCTTGGTGTCAGTGCTGTTCTAGGCACTATGCTATCTGTACTGTAAGACCGTAATACCTATTTTGCCAACGAAGAAACTAGTCATAGAGAAGTTATGTGCCCCAAATCACACAACTCAAAGGTGGTAAAACTGGGTTAAGAACCCAGACAGACTGATTGCTTATAAGCGCTGTGATATGCATAAGATTTAATAATGGTTTACGTGAAGCCAACTGGCGAATGGTATTCTTAAGAGGAAACAGGCAAATAATTTCAGGTCCATCCACTCAGAAATTAAAGCTTTTTGAAATTAGGTCATTGATAATGTGAGCTACTATGTGACAATAAGAAAACACAGGAGAACCTCAGTAAATGTTTATACGGAGGGTGCCAAAAGTATGCACATTTTAAGAAAGGAAAAACTATTAAAATTGTAATATTCAATATATAACGATAACGAAAGATGAATACAAGTCAAGTTTGACTTCTGCAATTACAAGAGGTGCTCAAAGTGGTTACCATCAGCGTCCAGACACTTCTGATTACAGCGAACTACTGCTTGAACAACATTGACCCAAGTGTCCACTTGTATACATATTTTTGGCACCCCCAGTATATAGTTTGCATTGTGGTTTCTGAGTAGAATTTTAATTATGCAATAAGTACAGCAAAGCTTGAATGTCTATGACTACACTTATTTAATCTTTTAACATAAAACACCATAAATTACCTCAAAGAGGTTTGTAAACATTACTGTAGATTGACCAAGACCTTAAACCTGTGAAATGCTATATAATTCTTTTTTTGTTTTCCCTGATACCCAAGGTTTCAAGAGATTCTATTAAGGATCTTGCTGCTACCAAATTGATGCTTTCCAAATCAATTTAATTTTAAGAAAGAGAATTGCAAACTAGCTTGTGTATGCATTATAGAAATGAAATGAGTAAGGGAATTGTATTTTGGACAAGAGGAAAGTACTAAGGTATTAAGCTGGAAGGCCTTGCAGTGTATAGTTGGATACTGGAGATTCTTGGGCAGCGCTGATTAAAGTCACACTGAGAGATCTGATTCTCACTGCTTACCTGAAGGCTGAAGATACCAGCTTGAAGATTTCCTGCAGCTCCAGTTAGTGTGTTGGCTGGGAAATGAGATTCGGGTTTTAAGAATGCATGAGTCAGGCTTGTACTTTTTTTAATTTAATTTTTTAATTAAATTTATTGGGTTGACATTGGATCGTAAAATGATACAGGTTTCAAGCGTACAATTCTATAATATATCATCTATCTATCACATTGTGTGTTCATCACCCAGGGTCAGTTCTCTTTCCATCACCATATATCAGGCTTGCACTTTAATGTGGCAGCTCGTCAGATGTGGCTGATGAGTCCGCTTTTTGGACTAGGTGTCATTTATGTCTTGATGTGGACTCAGAACCCTTGGTTAGAAAACTGAAACAGGCTATCATCCTTTAAAGGAGCTGGAATTAAAATAACTTATTCTCAATGCTTATTTTAAGAATTCACTGACTTGCTGACTAAAATGATGATGGTGACACTTTGCTGCAAATGAATGGAATTGGATTTTTTTGTGAATTAAAATGTGTTTTAACAGACTTTTATTAATATGAATGAATTAGTCATTTAAAAATATTCAGAAGTATCTGAGGCTCTAGGAGAGAAAAAAAAATCTGCCTCACAAATCACCACTTCAGCTTTCTCATCTTTAATGAAGTCATAGTGATGGAAAGCTGAGTGTGATTAGTCCTCAACTGTCTCGTAAAGAAACTTGTGCTGTCATGTCCAACGTTTGAACTGTGTTCTGACTTGCTACTTTTTTGAAATTCAGTTTTCAGCTTTACTATCTCAGTCTTATAGCAAAAATAAAAGAGGGGTGATTTTCTGAGGAAGACAGTGCTCATTTCAGTTTATTTCAGATGAGCTGTTTCCCCCCTTTGAAATCCAAACACTAGGCTAGTGTCCCATCTGGTACCCTTCTGAGAGCCTTGTAATCGGAAGAAATGATGTATCTTCCTGTAGCTTTCATAGACAGTCTGTTTTCTTTTAATAGAACCATAGTCTTAAATTCTCTTGAAGTATCTTTTAGAGTTTTTTGAAAGAGAATTGTGAAATTATCATTAAATCTTTAGAGGCATAGATTTTGTAATTTCTTCTCAATGGGAAAGAGTGATACTGGATAAAACCATATTCTGCTGCAGTATGGAACATTAAAAATGTTAATGTTTGGCAATTTATATTAAAAATAAATTGTTAGTGAAATAGGATTTTTGAAGGGATTGTTTCCACTTACTTAAATACAGTTAGATTCTTTAGGCTGCTGCTGCCCAGACCAAGACGGCTGGGACTATAATTCTGCTCCACCACAGTCCCCTACACCAAGTACGCCGCCATGATTAACTAGGTCACACCCTACTACTACTCAGTGCCCATCTGGGGTTATGGGAACATGCCCAACGTGCCCAGCCACCCCCAGGACTCCCAGGGCCAGCTGAAGAAACTGAGCAGCTCCACTGACAGGGAGGAGGCCCCTTCCCAGTGGCCCCCAATAAAAGTGTGAAAACCAAAAAAAAAATACAATTAGACCCTCTCAGTAGAGAGACATTTTAAACTTTAAGTGACCATAAGATTTTAAAACATTTTAGGGGGGCCTATAGGGACGTAATTTTGACATTACTGGTTTTGATTTAACTTAGGAACCACAACATATGGGAATATAGAATACACAGATCCTGTTCACATTCTTCCCTTTTGTGGAATTCATTGCCCTAATCGTGCCTGATCAGAAGTCTAACAAAAATCTTATAATATTGATGTATATTTTTTAAAGTGTATATTTTCTTTTTAATCTTTGTTTTAGGGAACAGCCTATAAGAGCTGGAAGATGAAAGCTCCGATTCCGCACTTGATTCTTCTATATGCAACTTTTACTCAGAGTTTGAAGGTTGTGACCAAAAGAGGCTCTGGTAAGCACTGTTCCTTCCTTTCATTTTTATGGCTTGAAGTGATGGTGCTACATTTACACATGTGCCAGTTGTGGAGAGGTTGAGAATTAATGGGAATCCATGTTGTAGAAACATTGTAGCTATATCTTGAAGTGAGTGGAGCATACTCATAGGGAACTAGAAAGGTGGGAATAAGTTGGGAAAAAAGGTGACTTATTTTGTTAAGTACTATGAACTAGAATGGATTCAATACCAAACCTTGCAGTCTGATTTCATTTTAGTACATGATTTTCAACATTCTTTTATAAAGCGTGTCATTTTAATTTTTGCATGGAAATATTGTGAATTTTTTTCATGTTAACTTTTACTGTTACCAGGTCAGTGTCAGCTGTGTTTAGGGCAGACTCTTTTTAGGGTTGTACTTCAGCTGATCTGCTCAGGTATTTTGCAGGTGTTTAAAGAAAGCACTAGAGTTCTTAGAGAAAATGTCTTGGAGGAACATCCTAATATGTTAGTAGGAAATATAGAGGTAAAGTCGAATGGTAATATCAAAGGAGCTGCTAAATAGAATCATGTTGAAACGTATGGAAAACTTTACATGTTGTCAGACATCTTGGTTTTCAGTTTGACTGTTGATATAGGGAGTTAGTGAAATGTACAAGACAACTGAATAAATATTGTCGATGTGAAGTTGTTTCTTGTCTAGCAAGTCACTGATAATACTAAGACTTGCCACACTCACATTTTATGTGGGGCTCCAGAATTTTTGTAGCCAGAGCTTTTAGATGTACTGTCAGAAGAAATGTACTGTGTTTAGTTGATAGAACTAGAATGTGTGATTAGTTCTAGATAGACAGTGGGGGAAAAGAAAAGATAATGTGCAAGAGACTGTAGAGTGTTGTGATATCAAGAATTGCACGAACAAAAGTATCTTTGGAATTTAGAAAGGAGAGGGAATGAGATGGCTGAGATAGGGCTGCAGCAACTCCAATGAGTCACATTGATTGTCTAATGAAAGAGGCCACGTGCAAGGGAAGTAGAGAGCAAGTCTGCTCTCATGCACCCCACCTTGGGCTTCAGTCTGGGGAGGGATTGAGGAGTACTTTGTGCATGGACATGGGGATGGTGCAAGGAATTTTACTGAGCCTATTGGCTTTAGAACTTTTTGGTTATTGTATAGCTGTTGTACCTGCCATTGATATGGTTGTAGGCAATGTGAAAAAATAGTGTTTCTATGTTTATACTTTATTTGATCGTTTCCTCTTGGTGGATCTTTTTGAATGAGAGAAAACTCACAGGCAGGATTATGAGATAGTGTTTTTTTGTAATTTGAATGGATTACTGGCAAATTTCGGATATCTTGATTTCTTTGTCTGCCACTTGCAAAGAAATTTGAGCATACCCATGGGAGTTGGAGTAGGTGGAAGGGGGCGGAAGTCGTGATGCAAGCTGATAATTTCTAGAACAGTGATATTTTCTAGAATAGCAATTTACGTTAAAAGCACTTAACATGGATCTTTGATATACTGGCTACATAGAAGAGAAACACTCATCTGTACAAATGTAACAAAATGAAACTATCCAAAATAGAAATATTGATTGAATCTTAAAAACTTCATTTTTCTGGTTATTATACTTGATTATATAAAGTTTTTTTTTCAGTTTTGTGTGTATATCAGATCTATGATTTATCAAAATGCAAGTGTGACTTTTCCATCATCAAATAGTGGTGACAGGTTCATTCTCTATAAGCTCTAATTTTGGGGAAAAAACTTTTATTAAATTGGGACTTAACTTTGTGTTTTTGAGAAATGTGGGACAGCCGGAAAATTCATATCTCCTCCTGCTCCAGAGACCTGAGAAAACTCAATGACCTGTCTCAAATTCAAGTTTTATTTTAATGATATAATTGTTTTAGAAAGGTGGTGATAAAATGCTGCTCTAAGTTTGGCAGAAGTTCTGAGGCCTCGTTCTCTTCTATTTACGAATATAGTTGTCATATAGCTACTGTATACCTCTCAAGCCCCGCGTGTTTTCTATATAACAATGTAAAAATGACAACTAAAGCAGGTACTAAGATTTAGCAACATGTTTGATTTGTCTACTTTTTTGTGTACTGTGAAGTACGGTAGCTTCCCTTGGTATCTGTTAAGACCCAGCGGAATGGAAGTTTGTTTGTTTGATTTTTGAATATTAAGTGTGCAATTTGGAAATAAATAATAGTACTTTACCCATATATTTTGATAGCTTGCACTCATTTCAGCTGATATCTGTTACCATGGCCCCTTTGTTTAGAGAAGCAGATATGTAGCTTACTGAAGAGCATGATGACCGATCTCCATAGAGCCAATAGAAGAGGAGTACACTCGGCATCTTTTCCTCAAAAGATTAATGGCTCCGTCTTCACTCCCAGCCGAACCTCTAAAACCAGTGGCATCAAGGCCAGGGAACAAAAACATCATTTTTTAATGTTCAATCTCACATATTAACCAAGAGGGCTACTTATCCTTGTTCTTATCATTGAATTCTTTTTATTTTCAGTTTTATAAATTTTTTTGGAAATTCAACAAACATGATTCAAAGCCCAATGTGAAAGTTTCCTATGTCTTTTACTAGAATATTCTTTTTAGATCGATGATGTAGATCACTGCGACCACTAGAAAAGCAGAACTAGATATTTTAATAACCAAGTTCATATTAAATATTATAATACACAGAGTAATGGTGAATTTTTTTATGGCATATCAATTGTGTATAGCGTTTACTTTAGATAAACACATGGTCATTCCATAAACATTTAGAAGTAGGTATTTGTTTCTCATTAACAGAACTAGCTTGAAAGCAACAGGAGCTCTTTATATACAAACTGGAGATGTATTATTTTTATCACATTGGCTTATAACCCCATTGCTGTTAATTTAAGGAACAAATGAAATATAAGGCAGTTATATTATCATAATATCTTTGATTGAAATGTTAAAAACAAACTTTACAATGCTTTGTTTTAAATATCTCACTGGGTATGTATATGATTATAACAATGAAGGACTGTATCCGTGAATCTGGCCTCTCAGGTAATGTTTGAAAGTTTTGCGTACATTTGGCATCAAGGCCTTTAATCTGTGGAAGCAGATATTCAGCCGTTGTTACACAATAGGTTTTCTGTTGGAACAATTTTATACCTTTTAGTTTTTATAAGCAGCACTAGAAGAAAAAGACAAAGACTATCAGTGTTACCCATTCTCCTCAAGTGTGTGAACCATTGTAGCAATTTATTGAGTAAACAGTTGAGTTGCTGTCATTTGTAGAATTCTGTACAAAAACCATGTGTAAAGCCAATCCTTGCTTGGAGAGGCTTTGTAACTTAACCAGTGTAGAAAGGTTAGGTTAATGTGCTTGTTGGTTGGTTTGTCTGTGTCTGTCTCTCCTTCCCATCCTTGCCTTCCCCCCCTCCCCTCCCTCAGTCCCCCTCTTTTTCCCTTCCTTCCTTCCTTCCTTCCTTCCTTCCTTCCTTCCTTCCTTCCTTCCTTCCTTCCTTCNCCTCTTTTTCCCTTCCTTCCTTCCTTCCTTCCTTCCTTCCTTCCTTCCTTCCTTCCTTCCTTCCTTCCTTCCTTCCTTCTTCCCTTCCTTCCCCCACTTTGTCTCTCTTCCTCTTCTTCCTCTCTTCCATTCCGCCTTCCTTCCATTTTCTTTATTAGTGTATTTGCATGCAAATTAAAGAATCCATTTTAAATATTTCCACGTGTCTTTGTAGAGCTTTTAAAAAATATTATCATTATTTTGTTTGAACGGTTCAAGTCTATGAAATGCTTGGTCTTTCCAAGATCTTTCCAAGAGGATAGTATGGTCTCTGTTAATAATGGCTGTTCTTAAAATAGTTCTTTCTTTTTATATTGTGTAACTAAGAATTTGGGATAGGATATAGGGGCAGGGAAATATTGTACTGTTGAGGGACTATTGTGCACAAAGTGTAAGTATAGCACTTTTGGAGAACTAAAATGTAAGTTGTGATTTGGCCCAAGAGTTTGGGATCTTGAAGAGACATGAAGCTAGAGGGACCTGGATATAGAGATGAGGGAAGAGAAACGGATCCAGAATTTTTGTCTCTTTTTCTTTGCTCTCATATCCATCCCTATACTATAAGATGGTAAATGCAAGGACAATGATTTATAAATATATGCGTATAGCCAATACAGTTCCAAATATGGTGTATATTCAGAGTCAGGATTCAGTAAAACTCCTTAATGAAATAATGATTACCTGAACGAATTTAAAAGTGGCTGTAATGTTCAGGCTGGGTTGCATCGGTGAGGATACCACATGACCAACACAGTATTAGAAAAATAAAGGTAAAATAAAATAGAGATTTTAAGAAAACTTGTTTTTTTTTCATAAATAGAAATTAGTGTAGTATAGAATATATGAGACTGCTGAAGCAAAAGAGATAAACTCAGAATAGGCACTATCTAAGGCGCGCTCAGGGTTTATCTGAAGACACAGAACCTTTGCAAATCATGAGCTTGAAATGCATGTCAAGATCTGTTAGAAAAGGAAAATGATTCTTTAAATATGACTATAGTTCAATTTTACTACATTTACTGCTGCTTTAAAGAAGGACTGATTATACAGATGTTTTGGTTTTAATCATATTGTTCAATACAGATCACCATGAAAAGGGTGTAATTCATGATTACTGATACATGATAGATAAGCAAGTGACTTTAGTATGGAAGAAAAGCATTCACAATTTTTAGAGCATATGGAGAAGAATAAGATGCTATATTACGGTAATCAAAGAATACATCCTATTCTAGAAGGTATTTAAGATATATAAAAGCTACCTGAAGTGGCCAGCTATTTGAGAGTAAAAGGGTTACCACAGGGGGTTGATATTCTCTTCACTCTAGAATCTGCCAGTGGATACCTGTTTGTTTAAAATGATTTAGATGCAGTTCTTCCTGTCAGCAAAAGGAAGGCAAGTCCGTCAAGAGGTTTTTCCCAACTCGTAACTCAAAGCCCAGCTAATTTGTAAAAGATAAGGGTAGTTTAGGTTCTAATCTTTGTCTTTGTTATTTCTGAAGAATAGAGCAAGAAACAAAAGTGAATTGTAGAAGAATAATTTAGTTTCACCATTAGGAAGAATGTCCGGTTCTTAAGCAAGCATTTGAGTGTTTATCATATGTCTAATACTCTGGCTGTAAGGACTTATCGCCATTAGAATAGATGACTGAAACAAAGTTTTGTTTCTGTTTAAGTAAGAACAAAACCAGCAAGGATAGTTTAGGTTCTAATCTTTGTGTTTATTATTTCTGGCTCATCATTTAAGTAAAAGAAAGGATGCTGGTGTGCAAAGACAGAGTCAGTCGACGAGGAGTGAGGAAGTCTAGTGGGATGTTTCCATCTCATGCCAAGGTGATTTATGTGCTTCTGGTCTCTTGGGCATTCCTGGAAGTCAATGAGCTTAATTTCACATGAGTAAGAGACAACCTAGTTAATCCCTAAGCATATGCCTTTTTTTTTATGCTGCTATGTGTTTATTCCCAGTTTGTCAAGTATGTCAAAAAGTATGAAGCATTTCTCCTTTTTTTCCTCTGGGGTAGCTAACAAGACCAAACTTCTGAGGCTTTGTTTCTTTCCCTTTTGAAGTGAAAAAAACATGCAGTTTAATTTTTTTAGGAAAAACAAAATTCCCCCTCTTCTATGTAGCCTGTTTTTTAAAAATAAATTTTGACATTAGGTCTGGAATGATTTTAATATTCATTTGAAGTTGTCTTTAATGAGACTAAGTCTAACAAACAAATAGCACTTACTCTTGACAAATAAAATTATCCAGTGTCTTTGTTTAATAATCATCTGATATACTTATAAATTTCACCACAAACTTACTTGTTCCGTTTTAGTTGTCAGGACACTTTTATATAAGTTGGTATAGATTAACATTAATTGCGCAGACTGATGCCTTATTCATGGTGAATATACATGGTGAAGATCAAAGTCAATATGGATGAATCTTGCAAGTTGAATAGGACTT
The DNA here is from genome assembly GCF_001890085.2 of Hipposideros armiger. NCBI lineage: Eukaryota > Metazoa > Chordata > Mammalia > Chiroptera > Hipposideridae > Hipposideros > Hipposideros armiger. Next base: position 1,309,946 of record NW_017731600.1, on the reverse strand, counting down.
CAGTGGGGAGGGGACTATTTCAAGTTAATAAATATGACAGTGTGACACCGTACCATGCTGGTAATAAAAGATATATTCTTCTATATATTTAAAGGGAGGAGTAAAGGGTAGAGGGCCACAGTAAGCAGCCAATCAATGGTGATGTAGTTTAAATCATGATAAGGAATTGATGTTCATTCTAGTGACAGCAGAGGTGACCACTGCTGGACCAGAGGATGAACCCCTGATCCACGGGCGGTCTACTGTTAGCTTGAAGGCAATCCATGAGCTGGCGTGGAAATTAGGTACACTGTTGTGTTAGTGTCTTACTGCTGCTTCAACAAAACACCGAAAATTTAGTGACTTAAAGCCACACAAATTTTTTATCTTACACTTCTGGAGGTCAGATGTCTGACATAGGTTGATAGGGCTGTGTTTTTGGTGCAGGCTCTCGGGGAGAATCTATTTCAGTGCCTTTTCCAGCTTCTAGTGGCTGACTGCATTCTTTGGTTCATGGGCCTCCTCACTCCGACCTCTGCTTCTGTTGTCCTGTTGTTCAGAAGTCCTCTGGCTTTGACTCTCCTGCATCTGTCTTTTGCTGATAAGGGTCCTTGTGATTACATTGGACCTGCCTAGATACTCCAGGAAAATCTCCCCATCTCAATATCCTTAAAGTAATCAAATCTGTAAAGTACCCTTGGCCATGTAATGTAACACATGTTCCAGCGATTAGGATGTGAACGTCTTTGGAGAGGTGAGTGCCTTATTTTTCCTACCACAAGTGATCATTAGCTATGTCAGTCAACCCAACTTCTTACTGAATTTGGACTAGACGGTAGGGAAGGTTGGTCAGTTAGGAACTAGGTGGGAATGAGAGAGATAAGAACAAGGAAGTTGAAAAGTTTTGCTGAAGGGACCATGTGGTCTGTGGTCCATGATTTAGAAAAGAGAGAAAGAGAGAGAAGGAGTTGGGGAGAAAAGGAAGAAAAAGGAAAAGAAAACTGGGCTGAGAAAGAGGCAGAGAGGGAGGCAGGGAAGGAGAAAGAAGAAACAGATGCTAGTGATGCTTTCAAATTTGATTTCTTAATATTCATCTACGTTCTACAAATACACCTTCAAAAATATCCCTTTTTCTTTGTGGTATCTTAAAGGAGCCTGTGTTCCTTTCAACCAAAAATGTCTGAACACAAAAGTGATTTCCTGACTCAAAATAACAGCAGTGGGAACAGGGAAGACAGAAGTTAGAATCTATTGAGTTTGATGATTTGATGTGGGATGTTTGAAAAAAAGAGATGGGGAAAAGAATTCTGTAGTAGGAGAATTGTGATGTCATCAATCATTCTAATGGTCCCCAAAGAACAGAAACCTGAAAGGATCACTTATTTAAAGAGAAGAGTAGGTAGGTCTTGTGACTAAGAGGAAGCCTAAAATGTAGACGGGGCAGAGAGTGTGAAGGGTTTTGTATGTCTTGCAAGGAATTTTGGATTTGATCTTGTAGAACACAAAGTTTGGGCTGAAATATTTAATTACTTTGAAAACCACTTTAGTTGAAAATTCAGTCCGGCCTCTGGTTTGGCAGATTTGTTCATTGTGATGTCTTCTATACACCATAAAGATGAAATTCCTTGGTGTATATGCAACAGCGCTTCACGAATGTTTGTGCCAGTCCATAGGAAAGCTACCTTTATAGAGAGGGAAAGACACACACACAGTCAAGCTATAACGAGTCACACATGAGGGCTGGCCGAGTGGTTCAGCTGGTTAAGAGCGCGCTTGGGAGCACCAGCTCTGAGCAGCAGGGCCCAGGTTCGGATGTCACCTGCTGGCCAGTGATGCTGCGCCCTCTACAGCTAAGATGGTGAACAACAGCTCGACCTGGAGCTGGGCTGCTGTGAGTCGCCGGCGACGGCGTAGGCTGCAGTGGGGCTGCAGTGGGCTGCCATAAGCTACCGTGAGCGGCTGGTAGCCGGTGTGAGCTACCGGGAGCCGCTGTGAGTGGCTGACCAATGACCGGCGACCTATCTGCCTCACCCAGGAAGAGCACAATGATCATGCCAACATGGGCCAGTGAAGCGACGTCCTCCACAACTAGTCTGAAGAACCAAACAGCAATTTGTCTACCTGTCTGTTCCCCTTCCCTGATTCCCGATGCTGTTACCCTCCCCCCAATTCCCCAATAAAATCTTTAAAAAAACAAAAAAAGAGCCACACATGAGAGTGGCATGGTCACATCTGCTTTTAGACAGACAATACTTTCTGTAGGAAAGACTGGAGTGAATTCCACAGTGACCAGCCAGGACTCCATACAAATCATTCAGCTATATTACGGGCCAGAAAAATAGTCAAACAGACCAAAAATGTGTTTCTGAGGAAGAATAATGGATCAAATGAATGTTTGAAGATGGATTGCGAAATAATTTGAGGAGACGTTATATTGATGGTGTTACCAATTACAGAGAAAGGAGGGTGCACTGTTTTTTTTTTTTCAGGGAGAGGAGAAAGGATGAGTTCAGCTGGGAATGTATGAGCTGTGGCATCACTGGAAATATTGAACTGATGGTTTCATTGGTTTGGAGTTGTGTTAGTTTCCTGTGGCAGCCGTAACAAATTACCACAAACGGTGTGACTTAAAATGATAGGAATCCATTATCTCGCAGTTCTGGAGGCTAGAGTTCCAAAGGTTTCAGCAAGGCCACTTTCTTACTGAAGGCTCTATTGGAGAATTCCTGCTTTTCTCTTCCAGCTTCTGGTGGCTTCAGTTGTTATTGCTTTGTATCTGCATTATTCCAGTCTCTGCATCCATCTTCACATGGCATTCTCCTCTGTGTCCCTAATCTCCCTCTGCCCTTCTCCGGTAAGGACATTTGTCATTGGATTTAGGCTCCACTTGGATAATCCAGGATGATCTCATCTCAAGGTCTGAAAGAAGTTGTCTGATTTTTTTTTAAAGATATACTTGTGGTGCCAAAAAAATGTTTATACATTTTAAGAGATGTTATCTATGTGCATGCAGTAGTTTGCCATAATCAGAAGTGTCTGGACACTGATGGTAACCACTTTGAGCACCTCTTGTCATTGCAGAAGTCAAATGTGACTTGTATTCATCTTTTGTTATTGGTATATATTGAGTATTACAATTTTAATACACTTTTCTTAAAATGTGTATACATTTTTTGGCACCCTCTGTATTATACAAAATAAGTATAAATGCCGTTTAGTTTTTAAAGTTTGCTTAACTGTTAGAAATTATTACTTTTATTATTTTGTCTAAGTGAAACAAGTGTAAAACTCTTAGTCATCCATGATAATGAGAATAATTGTACTATAGAAAGGATAAAGCTTTCGCCAATCAAAAACTCTCTTACCTAGATTTGAAATATGTTTGCCATAGACTAATCTCCTAAAGGTAGGGGAATACTTATTCAGTTTTTGTTCCCTTACTGCAAACAGATGGGAAAGGTGGCTTTATAGTGTATTAAAATTTGCCATGGTTAATCTCATGTTGACTATTGGAACTTGGCAGGACATTTCTAGACAACTAATATTGACATGCCGACTTTTGTCTACAGTGATGATCACTAAAAACACACGATTTGAATTATTTTTCCCGAAGTGGTTTAGGTGGTTCTGATGAATATTATGAAACCTGTAGGATTAGAAATTAAACTTAGGTTTCAATCCAGCCCATTGTAAGCTTTGTTCAATGAGGTAAGTCCCTGAACCTTTCGGGACCTCAGTTTCCTTTTTTTTTTAAATTTAAGATTTTATTGGGGGAATTGGGGAAGGGGAACAGACAAGTTGCTGTCCTTTTGTTCTTTAGTCTAGTTGTGGAGGACGTCGCTTCACTGGCCCATGTTGGTATTGTGATCATTGCTCTCTTCTGGGGTGAGGCAGATCGCTCACCGGCCATTGGACGGCCGCTCACAGCAGCTCATGGCAGCTCACACCGGCTGCCAGCTGCTCATGCAGGCTGCCGGCCACACATGGTAGCTCATGGCAGCCCACTGCAGCCTACACCGTCGCCGGCGACTCAAGGAAGCCCAGCTCCAGGTCGAGCTGTTATTCACCATCTCAGCTGTAGAGGGCGCAGTGTCACTGGCCATCATGTGGGATCCGAACCGGGGCCCCTACTGCTCAGAGCTGGTGTCCCAAGCCAACTGTTAACCAATGCGCCACTCGGCCGGCCCTCAGTTTCCTTTTTCATTAGCAAAAGTTTTGAACTACAACATCATTGGCAGAAATAGAAGTTTATTCTTATGTTCATTTCACAAGCATTTATGGAACACCTTCAGTGCATTCTAAGTGCATAAAGTGACACTTTTTTTCTGTAACACATTTTACATATTTGCACATTGTTCAAACAAGTTTAGATGCCTAAAGTTTGTAGCCAGAGTACTTGAGGCCCATCGCTGACTACATTTAAATTTATGTTACACTTTTTGTCCTAACACCAGGGCGCAGAGGATGTTACTGAGTTTAAAACAGAGGTTTGATGCAGAAACCATATGATTTTTAGTCTTGTTAAAAAGCACAAGCTGTATAGTTACAAAGCTGAAGTAAAAATAAGGCACTTCTCCTTGCAGATGCAGACAAGTCTAAGTGAAATTAGGTTTAGCAGTTCAAAATACTAAACTGTGTCTTAGCCTATTTTTGCTTCTTTACGACAGATTTTCTTTCATAGAGTTGTAGTCTCTTAAGATGTCTAGAGTGTTGGTTGGCCTTGCATGGATAATGTTGGCCTTAAGGCAATGACAATGGATAACTGCCAAGTTTTAAAATCTTTGCCGGTTATATGTAAACATTTATTTAAAAAGAGTCAATAAGCCCCTTGTGGGTATCGTAAACACTATTCAGTTTTCATGTACATCTTACTACCTGTACTGAAATATTTCCCAACAACTATAGCTACCTTGATTTCAGTAAAGTTCTTTCGTTGGCATTTTACTTGGATCTCTAAATGCATACTCCAGTTAGTCTGTATTCCACGTATGGCATAGATTTGTTGTGAATGATAAAGGAAAATTATTTTTATCAGTGATGAGAAAAGGGCTCCATACACAGATGAGTTAATATTTTCCTTCAGTATATTTTCATATCAGAAAAAGAACAACTTCAACTTGAAAAGAGGATTCTTCCAGTTTTTCCTTGAACTATGTTCTATAAAATAATTGAACTCTCCAGTGCCATCTGGTGGCTTTTCTGAGTTGGTGACAATGCTGTCATAAATACAGAAAGCAGAGAGAAAATAAGCATGGGAAGAAAACTTCTAATAAATGATTCAGAAATTATTTTAATTGATCCTAATATTTTCCAAACATTTTTTTCCCTCAAATTTATTTCCCGGGGTTTAAAAAAAAGTATATAGGTTTATGTTCTTTTTGGGGTATTTTTTAATAATAGAAATTTTCACTGACTTTTTTAAGGAGACAAAAGCTTTATGTTTTTCATAATAGCATCATCATGTCGGCTTGTAGGCCTGTATCATCAGAGTTCAAATTATGTAGACAAGTCTGTTTATATCACAAAATATTTTTAAAAATCCCTTCTTTTAATATTTTGCTGCCATTGAAGTCTTGTCATTGTAATGGTTCATGTATCAATAGGAGAGGAAGTCATTAAAGATTTTGCAATTGTTTACTAATGTAAGTAAGAGCTGCTGGTAGAAATATGGAAGTGAAGATCAAGTGAGGTGGATATGTGCTAAACCACTTAAATTTTCCAGCCGATCAAAGGCCTGGGACTGGATTAGAAGGTGGGGGTTCCCGAAGATAGTCAAGATAATGTAAAGTGCTAGTCACCAAGCAAAGTTAATCTTGAAAAAGCAATTGCCCTTTTTTGCATAGCCCCAAAGAATCAGGTCCAAGTTGAAGGTAAATTCTTGGTTGGCAATATTTTGTTTTTCAAAGAAGAAAAATTTCCAAAGGGCCTTAGCTATTATAAATATCTGTCCACGTAAATGGCGTATAATATGCATACACAAATGCTCACATATGTGTACACACACACACACACACACACACGCACATGCACTCAATAACAGCCTTTCCAAACTTTCAGCAGAACCTCCAATTATTTCCAGTTATGAGTAGTTATATATAATGTGTACAGCTATATTTGTTTATGTTTATTTCTTTTAGGGTTTTTTGCACTTCTCTAATGTCACGTGGAAGCACCTTCATCTTCCCAAAGGAAAAATGAATAGATTCTGCATACAATTATTAACAAGCATTTATTGAATTCCTGCTGTACTAACTGCTCAATACCATTGACATCAGTCAGCTATACCTGCATATAAAAAGTTTAAAATATTTAGATATTTGTTGGTAGAGATTTGACATTTGGATTCCTTATTTAAAAATCAAAATTATAGGAAGTTTTAATAAAGGAAGCAATGCGACATGATTTATCTTTGGTAGGTTTGAGCACTTTCTTTTTTGTTTTCCATATCCACGAATTGTATTCTGAAAATTGTTTATACAGTCTCCCCATAGTTTTGGTAATTATTGTTTTGGAGCGATGGAGTGCTTATTTTTATAGCTGCATGTTTTTTCACATTTTGAAACCCACATATCTGTCATAACTTTGAAACTGGTGGTACTATAGGCATTGTCCATTCGTATTCACTAGTCAGTTCTAGTTACTCTTTCATATTTAGCAAATATTTTCAAACAAAACATACTATAAACAAGCAATTGGGCTGAATTTTCTGGGGGATTATAAAGGTGAACCATCTACCATCTCTATTGTTAAACGTGGAAAAAAAAAGGATATGAGACATATGATTACAGTGTAGTGTATTAATTTGCTATTGCTTCTGTAAAAATTACCACAAACTTCGTGGCTTAAAACAACACAATTTACTATTTTATAGCTTTGGAAGTCAGAAGTCCTAAAATCACAGTGTCAGCAGGGCTGCATTCTTTCTGGAGGCTCAAGGGGAGACTATTCTTTTGCCCTCTCCAGCTTCTGGAATCATCTGCATTCCTTGGCTTGTGGCTCCTTCCTGAACTCAAATCCAGAGGCATAGAGCATCTTCCAAAGTCGCTCTCTCTGAGCTCTACTTCCTTTCTGATTCTGACTCTCTTGTTTCCCTCATATAAGGACCCTCGCGATCACGTTTAGGGCCCACATGGTTCATCTATTGTAGAATAATCTCCCCACCTCAAGATCCTTGATCATACATCTGCGAAGTCCCTTTTGCCATGTCAGGTAACATAGTCACATGTTCCAGGAATTAGAACATGGAAACCTTGGTGGGGCATCATTCTGTCCATCACAGAAGTACACTAGCGTAGCTTTTAGATGAAAGAGTTTGATATTGCTGGAATACATGTACATTTGGGCACAGTAAGGGTGACAGGAGGAAGGGAGTGTGCCAGGAGACAAGGTGGAAAAAGATAGATGGGAGCCATATCACAAAGGGCTTTGTAGGACATATCAAGACACGTGACTTTTGTCTTGTAGGAAATCGGGAACCCCTGAAGAAATGGAAGCAGATGTATAGCGGGAGTAGCCTGACCGGATAGGTTGGAAAGAGCTCTGAGACCAGTGGGTGTGGAATGAGGCCAGTAGTCCAGGCAAGGAAGTCATGAATTGAGGCAGTAAGTAGCATTAGGACTAGACAGGAAGAGATGGGTTTGATTTCTAGTACAATATGGAATTCATGGAAACTAGTGGCTGATTGTACAATGGAAAGCGGGAGAGATGGAAGGTGATTCAAGTTGCTCTTATTCAATTTAAAAACCTGTTGAGAATTACTAGGCAATCAATGTTGCATTTAGAGTCTGTATTTCTCCTGGGCAAGTACATATTTAGGTTTTCAGTGTGATATATCTTTTGTGGTTTGGGTTCAGACTGGCCCACTGTACATTTGACATACAGGTCTGGGTTTGGGAGCTAAATCCCTCTTCTTCTGGTATCTCTCTCACACAGAGCATTTTCCTAACGTCAGTATTTCTTCCTCAAAGGTCTTTTCAAGTTTCTTCTATCATGGATGCTTGTAATGAAAGATTGTGTCAATGAGTCTTCCTTTGCTAATTTTAGAGAAATACCTCAAACAAATATAGAAGGAGGGGCATTTTAAAAAGTGTTAGACTTATTCTAAATTATAGTATAACATATATATATATATATATATATATATATATATATGAATACCTACATGCACACACACAATACACCCCCACACACACAAATATACGTACACACGGTTAACTATTAACTCACAAAACTTAACATTTGTCAAGGAACCACTATGTGCCAGGTGTTGAGGATTCCAAAATGATTAGGATATGTGATTATTGCATTTTTTAACATCTGTGTTTTATTTACCCAACTAAATAGTATAAGCTTATTGAGTGTAAAAATATCTTATACATGTTTATGTATATGTCTTGTAGAATCACTGTGTTTAAAAGAGTCATTGCATAATTAATGCTCAATACATATTTGTGTTTGATTGCTGGGTTTAAGCACGTTGACGAATCTCATCACAACACACTATATTTTTCCCGTGGCGATTTATGTGCATGTTATAACTCATCTCCAGTCCAGGAAGTTCCTTGAGGAATGATGTCTATCTACGTAGTTTAACTGCATAACTTTTTACAAGCTCTCACCTGGGACCTGGCACATAGCAATCTGTGATGAAATGTTACATGAGCAAATGAAGGAAATGTAACATACGTGACATGCATAGTTTTACCGGAGTTTGCATTTCTCCAGAAAAGGAGAATTTAATTTTATCTCTATCAGGCTGACCTGACCACTCTTACTTACTGTGTGTATTCCCTGCTGGAACAGTGACAGCTGAAGGCAGAAGCAACCGAAGCTTCCCTGGGAAGTAGCCCTTGAGGGGGCATCTCTTCCTTTGCTCAAAAGGGCAGCTTTCCAGTTACTTCACTGTAATGGGCATTGCACAGCTTTTCCCTCCTTATCTGTGGAGCTTTTGCCACACATGTGCGCATGTAGGTCGTTCCATGAAGGAGAGCTAGACGCAAGGAATCCTGCGTGGAAGGGTGCCCGCCAGGAGTGCAGCATGAGCCAAAGCAGCTGCTCAGTGCCTTCATGTCTCTGAGGACAGATCACAGCAAACCCTAGGGCTGCTGCTGAATAGAAGTGGCCTACAACATTGAGGGTGTTTTATTTTAATTGAGAACATGAATTAGTTCAATTTGGCAACTCGCACATTCATTCTGCCGCTCTGTAACTGACATGCCTCTCTGCAATGAACAGCGGTGACTTACTGTTTGTTTCAAAGGCATGTTTTCGCTTCTTTGGAAGACGTGCTTGGTTTGTTTTGTTCAATTTTTAATGATACATGATTTTATTTTAAATTTCTTTGGAAACTGCTTTGTATCCCAGGGTTTCCGGCTTTCTTTGAATTGAGAGGAGGTTATTACCTTCTAAGTTTTCAATTAGTAAAACAAAGCAAGTTTGGAAGCTCCGCTGGGATCTTGTAAACCCTCTCAAAGCATGTTCTGAATGAGACAATTTTTGTGCAACTAGCTCTAATTGTCTGAGATGAGACAATCTGCAGAAGCTAATTGGACAGAGTCTTATTCTATAGCATGTGTGGGGTTGATACAATAATTTTGCTTCTTTGCATTGATACAACAATAACTTTTCTTTATTTTTTTTTATTTTCGGAGGGTAGTTTTTGTTTGTTTGTTTGGTCCACCCTTCCTTTTACTACTTAGTATTTTTAAGGGAAAGTTTTCTCAATTTTACTTACTCTCCGTGATATGGTTCAGGCTTTGGGTTTACATATATACCCTTCTCAAATTCTGCATAATATTCCTAAATCCACATCCATTGTTTTTATTCAATATGGCATTTGTAAACAATTGGTAACTTTGTATCCCCTTGCACTTTACCTGCATGTTATGTCAGATCCTGTTTGAATTTAATGTTTATGTTCTGAGTTATAGCTGGGGCGTACAGAATAGTATTTATCACATTTTCCTGTGATCACCACCTGAGTGATTACACTGTTGACATATTCTGAATTAGACGAGAACATATGCTTGACTAAATTGATGCCTCACATAGAAACTTGCATATAATGAATTTCATTTGTGCAGTTATTTTAATTCTTAATTATATTCTTTGGTTTTAGTTTTGTGTTGTTTATGCTTCTCCAAATCTGTTTCTTCATGACTTAAAAAAAAAGGATTCTCTGAAACTTAGAAACTTATTATGCAGATTTCATATCATCCTAACTCGAGGAAGTCAGGCTCAATATCATTGAGGAAGAGTATTTGTACTTCTTAATCCCCTTCCCCTTTTCCACCCAACCCGCCACCCCTCCAACCCCACTCCCTTCTGGCAACCATCAACATGTTCTCTGTATCTATGAGTTTGTTTCTGTTTGTTTGTTTTGTTTTTTTAGATTCCACAAAATCACATTGCATCTGTCTTCCTCTGTCTGACACTCCACTCAGCACAATACCCTCCAGGTCCATCCATGCTGCCGCAGATGGCAAGAACCCATTCCCTTCCATGGCCGAGCAATATTCCATTGTATATATGTACCACCTCCTCTTTATCCATTCTTCTATCAATAGACACTCAGGCTGCCTCCGAATATTGGCCACTGTAAACACTGTTTCAATGAAGATATGGATGCACACGTCCCCTCGAAGTAGTGTTTTGGGTTTCTTTGGATAAATACCCAGAAGTGAGATTACTGGGTCTTTCTTTGTCTCTTATTATATAGTCTTTGTTTTAAAGTCCATTTTGTCTGGTATAAGTATTACTACCCCAGCTTCTTGTTTGTTTGGTTTTCATTTCCATTTTTCGTGAAATATCTTTTCCCCATCCCTTTACTTTCAGCCTGGGTGCGGCTTTTTATCTGAATGTGTCTCCTCTAGGTAGTACATATGAGAGTCTTGCTTTCTTACCCATTCAGCCACACTATCTTTTGATGGGAGCATTTCGTCCATTTATAGTCAAAGTAATTGTTGATAGCTATGTAGTTATTACCATTTTATTATTCATATATTTGATTTTTTTTTCCATCTTAAGTCCCTCTAAGATTCCTTGTAATACTGGTTTGATGGTGATGAACTCCTTTAGGGTTTTCTTGTCTGGGAAGCTCTTTATCTGTCCTTCACTGTCATGAGAGAGGAGGTAAGCAGTGTTTATCTACTCTGCCATCTTGACCGTATCTGAGGAAGAGTATTTAAATTTTATCGATGCATGTCATTAGTTCTCATAGTATCCTAAATTTGATTTATAGTTTGTAATATTTAGCTCAATATATGGGAAACATTAAATCATATTGACACCTTTTGGATGTGAATTGGTTTTCTGGAAAGCTCTTTGTGTCAGATTCTCTTCTCTACAAATCTAGCGATGCTTGACAACTCTGGAGGAAAACGCTCCCTCAGGTGGAAGAGGGGGAAAAGTGTCCCAAGAAGGAGGCAGCTGAGAGCACAGGGCAGGGAAGGTTTCTGAGGCAGAGTGTCGAGTAACAGATGAGCGTAGACGAGAGACCTGTGCCTTCCAACCTCTCTTTTCTGTGCCCAGTGCCACACCTTGCCATTACACAATTTTGTCACAAAATCAAGCCAATTTTCCTTATAGTAGAAGGAGGTAGGAATTATGAAGAATAGGATGGAAAATGTGAATGGATAACGTGGCTTAGATCAAACATGTTTCTTTTGTGAAGAAAGCTTGAGAAAAAGTTCAAGGCTAGGAAATATATCAGAACCAGATGTTTTGAATGAAGGAAAATACCTAGATGCCATTTGAGATTATTTTGAAAGGACAATAATTAGTTCATGTTGCCATATGGTTATGCCACACCATCTGCAAATTAGCGTTTAATGGCAAATTATTAAAACTTCTATTCAAACTCATGGTTATATGTAATTTGGATGCCTACGTGTCTGGGAATTGCAGATAAAAAAAGTGAACTTACATTAATACGTGAAGAGTTAATGAGAATCTTTTTTCCTGTGTACATGAATGTAAATGCATATTCTACTATTTTATACAGATAATTTAAATGTGATTTATATGATTATATAGTTACATATTTATATAATATGATACTTGAATTGGAATGAGTATTAAGTAAATCATGTGCTTTTAATAAGAAAAAGTTAAATATTTTCTGAAAAACAAATTTGGTATTCGTTGGAAGCATATAAGTGTGAGGTCTTTTAAATTGGCACCCCACTTTGTAACGAAAAAAGAGGTTGCATTGCCTTTTGTAATTACTATTTATAGAAGGAAGAGGATATTTATTTTGCTATTATTGTGTTTTCTCAGCAATAAGGAATCAATGTGTAGAATGCTTTTAGTTGGTGCTGTTTTTGCTTTTGAATAGCCTTCTAAGTCATTACAGAGATAACAATTTTAAAGAAGTGTTTTTTTGAAGAAAATGTTCTGAAGAGCTCAAATGAATAGAGTAAATATTTTCTATCAGGTTGTACAACCTCTTCTTAGCGTCTTACAACTATTTGCTTGTATAGTGATTGTTTGGGTTGTGTATTTAACAGAACATGCCGGGGTGGGGGTTATTAAAGTATGAATTAGTTCTTTTCTTCAAAAAGTAGAAGATCTAGTAATTTTTTTTCCATTTAATACTGATTCAACATGTAATGCTTTGAGTTGTTCGCTATGTTCCAGCTACTGTTACAGATGCTCGGGATAAAACAATAGGTGCTTTTTCTCATGGAGAGTACAGCCTAATGGGTATATATAAACAAGATAGTTTGATAATGCTTCATGCTGTGCATAAAATAAAACAAGGTAGTGTGATAGCGATTGTCAAAGATAGCTACTTCAGGTAGGGTGGTCAGGAGAAGTCTCTTTGAAGAGATACCATTTGAGTTGAGACTTGACTACAAATAAAGAGCGCATTATATTATATAAGAATCTGGGAAAAGGTTATTTCAAGCAGAAGGAATAGTGACACCAAAGACATGCAGCAGGAACAAACACAACACATGTAAGAAACAGAAGGTCACTATGGCTGACAGGTAGTCACCAAGATTCATACAGTGCATCAAACAGTGGAGTTTTCGAAGGCTGTAGAAAGGAAGGAAATGTTTATAAATTAGCTGTGACCCTGTAGGTCATGAGTTGCAATTTGCATTTTATTCTCAGTGTAACATGAAACCACTGGAATCTAGTACATGGACAAATGATAAGTTCTGATTCACATTTCTTTACAAAGATTAATTTGGCTATGGAGTAAGAGGTTATTGAAGTCATCCTAGCAAGAGAGGACAATTGCTAGGTCTAGGGTGGTAAATGGAAGATGGAGAGATGAAGACTGGTTTGGGTGACAGTTTGGAAGTAGAACCAAACAACTTGGTGATGGACTGGATGTGAGGGATGAGGAATATATATTATATATATATATATATATATATATATATATATATATATATTTGGAACCATGGATAGTTTCTAAGTGTTTGGAGCAACTGGGTTCATGTTGGGCCTATTTACAGAGGTGGGGCCAATTCGAGAAGGAAGTGGTTACTGTTTGAAACATGTTCAATTTGAGGCACCCATTCAGAATTCACGTGAATTTTTCAAGGAGTGTGTGGGCAGATCACTGGATAGGTCAGGACGAGATATCTAAATATCTAAATGGGAGGAGCCACTGGCATGGAAATGGTATTTAACGCCATTTGCCTGGATGAGATCACTCAAGCTGAGTATAAGGAAGCATAAAAAATAATAGAGGTTATAGGATGGGGCCTTGGGGTGCTTCGACATTGCAGGAGCTGGCAAAGAGAACTGAGATGCAAGAAAAGTGAGATAGGAGAAAAATGGACTCATTTCATGGGAGCCCAGAGTGATTCAAGAAGATGACATCAAATGTCCTGAATAAGCTGAGTGTGGCGTAAGATGAAGATAGGGTTCATTGGGTTTGGACATACGCACAACTATTAGTAATGAACAGTAGTGAATGAATGTGAGAAACAGGTACAGGATGGTGGCTAGGCACAGGCTGAGTTACATTGTTACTCTAACACCAGTAACAATACTGGTGCTATACTGCAGCAACTGTAAAGTTCTCTACTGTTTGTAACGTGCTTGTGGAGGTTACGATGTGCTACTAGATATCCCAAGGTGAGTATGTATTGGGTTGTCGCAAGAGTCATGACGCATTTTTGCAACGAAAAACATAGAAAAAAAGACGTCATGACTTTTCCGACAACCCAATAGGTTAAAAGGAGAAATGAAGAGAATGGAAGCATAGAGCTCAAACTATATTCGGAGCAAAACCTAGTTAACATCAAATTGATTGAAATCTATTTCACAAAGCCATATTGCTCAGGCCTACTGTCCTGTTAGATCTATTATATAATGAAGAGCTATGTTAATTATTCCTGCCACCTGCATCTAATGAAATTAGATGTGAAATTTCTGATAGGTACAGATGGCCATTTGAAAACAAAAACAACTTGCCTCCCGCCATGAGCTGGTCAAATCTCGTAAGTTAGAAATGTTCGGACAATGAAATTAATCACCAGCCTTCTCCATAAGTGTGGATAATAAGCACAAATGACAACTTCCTCAAGCCCAAATAAATTTGTTTTATTTAGAGTTAAAGCCTAGACAATATACAGTCAAGTGTACCGTGCTGACACATTGTAATTTAAAATTCTGTTTGGTAGAGGTTTAACCTAGTTCAATTATTTCAACTTAAAAATATCTGATAACCCTCTTCTCAATTTAATTCAGTAAATTTTATGCAAATATATTTTAATCTCAGGATTTATGTAAAGTAAGACTAGAATATGGTATGTACTGGTGAATAATAAAGCTGCCAGTATTATAATGACATTTATTAGAAAAGGTGTAGCCTATTGTAATTAATAATCTGTACCTTTGACAGGTTGTAACATATTAATTATCCTGGCAAGGTAATAGAAAATACATGGTTATGATGGTCAAAATCCTATTCATTGCAGAGAAAATCGCCAATATTGTCAGTCTGAGCATTGTTAAAATCAGGATGTAAATGGCTGTGGGAAGAGGCAGGCTGGAAATTAGGAGTCCAGAGAGACCTACATGGTCATATAAAGGCAGGATGACAGAACAGATACGCAAAGACTTGGCTTGTTACCTGAGTTGAGGAGGTGAATGAAAAATGAGTTGAACTGGATAAAATGATTAGCTATGAATAAATTAAGCCTAGAGAGGAGGACTATAATGATTAGGAATCCGTTCACAACCACACATGTATCACATGCAGTGGATATCAGACATCGCATTGTGAAAGGGGCTGAGATATGCAAGGCTGAACATGACCACAAGCTGAGAGAGGAGCAGAAACATACTAAGAATTTGCTGAGACCCTGTGGAACAAAATTAGGTTGAAACCCAGAATGTCGGAAGTCATCTGGTCTAATTCCCTCAGATGAGGTGAAATAACTGAAAGTTGTTCAGCTGGATGGGTGGCCTGCTAGGTGAACCCGTCAGAGATAATATAGTTTTCTGTGTATGAACTATTAAGGAGAATTATGTGCGGTATAAAGACGCGGTCATAGCCGTGTGTTATAGACCAGCCTTTGTGTATTACACCTGCTGCAGGAGGCCAAGGAAAAAAGTTACTGTTGACTAAGTGGCATATTTGAATTACAGAGTTCAGCAACAATATAGCTATTGCATGAAAATTCATATACAAAGGAACTCTCTGTGTGCCCACCTATTTAGTTCTTATTTTGGCCACACAAAATGAAACAACCTATTATGTACGTATTGTTTAGGCAGGTACCCCTTTGAGTTTCAGAAATCAGAAACCACATAATTTAGCTTTTTAAAATTCAATTATATTGATTTGCTATGGCATCATTCTTTGATAAATAATTTTAAAGTGTCAACCCTCTGTAGTTTGCAAAAGATGTAATTTTGGGCAAGCTTACCACATATTTTTGGATTCTTACCATTTTCTTCTCTTGAATATTAAAGATTTGGACTATGTCTTCACTATTTCTTTTTTTTTTTTGCTTGCTGTAATTAAAATGTCAAATTTCAAGTTGTTAAAATACATATCTGATACTGATTATTTTTTTTCTCTTTACAGAAGCACTTATCTGTTTTGTTTTTTTTAATACATGCCTTGGTTTTCTCTGCCAAATATAGAAGTGCCTGCCCATAAGCAAATATAGTAAAATATGTATTAACCTCCATGTGTATAATAATACATATTCATAAAATGGAATGTGAAAAAATTAAAGACAAACGTATCCCCTAAGATAGAAAAAAACACGTCAGCAGTTTGAAAGGGAAGCTTAAGGCTAATATTATACATACAGTGTCATAACACTGTCATGAATGTCTGTTAAATGCCATATACTCAGGCACAATTACCCTAGTCACACCACCAAGTGTTACATTTCCTTCCTAACACTTGTCACATTACCCAGCTCTGTTTTCTTTACATCCCTCATGGCTCTCTGAAAACTGTTTTTTTTTAAAGATTTTATTGGGGAATTCGGGGAGGGGAACAGCGTTGGGGAACAGGGAAGGGGAACAGACAAGTTGCTGTCCTTTTGTTCTTCAGTCTAGTTGTGGAGGACATCGCTTCACTGGCCCATGTTGGTATTNTCCTTTTGTTCTTCAGTCTAGTTGTGGAGGACATCGCTTCACTGGCCCATGTTGGTATTATCATTGTGCTCTTCCCGGGTGAGGCAGTCGCTCACCAGCCATTGGATGGCAGCTCACACCAGCTGCCGGCCAGCCCCATTGCAGTCTACATCGTCGTCGGCCACCCACGGCAGCCCAGCTCCAGGTCGAGCTGTTGTTCACCATCTTAGCTGTAGAGGGCACAGCATCACTGGCCCTCATGTAGGATACGAACCGTGGCCCTGCTGCTCAGAGCTGGTGTCCCAAGCCAACTCCTAACCAACGGGCCACTTGGCCAACCCAAAAACATTTTTTTTAACTCATTTACTTGTTTAATGTTCAACTTTCCTCATTAGAATGTAAGGTGGGTTATAACAGGGGTTTTCCTTTCTTGCTCCCTCCTATATCCCCAACACCTAGAAAAATTCCTGGCATATGAAAGATGTTTGGTAAATATCGATGAAATTAATGATAACATTTTTGTTCATTGTAATTTTCAGTTAAAAAATCCAAATCCATTTCAATTGATTTTAGACCTTTTTTTCCTAATACATGTTTAGTGTTGTTTAATTTTCTTGTAAGCACTGCTTTCATTGCATCTCACAAATTTTGATAAGCAGTATTTTCATTGTCATTTAGTTCAAAATATTTCTTTTTTAAATTTCTCGAGACTTCTCTGATCATGGATTATTTATGTGTGTTATTTCATTCAAAATATTTGGGAGGATTTTCCAGCTGTCTTTCTGTTGTTGAGTTCTAATTTGATTCCATTATAGTCTGAGATAATACATTGAATGATTTATATTTAAATTTGTTAAGGTATGTTTTATTGCCTGCAATGTGGTCTGTCTTGGTGAATGTTCCATATGAGCTTGAGGCAAATATATATTCTGCTGCTGTTGGATGGAATATTCTATAATGCCAATGAGACCAAAATGACTGATAGTGTGATGATTCAGGTCATATATACTCATTGATTTTTTGCCTCCTTAATCTATTCATTATCAACATAAGGGGTGTTGAAGTCTCCTAATATAATAGTGGACTTATTTATTTTTCCTTTCAGTTCGGTCAGCTTTTGACTAATGTATTTTGATGCTCTGTTGTTAGGTATACATATGTTTAGGATTATAATGTCCTCTTGAGAAGTTGACCCCTGTATCACTAAGTCATAGACTTCTTTATTACTGAGAATTTTCTACATTTGGAAGTCTGCATTATCTGAAATTCATACATTAAATTAAAAAAAAAAGCAAAATCCAGCTTTTTGGCCAAGCGCTGGACTGCCCAATAGTTTCTGATCTCTTTGCCTTTCCTCTCTCAGTGTGGAATCTCTCCTGTGAATGAGCTGGGGCAAGAGTGATCAGGATGCCATATTCTTGATCTGTTGCTATTGGGGGGTAGAGCTTCTGTCTAATGAAGAGAGGAGGAATGAGTGGAAGAAAGGATTGTCCCAACTTCTCAGTTGTACTAACAAGCAATTTAGACGCTTCATCTTGGAATTGGAAGGAATGAGAAATGG
The DNA here is from genome assembly GCF_001890085.2 of Hipposideros armiger. Taxonomy (NCBI): domain Eukaryota; kingdom Metazoa; phylum Chordata; class Mammalia; order Chiroptera; family Hipposideridae; genus Hipposideros; species Hipposideros armiger. The sequence goes on along the minus strand of NW_017731600.1, from coordinate 1,291,849 downwards.
TGGTGGCCTGCCCCTCTAAGTGAGCTCTGGCAACCTCTGGGAGCTGAGGAGGGCGGGCCACTAGCTTCTTGGCCACACCCATCTAGAACGGAGCTTCTCTAGCTGAACTGGTGGGGAGAGTTGTGGGGACAGGGAGCAGGTCATGGTTCAAATGCCATTGACTCTTGCTGTTTTTACCCAGTTTTAGTATATTTTCATAAGTGAATGCTTCTTCATTTGCTATATTTCTTCAGGACAATTTCCAGATACTTGAAATGCTTTTTAAAAATAGTTTCACCAGTTTTTCTTGCTTCACTAGGGAATGGTCTACAGAACTCCTCACTCCATCATCCCAGAAATGGAACTCTCTTATGATTAGTGTTCGTTTGGTTTACAGGCATACCTCGCTTCTCATGCTTTGCTTTATTATGCTTCAGAATTCATAACAGAGGTTGCATTTTTTTACAAATCAAAGGCAGGACCCTCCACCAGCAAAAAGTTTACGACTCGCTTCATTGTGGTGGTCTGGACAGAACCCACAATATCTCCGAGGTGTACCTGTATCATTCTTCATCCCTGTAGTAACCTTCATGTTTAATTTAAGGTAGGCTGTTTGTAAACAGCATATATTTGTGTTTTGTTTTTTTGTAAAATCCACTCTCCCAATCTCTATTGTTTTAATTGGTGTATTTATACTATTCACATTTAAGGTAATTATTGAAATAGTTGGATTAATATCCACATACGTATTTGTAACTTATCTATTTGTTGCATTTGTTTGTTTCTTTTAATTTCTCCTCTATTTTTTTTTACCTCTGTGGTTTTAGTTGAGCATTTATATGATCCATTTTATCTCCTCTTAGTTGTTGCCCTAGTGTTTGAAATATACATTTTAATCTAACCTAAGTCTACCATCAAATAATTCTATGCTTTGTGTATAGCGCTGATACTTTATAACTCAGTACTCCCAGTTCTTTCCTTCTATCCCTCATGACATTGATGTCATTCATTTTTCTTATCATGTTATAATCACTATTAATTTAGACAATTAACAGTTTAGGTCAAATAAGAATAAGAAAAAATAATTTTTACCTTCATTTACTCCTCCTTTTATGCTCTTCATTTCTTCATGTAGAATAAAGTTTTTGACTTATATCATTTTAAGTATGCATGAAAAACTTTTAATATTTTCTGCACGGAAGGTCTGCTGCAGTGAAATTCGTCATGTTTTGTTTGTCAGAGAAAGACTTTATTCCTTGTTCAATTTTGAAGTATAATTTCACTGGATAATGAATTCTAGTTTGGTGTGCCCCCCCCCTTTCATCTCTTTGAATATGTCACTCCACTCTCTTCTTGTCTGCGTGGTTTTTGTTGATAAATCTGCTGTATTTCTTGTTCTTGGTCCTATAAGGAACCCCTAATCCTCATGGTTTCTTTCAAGACTTGTTTTTTGTCTTTGGTTTTCTGCAGTTTGAATATGATATGCCTAGGTATAGCTTTTCTGATACTTGGTGTTCACTGAGCTTCCTGGAGTTATGATTTCATGTCTGTCATTAATTTGGGATAAATCTTGGATAATTATTACCTCAAATATGTATTCAGCTCCATCCTCTCTTTTCCTTCTGGTAATTCAATTAAATATCACCCATTTTGAAATTGTCCCTTGGTTCTTGGATGCTCCATTTCAATTTTTTCTCTTTGTATTTTAGTCCTGGAAGTTTCTGTTAACCTGTTATTAGGCTTAGTGATTCTTTCCTTGACTTTGTCAAGCCTAATGATGAGCTTGTTAAAGACACTTTTCATTTCTGTTACAGTGTTTTTTTTTTATTTCTAGTATGTCCATTTGATGATTTCTTAGAGTTTATATGTCAGTATTTACATTGCCCATATGTTCTTGCTTTTGTTTACTTTTTTCTTTAGAAACCTTAACATATTAATCATAGTTATTTTAAATTCCCTCTCTGATAATTCCAGCATCTGTGTCATCTCTGAGTCCCGTTCTGATTGCTGCAGTCTCTTCAGACTGTGTTTTTTTCCTGCCTGTTGGCATGCCTTGTAAACTGTTGGTGAAAGCTAGCTAGACATGTTGTATCAGGCACTAGGAACTGAGATAAATAGGCCTTCTAGTATGAGGATTTATGCTAATCTGGGTAATAGTTGGTGTGTATATAACATTAGTTGTAGTGTTGGTGCCAAAGGCTCCAAATTCCTGTAGTGTGCTTGTCTTGTTTCCTTTCTTGCCTTTAGCTTTTCCAAATTACTTCTCTTCAGGGAACGTCTGCATCTTGCAACTCTTTCAGATGTAATCGAGTGTTATTACACTAGACCCTGTTGGTGTGGTGTTATGGTATGTGGAATGGAGAGCATTCCGGAATCTTTCTTCTTTTTAAGATTTTTTTTATTAATTTGGGAATTGGGAAAGGGGAACAGCCAAGTTGTTGTCCTTCAGCCTTAGTTGTAGAGGGCACAGCTAGCTCAGCTCCAAGTCCAGTCGCCATCTGGCCGCCCATCGACAGCTCACGGCTGCTCAGGTCAAGGTGCCGTGTTCAATCTTAGTTGCAGGTGGGCATAGCCCACCATCCCATGCGGGAGTCGAACTGGTCACCTTATTGTTAGGAGCACGTGCTCTCACCAGCTGAGCCATCCTGCCACCTGTTGGCAGCTCAGCAGCAGCTCAGCCCAGGCGCAGCTCACTGGCCCATGTGGGTGGGAATCAAGCCAGCGACCTTGTTGCTCAGAGCTCGTGCTCTTAACCAACCCAGCCACTGGGCCAGCCCTCCATAATCTAATGATCTCCATAATCTCATTCTTTTAGTGGGCCTGTTTGTCTGGAATGTGATCTTCACAAGTGTTTCTCTGATGTCATAGCTTTTTCCCCTTCACTTCCTCTACTCCCTTCTCATTTCTAATCTGTTTCTTTGCAATCCTGACTCCTGTTGGCTGTGTTTTATTTCCCCCACCTTAGTTGAGACATAATTTCTAGAGATGGCCAGAGTGGAGGAATGTCCTTCCTGCGGCAGAGATAAGGCTGGTGAAATCTGTTCTTGGGAGAATAGGCCTTTGCTATGGAAAAGACCCTGGGTGTGTTTCCTAATGGACACCCTGCCTCTTTCCCTGGCAGAGCCATGATGGGATCGCTCTTGAATCTTTGCTATGAGAATTCTTGTGGAGTCCCTGGAGCGAAAGCTCACAAAAATTTGGAAGCCCTTGCAAGACTCTGGCCCTGAAGGAGCGTGTCACTCTTATTCCAGTCCGTTACAGCCTCCAGCAATTAGTCAAAACTACCGTTGAAAATCTTCCTACCACCTTATGGCTCCATTGGCTTCTGCTCCAAGCAATCATGTGTTGGCTGTGACTCTGTGTGCCTGCCTCTCTGGAATTCAAGATGGCAGGTTTTCCTGCTCCCTGAGTTCTCTGATGGGTCCAAGGAAAGTCACTGAGTTTCACTTTGTCTACTTTTTCTTGTTGTATGTCTAGGAGTGATGTATCTTTAGGAGGAGAAACCAGAAGTTCATTTCAGTTAGACATTGAATAGAGGAAGTTCTTATTCTTCCAGATGGGCCACATGGAACATGTTTTGTTTGTTGGTTATTATTTTTTTTGTTATTGCTTTTGTTTTTTGTTTGTTTGGTTTGGTTGTTTATTTTTTGACGTGGCTCTGCCATTTTCAAGTCCAAAACTTGATTTTTACCACTTTTTCACTGTGTGGCTCTGGACAAGAAGTTTAATATTTTGGAACATTGGTTTCCAGCTTGAGTAAATTGTGCAATAGTTAGTAGTGCTAATCTCTTATGATGGTGGTGAGGATTAAATGAGATACAGTACATAAGTAGCATAGTTTGGCCCATGTCACAAATAGGTACATAATCAAAATATGACTTTTCCCTCTACTTTTCTCTCCCCAACCTTCTCTGTGGGTACAACATTTATGAAATCGAATAGATCTGGGCTTAAATATCACATAAAGAACTTATGGTGACGCTTCATTCCACAGAAAGTCTTCTTTGGAGTACTGGCCCTCCACGGAAATTGCCAATTACTTTAGAATCTTGTATCTTTTTGTGGGAGTGGGCAAATCTGCCACCAAATGCTATTTCACTTAAACCACAAAAGTAACTCAAAGCCAGTAAGGAGGTTCTACATTCCCATCCTTGGAATGATAGATACCCACCACCAGGTAATGGTTATTAAAGTGTTTTGTCTCAGATCTGTGGACACAGTTGCCAGGCCCTAGTCTATTTCCTATTCATTTTTTCTTGCCTTATTTATGTCCTGAGTCCTTGACACTGGCACCAGACTTTTGCTTGTGCCCTGCTGTCTACCCCTCAGGCCTCTCAAAGATGATTCATGAATCATAATCTTTAGCCATGATTCTGTGTCCTCTTTGTCAACACCAATGATTGGATGTATCTCTCATCCCATGCAGTCTGCAACTCAGCATTTGTAGATCACATCTTAAAGATGGGTCTGGGCCGGCCGAGTGGCTCGTTGGTTAAGAGCTGGCTTGGGACACCAGAGGGCCCCGGTTCGGATCCCACATATGAGGACCAGTGACACTGCCCTCTACAGCTAAGATGCTGAACAACAGCTCAACCTGGAGCTGGGCTGCCATGAGTCGCCG
>NW_017731600.1:1273501-1287144 GCF_001890085.2 Hipposideros armiger | reverse complement strand
GCTGTGAGTGGCCGTCCAGAAGCCGGCGACTGATCTGCCTCGCCCGGGAAGAGCGCAATGATGGTGCCAACTTGGGCCAGTGAAGCGATGTCCTCTGCAAGTAGACTGAAGAACAAAAGGACAGCAACTTGTCTGTTCCCCTTCCCCCAATTCCCCAGCGCTGTTCCCATCCCCCAATTCTTCAATAAAAATCTTAAAAAAAAAAAGATGGGTCTAACATCCAGGATTCTTTGCCAGGATTTGCTCTTAGGACTACACTTCTATTTTTTTATTTATGAACCATAGATTTGATGTTCAGCCACCATCCTGACCTGCCTTATCTCATGTTTATTTAAGACAGATTGTTAACCAAATTCCTGCAATTAAGGGAATAATAGTTTTCCAACTGAATTTTCAAATGTATCATCTCTGTGAGTTCAAATTTAGTCTATAGAGTTAATTTCCAACAAAGTAGATATGAAGCCAAGAACAGACAGCTATTGTTACTCTCTTTGGGCCTTACCTTTTTTTTATATAATCCTTTAGTGTTTTCTTAGTGCTGGACGTGGTGTTCTCAAGAACGTTATCAAAGAAATAGTGGTATATTACATTAGGTTTGTCTTTTGTTCAAGTGGTGGCCTACTTGGTATCATTCAGTGAACTCCAAGAAAGTCTTCCTCACTTTTGATTGTAACCTGCTACACAGGCTTAACAATGGCTGGAGTTCTAAAATTATACCTTTATTCTTCAGGCCAAATGGTTACTCCCTCTATAACCTGCGGATAGTTCTTGGAAGAGAACTATGCTTTATGTCCAGGACACTTTTGATAAGAAGGCAAGAAGAGAGAGTGTGGGTGTTGAGTGGAGGAAAGGCATTATGGGAACAGGGGGGTCACTAGTAGGCCAGAGGATGATGGAACACACACACACACACACACACACACGCGTGCCCTAAATTTGAAGCTGTACTCTACCACTAGTTGTGAGGCTTAGAAATGTTAGTTAAGACTCCATAGTTCACAGTTGTCTTGTATGTGAAGTAAGAACAATAATGGTACATCTCTCATAACATTGTTCATAATACAAGTAAAGCATTTAGCACAGTATGTGATACATGTTCAGATCTCAGTCAATCTTAGCCATTATATTAACAATAGCAATTTAATTATTAAGCCCTGTGTAAAGTATTGGGTTGTTAGAAAAACATAGAAAAATACGTCATGACTTTTCCAACAACCCAATATTTGCTCTATCTAAACGTAAGATAATATAGAGACATTTATTTAATTATACATATATGGAATTTGATCAGACAGCTCTTCATGAAACGTAAAACCTTTTATCTGGAATGATGGTGATGATAAATACATCACTAGTCTTTCTTTATATATACCCAGTGATATTTCTAGAACTGTATTATAAACGACACTTGTGCAAGGAAGACACAGGAAAAAAAATCAAGTTTTCCTTATGACCTTCTATCCTCTCACTCTATCACTTCTAAGACCTTCGATTCTGGATTTCATATGCTTTAACCTATGAGTCAGTAACCATGAACTCCCAATATCAGTTTATTTGCAGTAGGTCACCCATATATCAGGGAGGGAGATCTTTCAAAATGATGGATAGGAGGAGCCTGTTTAGCAGCCACCCTGCTGAGAGAACAATAGGTTGCCATAATCTCCTGCAATAACACTAACAGAAGACTATTAGCAAAATCAACGTAATGTAAAATGTGCTTAGAGACATCGCTAAACCAATTTTACCAGTCATACACCAAGCACACGATACATATTGGGTTGTCGGAAAAGTCATGACGTATTTTTGTTTTTCATTGCAAAAATGCATCATGACGTTTCTGACAACCCAATAAAATGTAAACATTTCCTGTGGCACAGGAGACGTGTTATCTTACACCAGAACACACAAATCGGAAAAGGTTTAGGGTCCATTGTTGGTACTGACTGTGTTGAAAGCCTTGTCTAAGTGTTGTGACTTTTTTTTCCACGTGCACATTACTAGTCACTTGATCTTCACATTTAGGCAGGTACCTGAATAATTAATTTGCACCAGAGAGGTTCTGCTAAGCATCCTCTAGAAGCTGACCTTTTTGTCATGTTGAACTGACATATAATTGAAGGATGGATGTGTCATTTACTGGCAACCAATTTTCTCTTTTGGTGGGGAGAGTTAAAAGGCCATTGGACATGTAAATGGTGGCAGGATTGTTGGTCTATGTATGATTGAGCAGTTTAGTAGTGTACATAATTATCATGGTGGCCTGAAAGCTCTAGGAACCTTTTCACTTCTGATCATGATTTCGACCACTGACTCCTAAATTACAAATCAAATGGTAGGGAGATAAGTCATGATGCCAGAGGCATAGCTTAGTCATGCCACCAAGCTTCAAATTGGCTTTAGTGAGGGGACGTTGAGTTAAAATGGGAAAGGGTTGTGAAATAAAAGTTTTTATGTGTTGAGAACTCACTCGAAGGCATCATTTTGGGTTTTCCAAACTTTAATGGTAAGAGGGATTGCTATTTTGGGAAGGCTTGTTTTTACAAAGGAATTTTTTGTAAATATCTATATTAGGACTAAAATATCTTTCAGACTATGTTGCAGAATTATCAAGATTACCTTAAACCTGTGTAAGTAAACTGGCTAAAACAAATAGAACAATCTTAGGATAAACTAAAGGGAAGTTTAAGCCAGGCATATATTATGAAGTCCAAATATTTTTAATAAAAAACATAGGAACCCGCTGCTGATAAGAGATTTTCTTAGTTGGGAACATTTATGAAAGGTTTACAGGTATTTCAAATTCTATGCAGTTATATGCATAGTGAACCATCCTTGTAGAAAATGAAAAAGAATGGTGTAAGATCAGAATTGTCCCCAGGAACCGAGGCTGCTGGGTTACTTGTTAAGGGTAACTCCGGTGCCAAAATGAAATATGCCTGTTACCAGGTTTTAGATGTCCATGTATATGTGGATATGTAACAATAGGAGCTGCATGCCTTCTTTTCTATTTTGTTACCTTCATAATTGTTGGCGTTATCATTCAGTAATTATGATTCACTAAACTTGATTTATATGAAGGAAAAGGATTAGACTGTCTTTAATTAAATTTGTATCCCTTAGTTTTTTTCCTTATGAATGAAGAACTTTAGCTCTATTTTTACCATTGGACTTAACACATAAACATAGTAATATATATATAGTATATTTAGAAATGAAAATACATTTAATGGAACTAAGGTATGTTATCAGTGGATAGTCGTTGTGTGATAAACTCCTACCTACTCAAATTACGCTCACGTGTAATCTCAGTTTAAAGACAATCTACAAAAATGGATGAACATATTAAAGAATTGTGGGATTGTGTTTTTATTTTGCCCAAATGGATACTTTATTCCCCTGTGGAATCAGAGAATGTTGTCACTGACAGATCATTGATATATACGTAATGAAATGATTCATCCTGGAAGTGACCCTTCAGATAAACTATGCCTGCCCCTGCCTCACAATCAAGGGAACTGATGTCTGTGGTGCTGAAGCGTCTTACTTAATGGTGATCCGCTACTTGGTTGCAGAGCCTGGATTAGAATTGACTGCTACTTTCTGTGTTTTTCCCTTACCTAAGTATTAGTGATATCTATCATCTAGTGCGATATTGAGTTACACCACTCACTGCTTGATCTAGCTGCTCTGTTATTCAAATAGCAACCAAACACGATCTCAAAGGGCTAATAGAAATACTAAATGTGTGTATTAGTATGGGTTTCGTCAGGGAAGCCGAAGCTGCCCTAGGTTTTGCAATTTGGAAGGGTTTCAACTCGGAATTAGAGGACTCGACAACCGTTGGAAGGATGGCGACAGAGGCATGAGAGAAGCTACTGTTGGAGTTACGGGCTCTGAGTGTTGGATGGGAGGGAAGCCACAGCTGGCTATCTGTGCGCCTAAGTGGGTGTCACAGAAGGAGCTCATAAAGGAGCCACCTCAAACCCCACACCTGCCATCTGATTTTGCTGCAATGGTTGTGTAGGCTATTGGCCTTTCCTTCTCTTTAACCTCCACAGAAAATGCAGGCGCCTCTAATTGGCTGAAACCACCCTGGAACACAGAGGGGAAAGGGATTGTAGACAACGTAGTTACAGGCTTGCCCTCCTGAAACAGTGAAGCATGCAAAGGCTCCGTGATGATGCTGGGTTGACAATTGGCAACACAGAATCCAGCACAAAAAGGTGACACAGAAATGATTAGAAAAGCAGCACAGCTGCATCCCATGCCCTGCCTTGTTTCAAAATTAAAACAAAGCAAAACTTGGAACTAATTGAGACATTTTACCTGATTAAAAGCTATCTAAACAGGAAAGGTTAGGTATTTACTATAACCCATATGATGAATGCATGCACATGTATATATGTAAAAGCTACAGAAATTCCGTTACATTTCTTATTGTTTGTGCTCTGAACATGTTGGATTTAAAAAAAAGTGCTGTTCAATGTACATTCACAGGGTCTGGGGATTGCGATGTGGACATACTTGAAAGGCCATTTTCTAGCCTGTTCTAGAACGTGTAGTTCCAATACTGTTCTCTAAAATGGCAAAGTCCTTTAGGTTTCTCAAAGATAAAAATTTCTCACAGGACTACCCCATGTATAAGATGCACCCTTTTTCGAAAAACTTGGGGTCTAAAAACTGGGTGTGTCTTATACAGTGGTTGTATGAGCGCAAAAACAAGCGCAAAAAAAGCGAGAAATGCAAGTAAAAAACAAACAAACCTACAACCACTGTATAAGACGCACCCAGTTTTTAGACCCCAAGTTTTTCGTAAAAGGGTGAGTCTTATACATGGGGAAATACGGTAATACCTTCTAGGCAGTGTTATGAATGCATATAGAAGTCTCGATCTGGATAATAAAGCAATATATTATAATGTGGGTTATTTTCATCTGGAGACATTTTGCCGAGGCAAAAAGAAGCCTTTTCCCCTTTGCAAGTAATATCACCGTGATATTTTCCAGCTTCGCTTTATCGCTAAGCCTCTCATGCCCCTCGCTTTCTTTGGCCTCAGGATAAGGTAATTGACAGGTTGTATATCTTAAGATGACATGCCACAGGAGGGAAGCCAGAAACTGGGTGAGGTTTAGTGATGGAAGGATACCTCTCTTTTACATTGTATCAGTGCGTATGCTTTTGATCAAAAGAAACAGGAAATCCGACCGACACTGGCTTAAATTCTGACAGAAATGAATAGATTGATGACGTAACCCATCTGCACAGATGTAGGGTAGGCTTCAAGCGTGGTTCATATTTTGAGCCAGAGGTTTCGATAGCCTTAGGTCTCCAGCTTTATTTCTCTGTGATTGTGTTGGCTCTGTTCCCTGCACCCCCTTGCACCACCCATTTGGTTTGTTTGGAGGTGATACAGGAGTCACTTGGAAGATACCACATTCTGCCCAGGAAGAGTTTCTTCCAACAGCTCCCCACCATGCATATCAAAGCCCTCCTGTTAGATTCATCTGCAACCTCCTGGCACCATGTCTACATTTCCAACTGCCTTTCTATTACATTTGATACTTATTCTCTGTGATCACGACCTGTTAGACCAGGACTGAGCAAACCGCAACCTGTCGGCCATATCTGGCCCACAGTCTGTTTTTGTGCAGCCCATGAGCTAACAGTGGTTTTCCCAGTTTTGAAAGGGTTGTAGAGACAAAGAAGAGTGTACACAATACAGACCTTAGGTGGCCCACAAACCCTAAACTGTTTCCTATCAGGCCCTTTATACAAAAAGTTGCCAACCCCTGTGTTAGACTGTTATGTGACCCATAAACGAAACCTCCTCCTTTCAGACACATCCCTGTTTGTACCTAATACAATTCTTTCTACATAGCACATCTTTAAACGGTTCTTCCCATCTACCCTCCTAGGTCAAGTTTTCCTCTTGTTCGAGGAGGAGGTGTTGCCAGGAAAGATTTTGTTAATTTAGGAGGGGGGAAACTTGAAGGAGGTGGTTGGTGGAGAGAGAGGAGATGAAATTCTCACCAATGTTAAAGGATCTGAGCCCTAGAAGGACTTTAGAGAACGCCGTATTCAGTTGCCTCTTGTTTCAGGAGGGGAGGTGAGGCCAAAGGATAGAAGGGGTTTGGGAAGGGAAGTCGGCTGGTAAGACATACTTTCAGGGCCCAGCGTGGTGGTTCATTACCACTTTCACCGACACCTGTTATACTTTGGTGCTGCATCTTTGACTTCTGGCTAACTCAGGCATACACTCAATGCTGTATCCATGTCAGGACTGTCCCAGAGTTTCCCAGCAAACCATAGTTACTGCTGGAAAGTGTGATCAAGGACTTCCTTAAAGAGATTTTCTTTTTCATTGTGTTTTATTTTCTTCAGCCCATCTCATAAAAACCTCTTAAGATTGTCCTGGTCTTTTAATGCTTTCTCCATGTTCTTCCCCAGTTGGTGTATTTCAGTAACCCTAGCTTCATTGAGCCATCATTGGCTGCTTTCTAGGATGGCTTGGTGCTATGCTGTCATTTATTTAATTTATTAAATGAAAGTGGTGGCAAAAAAATGTACCAGAAGATGAATGTAACTTCTTTGATTGTTTCTTCAAAGGTGGTCAGTGGCCTCTCATTCTTTTTTAACTTTCTCTCTCATGCCAACTATTAACCAGCTCCCCAGTTAGGATATTTACTATGACACCTCTCTCTCCACCTTGCCTGCTGATGTTTCTGATAGTTTCTTTTCTTATTTACCTTGGCTTGAATTCCTCCTTCCACTCCTTAAGGATGGGTGGTCTTAGTATATTAGTTTCCTATTACTATTGTAACTAATCATCACAAACTTAGTGGCTTCAAACAATATAATTTATTATATTTTTTTCTCTGGAGGTTACTAGTTCAAGTTGGGCCTTCCAGGCTAAAATCAAGGTTTAAGCAGAGGTGTGTTTTTTTTCTGGGAGCTCTAGGGGAGAACCCATTTCCTTGTTTTTTTCCAGCTTCTAGAGGCTGCCTGCATGCCTGCCTCGTGGCCACTTCGTCCATCTTTATAGTACATCACTGCAGCCTCTGCTTCTGTAATCACATCTCCATTTCCTGACTTTGACCCTTTTGCCTGCCTCATTTTTTTTTTTAGTTGAGCCACCCTGCCACCTGTTGGCAGCTCAGCGGCAGCGCAACTCGGGCCGGAACTCGAACCGCTGTTGCTCAGAGCTCACACTCTTGAGCGAGCTCTTAACCAACTGAGCCACTTGGCCGGCCCTGCCTTCCTCTTTTAAGGACCGTTGTGATCACATTGGGCCCACCAGAGTTATCGAGGATAACCTTCCCATCTCAAGATTCTTAACTTAATTAAAGATGCAAAGTCCCTTTTGGCACATCAGATACATTTTCGCAGGCACCTAGAATTAGGATGTAGGCCTCTTTAGGAGCCATTATTCTGCGTACCTCACTTAGGTAGCTACTATCGGATCTCAGCTGCTTTTGGTTTTTCAATGTTAGGGGCACCCTCTGCTTCTTTAAAACACTGTAAATTGTCTTCCAAAAGTATTCCTGAATCCTTAAAGGTTATTGTGTTGCACCTCGAACTCATTGTCTGCAAAACTATTCAAATCTTTACTTCAATTTACCTGCACCTCAATTTAAGCTCATATTACCTCTTGAATGGGCTCCATTCAAAAAATTTCCTGTGACTCCCGATTTAATCATCTGGACCATCAGTATAAAATAGTAGCCTCAATTACCTTCCTTTGCTTCGTGTTTTACATATGTGTGTAGAATCCTATCCTCTCCTCTTACCACCACCTAGGGGACAGAAAACACATCCTGCCCAGCTTTGTATCTCCGAAGTCCTATACCCATGATTTGTACATAGAAAGTACTCAATAATAGCATTACTGTGACCTTATTTAAAATTACTGTATACAGGGCTGCACTTATTTAAGATGTGTATTGAAGGAACCCACTGCCAGCAAAGTATACCTAAATGACTATTTCCTGAACGTTTTCATTAGGAAACATTTTTTTCGATCTTAGCAAACATCTTCTGACACAGCCTGAGAATTATTTTTGCAATACCAATCATGGGTAGGTTGGATTGATCATGTAATCCTGGGTATTTGAGGCAATGTATCTTTTCTTTATTTGTGTGTTCATTAATTACCTCCATATTAGCTGAGAAGCACTATGCCAAGTGTTACAAAGGATATGAAGATGTCTTATGTCAAGGTGGCTGTCTTCTAAAAGCTTAATCTCTGGAGGATACATTTCATTGTGACTTCCAACTACACAACTGTAGAACTCTAGCCTCTAGTAGGTTTAACACAGTATCTGATTGAACCCAGCTCCTTTTGTGAGGCCAATGAGAACTTGATGTATTTCAGGATATTTCTTTAAAAATGTTTTCGTGTTTGATACTTATTAGAAATGAAGTTGCCATCAGAAGGCATGAGTGTTCTTTTTTTTTTTTAGGAGAAAATATTTACAAATGTTATAGCTGATAATGAACTTGTATCTAGAATGTATAAAGAATTCACAGAACTCAATAAGAAAACAACCCAATGAAAGTCAATGACTTCTGAGCTAATTTTTAAAATATGTTTAGGCTATGGACAGAAAAACACAGGCTGACAAGACAGAAGTAAATTCTCAGAGCAGCTTTAAAAATATTGTTGATACGGCACAAGTGTTTTTATATGCTGCTGTAAGGGAGCCTCTCAGTGGGTATTCTGAGCAGACATTGCCATTGAATGAAAAGGGCACAATAATAGCATGGGAGCTGGCAGAGCTTTCTGTCAAGATGTGTCATATAGTGGTATCCTCATGATGCTTACAATATTAGTTAAACATTGGGGAAAATTAACTGCCCCTAACACTTGATTATTTATGCAAGTTTTGGAATATGCCATTTCTTGTGTTATTGATAGGTATGTAAATCACTTTCCACCCCCCCCCAACTTCATAATTACCTATGTCAGTCACTTTTCCTTTCACTGTTCAAGAACAACCTTTTACTCTTTTATACTCAAGAGGATAAGTTATTATTGTGGTGTCATTTCATTTGGAAGCACACACCAGCATATTTAAGAATCTTTGACATTTGAATATATCATATGTATTGAAATAAAGCCTCAGATATTGAAAATGTACTTTTGAATAACCATATTAGCTTTCTGATAGCAAGCAGTGAATAATAATTGATTGTGTTAGTGGACTATTTTGAATACAATAGCTGTGACTCAGATTTATTTGCCTTCCTGTAAACCTATGGATGTTTCAATAATTATTTATTTGTAAATTACTTGAATTGGTAAGACTTTGAATTGAGTGACATAGATTTAATATAGTATGACATTTAAATTTCAGCTTCTCTGAGTACTGATACTATGTTCCATTATGGAAATATAAATATCAGAGAAATGCTGAGAGAGAATGAGTTTGCATATTTATAGACACAAATCACCGATATTACACTGTCATCAAAATCACCACTTAAATTTATTGATTTAAAATTCTCGGTATGCTTAAGAATGTACAGTGTTCAGAAAATAGAACTGTATTTGATTTGTCAAATGGAAAAACACATTAATTTATCCATTCAATTATTTAAAAAATACTTATCATTTTGGCTATCTTTGTAGGGTTGATGTTTTTCACTTGGAAATACGAGACTAGTGAACTTAGAGGAAACTCCAAGAGTAACCATTGGAAAACTAAATTGTCAACTTTTATTTTCTCATGTAGTTTTAACTTTAAAGGGATTTAATTTATGTAAGAGTTATTTATTGAATTGGTTCTGTAGACCATTAGTCATCTCCGGAGATACAGAGGTAAACAAAATAAACAAATTATCTGCCCTCACGAAGCCTTTAGTGTAAGGGGGCTGTGGAAAAATAAAAGAAACTTTCTGTTTCTCAAAACAAATTCTATGAAAGCCTATGTGTGGGTACAGAAGGTAGAAAATTAGAGGAGCATTTAACGTAGATTTCATTTTTGATCAGAAGGGATAGCACTTAATTTTTAAAACTCAAGTGTATTTGCTATTTAAGAAATGATCACTGGCTCTATGTAAGATAGGTGTTGCACAAAATACACGTGAAGGTCTTTAACTTGGAGAATATTATGTTTAAATACAGTGTATTATATGTTTATATTTCATAATATACATTGTATTGTACATGAAACATTACATTATACCTTATTGACTTATACTGTAGGTACATTGTTTATCCACAGTTTAGGTCCTCAGGCCTACTCTGAAGTTCACTTAACTTTCAAAGAGAAATAGTCAGTTTTGAGACCCCCCCACCACCCTTTGTTAACAGAGGAAGATGCCCTGACTTTTATGATTATCTGGTACACAATCAATACCTCACTGACCCAGGGTGTCCTTATGGGAAGGTTACATCATATTAAAAGTTTGACATTGCTAGAACCGCTTCATAAAGTCACGGGGCCAAATTTTTGGGGGGATGACTCAGCTGGTTTTGTAACCCTATTCCAGGAGCAGCAGTACTCTTGCCCCCAGATACTATATAATACTATAGGCATGGATATTTCAGCCCCATTAGCAGTGGAGATGAGCTTATCTTCACTGTAATAGTAGAGCAGTGGGGATAGTGAAAGAAAGCTGGGACATTTCGCATGACAAGTTTCTTTGCATATTCAGGTGGTTTGAGAGGCAGGCCAATTATAAGAAACAGGTCTGTGGTCCTAAATTGGCTGTGGAGATCATTAGTTATCTGTGTAAAATATTGGAGAAGAGCAGTGTGGATAATGAAATTGAATTTATTTGAACATAGGCAGTTTTTATGTTAGCTGTTGAAGTTGCTATTTGAGCAAAATAAAAAAAAAATCCCTAATAGGATGCTTTCTAAGAGTTTTACATTCACCGTATTTTCATGTTCAATAGAAATATATTTGGTGCATAAATATTTTATTTAGCTACATATTTTCATTTGCATAACCCTCACTTTCTTAAATTCCTAAACATATATATATATATATATATATATATATATATTATCTAAAAACCTGCATTGATCTCATGAAATGTATTATAAACAACAATTTATAACCTGAAAGCATTAGAGCCATATATAGGAAACTTTGTTGGGTTTTTTAATTCATTAGTCTAATTAAGACTATACTGGACTAAGTTGAGCGGTAACTCATTATGAAATATCACAGATGGGACCAAAAATTGAATACGTATTTTCCAATAGCATGTTTAATATGAAATAGGAAGAGATTTTGATGTAGGCTATAAAAAGGGTTTCTTCCGACTTGATTAGCGTATTCTCTCATTCATGTAAAGAAAGCCCTAATGTCTTGATCTTTCCTGAGATTTGAACAATTAAATTTTACCTTCATCTACAATGGCTTTGAAGAGGATTTTTATTATGTGGTAGCTATTTGTACATTTAATTAATTTTTCCTGTCAGCAGTATTGAAAAATTTTATTCATTTATTAGTACTTGCAACAATGATGAAGTTAGAGAAGTAATTAAGATGTGGGTTGTTTTGCTCTCCTACAAATATTGAATGTCATTAACATTTTAGTATCTCTTCTGTTAGCTTAATTAAGAGTTGAATTATTTTAAGCAACAGTTGTATGTTTTAGTAATTCTAAAAGCTTAATTTACCTGTAAAAAATATTTTTCATTTCATGCAGTACCTCGCATTTTCTTTAATAACACCTTTATATGTACAGGTTGTTACTCTTTAATACTATAAGTTTACAAAGGGTCTGGGAGTTTCCAATGTATATATGTCTTCATCAGTTCAGTATTCTTTTTGCCCTGTGACTAGATCTTAGATTGGTTTGTACATTTACTAATCATTTTGCTACTTTCAGACTTACATCCTGGTTTCAATTTTCTAAATTAAGAGATTATGTTAGAATTAGTCATAGCAGAGCACCGGCCAATGAGTACACACAAGAAGATCAGTCAAAATCAGCTTTTAGTGTGAGGAAATTAAATATGAACTAATATCTTGAAAAAGATTCTAGTATCTGACCATCAGTCCTTATAAACAAATTTCCATCACAGTGAAATATCTAATAAAATATTGGTTGTTTGTGGATGCTTGATTTCAAGAAAACATTTAATATAATGTTTTCCAACATAAAATAATTTAGAGTACGAAAAGCTTCTTTCCATGTGCTTAATGGTCATTTGTCTGCCTTCTTTCTGAAGAAATGTCTTTTCAAATCCTTTGCCCATTTTTTAATTGGGCTGACTGGAAAATTTTTTTTTATATATTCTGGATAGAAGTCCCTAATCAGAAATGTGTTTTGCAAATATCTTTTCTCAATCTGTGGCTTTTCTTTTTACTTTCATGAGAGTGTCCATTGAAGAATATAAGGTTTTAAATTTTTTTATTTTTTAAGCTGAGCCATCCTGCTACCTGTTGGCAGCTCAGCGGCTGCTCAGCTTGGGCTGGGACTCGAACCGCTGTTGCTCAGAGCTCAAACCCTTGAGCGAGCTCTTAACCAACTGAGCCACTCAGCCGGCCCTATAAGGTTTTAATTTTGATGATGCCCAGTTTATGTATTTTTTCTTTTGTTGTTTGTGCTTTTTGTGTCCTATGTAAGAAACCATTTCCTAACCCAATGTATTGAAGATTTACACTTTTGTTTTCTACTATGAGTTTTATAGTTTTACCTTTTACATTTATGTCTTGGATACATTTAATTAACTTTTGTATGTGATATGAGGTAGGGATATAACTTCATTCTTTGGCACATGGATTTTTAATTACCTCTGGATCATTTGTTGAAAAAACTTCTTTCCTTCATGGAACTGTCTTGGTGTCCTTGTCAAAAATCAATGAACGGTAAATCTGAGGGTTTATGTTAGTACTCTCAATTCCATCCCCCTAATCTGAATGTTCATTCTTATGCCAGTACCACACTCTCTTGATTACTATCGCTTTCTAGTAAGTTTTGAAATTGGGAAGTGTGAGTCTTCCAACTTTGTTCTTAAGATCGTTTTTTGCTATTTTTGTCCCTTGTGTTTTCATATGAATTTTAGGCACAGATTGTCAATTTCTGCCAAAAAAGGAAGCTAGCCTTTTTATAGGGATTGCTTTGAATCTGTAGGTTAAATTGGGAAGTATTGTCATCTTGACAATGTTAAATCTTTTGATCTGTGAACATGGGATATCTTTCCATTTATTTAGGTCCTCTTTAATTTCTTTCTAAAATATTTTGTGGTTTTCAGTATATCAGTCTTGCACTTTTTTAAATGGAGTTTATTCCTAAGTGTTTTATTATTTTTGATGTTATTGTAAATGGAGTTGTCTTCATTATTTTGTTTTCAGATTGCTCATTGCTAGTGTACAGAATTCAAATTGGTTCTTATATTTTGATCTTGAATCCTGTACCCTTACTGAATTTATTATTATTATTATTTTTTAAAAGATTTTTATTGGGGAATTGGGGGGATGGAAACAGTGCTGGGGAATTGGGGGAAGGGGAATAGAACAAGTCGCTGTCGTTTTGCTCTTCAGTCCAGTTGCGGAGGACGCTGCCCCACCGGCCCAAGCTGCCACCATCATTGCGCACTTCCCTGGCGAGGCAGATCAGTCGCCAGCTTCTGGACGGCCGCTCACTGCGGCTGCTGGCCGCTCACGCTGGCTGCTGGCTACACA
>NW_017731600.1:1222278-1273372 GCF_001890085.2 Hipposideros armiger | reverse complement strand
CCCAAGCCAGTTCCCAACCACCGCGCCACTCGGCCGGCCCGAATTTATTATTTTTGACAATATTTTTGTGTGAAGATATCTTAGGATTTTCTCTATATAAAATCATGCCATCTGCAAATAGTGATAATCCTGCTTATTTCTTTCCATTCTGGATGCCTTTTATTTCATTTTTTGCCTAATTTCCTGAGCTAGAATCTGTGTTAACAATGTTGAATAGAAATGGGAATTCTATTTCCCATTTCTTGCCCTATTTCTGACTAAGGGGAAAGCATCTAGTCTTTACTATTTAATATGATGTTAGCTTTGGGATTTTTGTAGATGCATTTTATTGGGTAAAAGTAGTGTCCTTCTATTTCCATATTACTGAATACTGTATCATGAAAGGTATTCGATTAAAGAAATTTGTTTCTTTTTCAGTTGACATGGTCATGTGATTTTGGTCCTTTATTCCATTATCATGGTGTATAACATTGATTGATTTTGGGATATTAATCTAGCCTTGAGTTCCTGGGAAATATCCCAATTGTTGGTGGTGTATGATTCTTTTTATATGCTGCTGGATTTGATTTTTAAATTTTTTTCTTGAGGATGTTTGCATCTATATAAGCGATATTAATTTAGTAGTTTTTATTTATTGGGATGTCTTTGTCTGGTTTTGGTATTTAGAGTAATCGGAATCAGAATGACATGGGAAGTGTTTCATGCTCTTCCATTATTTGGAAGAGTCTGAAGGATTGGTATTAATTCTTCATTAAATATCTGATAGACTTTATCAGTGAATCATGTGGACCTGAGATTTTCTTTGTGGGAAGTTTTTAGTTACTAATTTAATGTCTTTGTTATAGGTCAATTAGATTTTCTATCTCTTTTAGAGTCAGTTTCAGTCATTTATGTCATATTAGACATTTGAGCATTTAATTATTTTCCATTGTTATTTTACTATATATTTTGGAGTATCTTCTTAGTGGTTGACACAGGTGTTATAGTTAACATATTAAAACAAACTTTTTTGCATTAATATCAAGTTAATTTTGATTGTGTACAAAATTTTGCTTAAGTATAGCTATGTTCTCCTCCATTCTTTGTGCTGTCTTCTCACACGAATTATGTCTTTATACCTTAGGAGCCCATCAACACAGTTTTACAATTATTGCTTTATGAAGTTTTAAATGAGATCAGAGAAGAAAAGTGTTACAAGCAAAAAATACATTTAAATTGTCCATTATATTTACCTATGTAGTTACCTTTAATGGTGCTCCTTAATTCTTCATGTAGGTTTGAGTTACTCTGGTATCCTTTTATTTTAGCCCAAATGACTTAGTTTAGCATTTCCTATTGTGCAGGTCTGCTAGTGACAAGTTCTTTTAATTTGTGTTTACCTGGGAATGTCTTAATTTGTCCTTGATTTTTGAAGGATTATTTTGCTGGATATAGAATTTCTTGGTTGACTTCCTTGTATCTTCAACACTGAATATTTCATCGCACTGCTTTCTAGCCTCTGTGATTTCTGATAAGTCAGCTGTTAATCTTGTTAAAACTCCTTTGTATGTGATAGTTGTTTATTACTTGCTCTTTTCAAAATTGTCTCTTACTCCTTGAATTTTGGCAGTTTTACTAACGTGTCTCTGTGAATATTTTTTAGTTTATTATTGGAATGTGTTGAAATAATCTGATATATAGATTAATGTTTTTTTCATCAAATTTGGAAGCCATTATTTCTTCAACTATATTACTTAAGTCTCTGCTTGGTTAGCTTATTGGTCAGCTAGTGACTGGACAAATTTTAAAAAATTGCCTTGAACCAGTAAGTCTCTGAACCTTTGCTCAGGGGTTGTGTGTATGTGTCTGTTGAAGCACATCTTTAGCACTCTAGCATCTGACAGCTCTGCCTTAGCCTGTATTTCTAGTTTGTGCAGAAACTCAAGGTTGGCCAGAGGTGAGAGATTAGGGCGATTATCCCAGATCTTTTTGGGCATGTACAGAGCCCTGAACATGCACGTGGCCTACTAATTTCCCAGTTGGATGTCCTAGCTTTTCAAAGCCAACTATGGCCATCTTACTCCCCACACTTTCATTTTCACTGTTTTGGCTATCTCCTTGTTAATCCTATCTTGTTTTACCACCTCAAGAAGCAGAAAATATTAAGCAATTGTTGCTGATTATTTTTGAAGAACCCTCTAGGTGATAGCATTTTCCTCACTGAGAAAGTTCTGAGTCAGGTCAAATAAAGAGAAGTTCTTGAATGGGGCTTTTTAATTTCACTTAAATTAATTTAATTTAATTAAAAATCTTCAAGAATAAAATTATTTGATTGAATTATAATCTGTACCCACAAATCGAAGGGTATAGTTTAATTAATATTATTACCCAGATCAAGAAACAAAACACTACCAGCATCTTAAAAATGTTCCAGTTATTCTCTCAGTTTGGTGAAATTATCAATCTACTTTGTTGAAAATAATAATAATTTCAAACTTCTTATTTGAAACTGATATTTGGGTTTCCTGTGGATCTATTTTTTTTTAATTTTATTGGGGTGACATTGGCTACTAAAATTACATAGGTTTCAAGTGTACAATTCTATAATACATCACCTATACATTGCATTGTGTGTTCACCACCCAGAGTCAGTTCTCCTTCCATCACCGTATATTTGACCCCCTTTTACCTCTTCTACCACCTCCCTCCCCTTTACCCTCTGGTAACCACTAAAGTGTTGTCTGTGTCTATGAGGTTTTGTTTGTTTGTTTGCTTTGTTTCTTTGTTGCTTTCAGTTTTATATCCCACATATGAGTGAAGTCACATGGTCCTTAACTTTTCTGTCTGACTTATTTCACTTAGCATAATGATCTCAAGATCCATCCATGTTGTTGCAAATGGCACCATTTCATCTTTTCTTATGGCAGAATGGCATTCCATTGAATATATATACCACATCTTCTTTATCCAATCATCTATTGAAGGACACTTTGGTTTCCATATCTTGGCCACCATGAATAATGCTGTAGTGAACATCAGAGTACATGTGTTTTTATGTATAAATGTTTTCAGATTTTTTGGAATTGCTGGATGGGATGGTAATTCTATTCTTAACCTTTTGTGGAACCTCCATACTGTTTTCCATAGTGGCTGCACCAATCTGCATTCCCACCAACAGTGTATGAGGGTTCTTTTTTCTCCATAGCCTTTCCAAAGCTTGTTATTAATTGCCTTGTTGAAGATAGCCATTTTAATAGGTGTGAGGTGGTATCTCACTGTGGTTTTGATTTGCATTTCCCTGATAGCTAGTGAAGTTGAGGCTTTTTAAAGGAGCTATAAGGCAGATGAAATAGTGATAGTCCTCTTGAGATGGAGGTTTGTTGGGAGTTCCAAATCCAGTCTTTCCCCTTCTTTGTGTCCTGGACTGCTGTTCTCCCCCCTCCCTGACCCCTCCAAGGGTAGCACAGAGCTGGGAAGAGGGGAATGGAAATAAAGTTAAAAGGCCAGAAAGCTCACTGTTCTTACTGAGACTCAGCCATTTTTCTTGAATAAAAATCCTTTAGATTGTTGTCAACGTTTGGTTAATTTCCACAAGTCTGAAAAAGTTGATTTTGACAGTTTTCTTGAGTGTTCTTTTTACTTTCATATAGGAGCAGATTTTTCGAGAGTGATATTTCACCATTCTGGAGGTGCTTCTCTTTTGCATATTTTTATTTTCTTTATGATTGAATATTTTGAACAATTCTTCATCACTTCATATTTACTTAAAAAAAACTTATTCTTTCAGTATAAAAGTAATTCCAGTACATTAGGGTGTACTTGACACAGTTTTAAAAATTTATGACTTAAATATTTGAAGAACTACACTTGTTGATTGTTTTCTTCTACTCATTACATTTTAACATAGATTTGCAATTCCTCTAAATATACTTTTCAGAATCTTGTTAAGATAGTTATTCATTTGGCCATGAAAACTTTTTTTCCCCAGAATTAAACATCTGTCGTCATTCAATAAAATTGAACCAGAAATAGAGTATCTGAAAAAATATTTTCAAGTTCGCTTGAACTTGAAAAAATCAGGTAGAAATCAGAGACATTTTGAAAAGTAGAGTTTTATGACAGTAAACTGCAGTAAGTTACCTTTATTTAGAAAATAACTTGATTTATTTTTTCTACACTCTATTGTAGAGAATTAAAATAAATTGAGTCTTATAATTTTATTCTTGTATTCAAACTTGCAGTATGTACCTTTAGATCAATACCAATTTAATCCAATTTCAAATACCTATATTTATTGTATATTAAGATGCCACTGAGTTTCCTCACAATCCTTACAGTATGTTTAAAATTTTAAAGATTTAACTGCATTTTATAGTTTGTATACAATATATAACTTAATAACTGATAGCAGATTGACTTATAAAACAATTGTTCTTTTTCCCCAATAATTCATGAAAGCAACTAATGAAATGAGAAATAGGCCTCGATTCAAAACCTGTTTCGTGATGTTTATATATTGTAATGAGATTAAGGAAGTTTATGTATTTGTGGGTTCAAATATTATTTTATAATTTTGAATGCATTTATGTTAATATTAAGTTAGTGTTTTTTAGGAAAAGACAGCAAGTATTTAATGCAGTAATGACCTTTTAAATTCTTTTGTTCAGGTTAAGTTTTCTTCTTATGAAATGTAGATCTTAAGTGAATTATTTTTATGTAGTTTTACTAAACGTGTAACTCCCATCCTAATCAAAGATTACATTTCTATCATTACACATCTTTTCCTCATGCCGCTCCAGCCAATTCCTACATACCAAAGGTAACCTATGTTTTGATTTCTGTTACTATCAATTAATTTTTACTGTTATTGAGCTTCATATCCACAGAATTATACAGTAAGTAATCTTTTGTTTCTGGCTTTTTTGCTCAATATAATGTTTTTGAAATTAATCTATGTTCTTGTCTATGTGAGTAGTTCATTTTATTTTTTATTGAGTTTTTCCACATAAACACATAGCTATTTTTTATTCATCGTCTTGGAATAGAAATTTTGGGAAGGTTGTTTTTTGTTTGGGAATATTATAAAGAAGGTCCTGGTCATGATTTCTCAAAAGGGGCATGAAGTGGAACACAAAGCATACTTACTATTCTGTAAAAACTTGTTATGTACATTATGTATTAAAAATAGACACACATGAATGTGCTACACATATAATAAGAATGATAGTTGTAATAATGGCAGTTAGCATTTGAATGTCCTTGTGCTAGGCCCTTTCCTAAGTACTTTACACGATTTTTCCCATTTCCTCCTCACAACAGTTCTACAGAGTAGGTAGATTATGATATTATTTCTTACGAATAACTGGAAATTTTAGAGGATAAGCAATTTGCAGAAGATCACACACCTAGTGAGTGGCCAGGTGGGGATTTGGATTCTAGTTTTTGCATTGTCAAGCCTTATACTATGGCTGCTGCTTCCTAATAGTTAATATTTATTGAAATCTGCCATATGCCAAACAGCAGTGGGATGCACGTGTGTCTGCATGCTCGTGTGCGTGCGTGCGCACACACACACACACACACACCCCTACATACCTGTATTACAATGTAGACAGATAGCCTATGTAAAGATTAGCCAAATATACCATGTAGAAGTCATTTCTTTGTCAGAGGATTGTATGAGGCAGAGGCCACAAACTGACCTTTCAGAAGCAAAAGCCAGTCAGCAGATGTGTAGTGTTTGACCTCCAAAACTGGGTAGAATTTATATTCTGTTCATTGCCAATATTGAAAAGTCAATATTAAATACTAGGTTCCTGGTGTGTTCCATGAAATCAGGATCTGAAAGCCTTGCCCACTGCAGTGATCTGGAGCTGGCCCCCAAGCTACCTCCTTTAGGCCTGCGGCCAGCTCTGATGACGTATGGATGCTTCCTGCAGAGAGGATGCGAGTTTGTGATTTTTCTTTTTTTTTTACTGGGGAACTGTGTTTTTCCAGTACCCGTCAGCTCCAAGTTGAGTGGTTGTTTCAATCTAGTTGTGGAGGGCGCAGCTCAGCAGCCCATGTGGGGATCAAACCGGTAACCTTGGTGGTGTGAGATCTGCGCTCCACCCATCTTGAGCTAGCCGGCCGCACCGAGTTTGTGAATCTTGACATTGCTTTTCGAGTAAGTGGCTTTAAGCGTCCCTTTGATGGATTCCTACAGGCTTTTCCAGGATGAGTGAGGAAACAGCACAACTGAAAGAAAGAAGGACACTTGGGTGAGCCCGAGGAATGGGAATTAGGCAGAAATAATCTGCCTTGGCCAAAGACCAGGGGAAGGAGGCGGACTATGCCAGACTGTGAAGTCTCATGCTTTGAATGCTTTTACAACAAATGCAGAATCAGAGCTTTAACTTTTAATAGGCAAAAACGAGCCTAAAATTGCTAGTTACAAAAAAAGCCATTCAATTGTGGTTATTTGAACTGAACAGAGGGCTAAAATGCGTCAAATTACCATTTTTGTAGGTCGAAAGGAATAAAATATCAACAAGTATGTATGTACGGTTTGACCTTAAAAGTTTGCCTAGTAGCACTTTACTTGAAAGAATCACTTATTCAATATATCATTTGTATTGTAAAGTTCATTTTTATTTTCTGAACCAGGACAGGGAAACCAGAGCCAACATCCTGTAATAACTTCTCCGTTGTTGTTTTCTTTAAGTGCAATTTAAATCTTTCAAACTTGTTTTTATATTTGTTTTGGAAATGTTGAATTTCCATAAAATCCATTAGAATATTTCTTAAATATATTGAGATAATATTTCAGTACGTCAGGATGGAGCCATTTGAGTTATATAAACAGATAATACAGTTAACTAAAAACAGAAGATCCTCTTTGAAGTGTTGATGCTGAAAAGACAAAATTATGTGGATGAACATGCGTAAGCTTCAGAGAGCTTTTCTTGTACTAGGCATTTAGCTGTCTTGCAACTGTTAATCATTACAGGCCTGAAAACAGCTGCTATCAGATTAATTAGAGGGAATCCAGGAAATAATTCAACTGAATGTAGCATTCATGTAAGTGTGTTGAAGGCAATTAAGAGTAACTATAGTCATTACTGCGACTTCCAGGAGGTATGCCAAAGGGCTCAAAAGTTATAAAATGCCTTCCCAGTTTTCTTTATATCTATCATCTGTCTATCTCTCTATATAAATGTATCTCCAATATATAAAGACACGCTAATAGAAAGTAAACATAAATAAAATTGACATGATTTGCTTGATTTACGGGGTATTCACTTCTTTCTTTGAAGTTGATGGGCTAAGAGGAAAACAGGCCACTTCAGCTGATTTAGAAAGCAAAGGGTTTGTGTGATGGTGCTGTCCAAAATAGTACAATCTAGTAGGTAAATTATGTTTCATTTTTATATGATTTTCATAGCTAATACAAGGCTTCAAATAAGGGAAGTTGATGTTTCACCAAGGTCATGTATCTACAAGATAAAAACTCAGGAAAATTCTCTAGTGAGGGATTTAAATCCTTAAACTTCATACTTACCACAATGCATGAGTTCAATACCTGGCTGCTGTGATCAATATCATCTCCACCACCATCGCTATGACCCTCAGTTATTATTATGGTGACTCGAAGGCTGCTTGCCTGGCATTTCATTTCATGTTCACTTGGTGTAGGTCTCTTGACCACTTTACTGACTGATAGTATCTTACCCAACACGTAGCGATGGGAAAATTTTGTTCTTCTCTGTAAGCAGTTTTGCCTATGGGAGACAGGAATGGGCGTGGGAAATGTAGGTTTAAAAAACTGTGATAATTCCTTCGTTTCTAATTGGACTACAAGCTGAACTCAGAGAGGTTAATTTATTTATGAGAATGGAAATTTGGTGTGTGATTACATTTGTTGTGCACCGCAGTGTTTTAAACCTTCTTCCATGTCTGTTATTAAGCCTGAGTTGGGAAGAGAGGATGGCTAACACGTCTCATTTTCGGAGTCCTGGCCACACTGTTTCAAACAGGGCTATAAACAATTTTTAGCGTTTTTCAGGAACATATGTTTGTTTGTTTTAAAGAAAATAAATTGTGGTTTGGAAATGGCTGAAATGATTCCTTCGAGTGTTCCAGTTGGGACAAGCAACAGCTGGGAAATACTCTTCTTGTGTCGTCATGCCGTGTCTCTTCTAGGAAATGGGCTAGTAAGATGAGAGGCCTGATGGGTGGTAAGGTGCTGTTCTCTCACAGAGTGCTGCTGCAGTTAATTGATATTTCACATCACTTTTCTTTTGGGGACTAATTTGATGACTATTCTTTTGGTTTACCAAACGTCCATTTTCACTATAGTTTGAGCCTTCTTTCCTTATCTCCCACTCTAGCACTCCTGCTCATGGCCATTCTTCCGTCTCGCACATACTAAGACCACACACCACCTCCTTTCATAAGGTCCCATGTCTGGTTCCTTGCAAACTCTGTTGTTCTTTTTGATTCAGTTGGACTCCGCTTTCACTGATGACGCTTTTACACACGACTCTGACTTTCTGAACCTTACATTTTCTTACTTGTTATTGTCCCCATCAAATCACCAACTGTAGATAATTCATGGATTCCTGTTGTTAGTTCTACTTCACCACCAGAAACAAATGCCCTGGATCACTCTAGGAAGAATTAGTTATTTATTTCTACACAATTAGTTGCTGTGTGGAAAGAAGAGAAAAAAAATATTGTAAGGATAGATATTGGATTGCCGGAAAAGGCATGATGTATTTTTTCTACGTTTTTTTTTGTTGCAAAAATGAGTCATGACTTTTCCTACAACCCAATATTTCATGGAACTGCAGTTTAAAAACAAAACAAAACTGGAAGAGATCTTAGAATCGATCTTGTGCAAACCCTTCAATTGAGAGTTCTGGAAGCTTAAGGTCCAGAGGGCTTGCACATCTGTTAAGCAGCAGAGTATATTTTTTTGACAGGAAGCACTAGAAATTAGGTCTTGTAATTCCCTATGCAGAACACTTGCCACAACACTACACAAAACCTAATCCTAGGTTATAGTATTTGATCAACTTGAACAAAGATGAGAAATCAGATTTTGACAGCTGGAAATACTGGGAGGTAAAAGGGTGAGTCATCCCCAAATAAGAAATAGACAAAGTAAAGGTGCAGAGAAGAGAAATGAATGCAGTCTTCTTAGGGAAGAGCATATGGTTTGGTAAGCCATGAGTACCAAGGCTGGGTGAAAAGAACCAAGAAAGGAAATAAAGGGGAGTGCTCTATTGTAAAACAATGAAAAACAACAATAACATCGACTCAAATTTTTTCTACCTCTTTTTTTTTTCGTTATTATTATTTATTACTATTACTATGACCTGGCAATTCCAAACAGTACCTGTGATCAATTATTCCTCCTTGAAAATTTGGTTTTTATTTTAAATTCTAAATAATTGCCACTGTTGTGATTGATGTTCAATAATACATGTAGAAGCTTCAAACTAACATATATTTATTACTTCTATGCTTGAATAAACATTGAATTCTACTCAAGTTTATTCAAAGAAATTCCAGTTATACAGGTAGCTCCGACACAGGCACACTCAGCTATACATGTTCATTTTGAGAATAAATTTATAAAGGTTTGAAATCACTAGAGCTTGCTTCAGATGGAGTTCACGTCTCCAATCCCTGTAGTACTATATAATCCTACATTTAACAAGTAGATTTGAAATAAAGCAAGTTAGCCCATTGGTTATAAAGGTGAGGAAAAAAAATTTGACTTATGTTCTTCTATCTTGTTATTCTATGTGACCACTTAGAGTTTGTGTATGTCCGTAAAGCTTAAAACGGTGAAAAAAATACAAACCAGGTGGATTTTTTTAGTGAATGCAAATTTTAGGACATAAATGAATTATTTTACTGAATTTCAACAATATTTCTAAAATTTAAATGTAATCATCTTATACATTAGTACATATACTAGACAGTGGTAGGCAAAATAGACTGTATCTAAGTAAAAATATGCTTAGAAGTAAAATTAATATGCCCACATATTTTCTTATATTTATAATGTTATAATACTATCCCAAATATTAAAAACTAATGAAATGAATTTTATTATTATTGAGATGGGTATAAAATATTGCTGTTAAGTATTACCCAAGATAGTAAAGCAAAATATAATCAGATACAATTTTGAGATAATATTTTAAAACAGTAGCTACTTTTAGCTATTTTAATTATACGCAATACCAGATCATATATAAAATTTTTTATTGAACAGCTGTAATAAGAGCTACAAGCAATGTCCAAACATCAAATTGAAACAGGATTGATCTATAATGATGGTGACAAATAGACGGCAAATATAAAGTGTCAGTGTATACTTATTTAACTTATTGCTCTATTTAAATGGAATACTTTATTAACTTTTTTACATTGCATATCTTAACAACTTGTCTTCATAATGGAAATTCAGGTTGTAAGTCTTTCACCGAAAGAGAACTTGAAGGAACTAACTCATTAGGAAAATATGAGGAGGAAATGATATCAATTACCTGTATTAAGTAAACCTCTGAAAAGACCCACTGATTAAAGGGGCCTTTCAGAAAATATAGTAGAGTTTAAAACTGAAATATTTTCTTATAAGTGTTGCTTCAATAGAAAATAAAAAATACCATACAAATTAAGAAGTGTTAGTTACATCGTTTTGCACCAAAATGACATTGGGTATTGGAGCCCTGATTATTTATCACCTGAAGATGACGTGCGGATGTAGAATTCGAGAACAATAGAAAGTCTGAAAGCAACTTTATATTGGAGTGAATTTCACAAAACACATCTTAAAACTCTTTATTTTGAAATAATATATTCACAGATGTTGTAAAAATATTAGAGCTCTCCGGTGCCCTTCACTCATTTTCCCCTAATGATCACATTTTAGGTAACTATCGTGTTATCAAAACCAGGAAATTTACATTGGTACGATAGTATTAACTCAATACAGGCCTTATTCAGATTTCAGCAGTAAACATACTTTTTTTAACACTAAAACTTTTAAAGGAATTTTTAAAAATCTTGCTTAGAAGTCTTATTTTTATATGGATGGGGAAAAACCCTGAACTTATGTTGCTTTATTATAAATAAATCTATATTTCTTCTCTGAATATGGGGTACAGCATCTTTGGACTTCATCTTTTTTTTTCTGTGTCTTAGAAAGTCTTAAGCTGCTGTGCCCGAGTTGTTTTTCCCAATGGGGCCACCACCAGGAATGAAACCCCTGGGAGGTATTGTAGAATGAGACAGATAAAGTAGTAATAGGAGCTGTGGGGAAACCTTAGGTTATGTCCCCCAAATCAACTTCTTAATGGCAACAGGCATAGAACCTAATTTACAATGGAAATGTGTTTTATATGTGCTCTTGTACAGTAGTCCTGTTTCTGAACAAATCTACTTCAGTATAACATTACATATATTGCATATTCAGTCTGGAATGTGAGCGGATGATATCAGAAGACACTAATTTTCAGTGTAATATGAAAAGTATTGTCAAAGTTTGTCAAAATGTGAGTATTTGAATATTCTAATATCTTAAGCTTGAAGGGAACCTATAAATATTTTTGAAAATGTCTTTTCCAATTTTTATTGTAGCAAGGCATGCAATACTGAATATTCCAATAGTCTACCAGTAGTTACATTTACACTCATTATGTTCACCACAAGCCTTTTATGACCAGGAGATTGAGAACTTCTTATAAGTACTATACCATAATGCATAACTTAACAGAATAATTTACATAAGAAACATCTAGCTCATAGACTAAACTTAAACTTATCACCAAGAATTATGTATTACAGATGTAAAGTTAGAAATCAGAGACACATTTTACAGATAATAGCTTTTTACAGCAAAAATAAGGTTAATAGAAGAAAAACAAGGTCAAATGATATACATATTTATCTTTGTTGATTATTGCTAAAAATGCTTTTCCTAAAAAGGGTTCATAGGCAGAGAAAAGCCTTATGCTCACAAAATCTTCTGTTTGTATTGGGTTGTCAGAAAAGTCATGATGTAATTTTTCTATGTTTTTTGTTGCAAAAATGCGTCATGACCTTTCCGACAACCCAAAAGTATAAATTAAAAAGAAAGGAAATGACAATGAAACTGACAACCATCATACAAGCCATGGTTCTTCACCTTCGATGCACATCATAATTGCCTGGGCGTGATTTCAGAACACATCAGATAAAACCTAGTAAGTGGTGGTCTAAAATACATAAGACAGACACGTTTTTCTATAGGACAGGAAAAAAGTATCAAGTCGGGTATCATTGGTTTCTGCGTAGTATATTTTTCCCTGGATTGGTTTGTAGATGAATAAGAGTTAAAGCATTACTAGTCATATTTATTTGACTTTAGACACTTTAAAATTTGACTACATATTTCAATGGGGAATCTTATGAATATGGAAATAAAGTAATGTACAATGGTGTAGTGATCAGATTTAGCTAAAATCTGGGTTCTAGACACACCAATGAGCTGCAGTTGCCCCAAGACTCAAAAGTGTTAGATAATGTAGGGAGAAATGAAGTGATCTGATTTCCCAAGTCTTTCTCAGCTGAGAGTATAACCTAATGACTTACTCTGGTTTCTTACCACTCACATGGTAGTTATCAATGATTAGAAATACTTTGCAATTTTTCTAGCCATAATTTAGAACCTTGTATATTTTACTGTTTATGTACTTCAAGTATAAATATATTATGCTTATATTATTTGAGGGGGCCTGACAAGTGTGG
Organism: Hipposideros armiger; assembly: GCF_001890085.2. Classification (NCBI taxonomy): domain Eukaryota; kingdom Metazoa; phylum Chordata; class Mammalia; order Chiroptera; family Hipposideridae; genus Hipposideros; species Hipposideros armiger. Next base: position 1,260,610 of record NW_017731600.1, on the reverse strand, counting down.
AGCCTCGAGCTGAAGTAACAGAGCTGTGGGGTATGTGTTCTGATGTGAATGTTAAAAAATAATTTTGAAGGTTATATAAAAATAATTTTTATTACCTTTATTGTATGAACTGGCCAAGTATTTAAAAATGTGCACTAGAAGAAATATAGGTGTTGACATTGGATAGGTCTGTGCTCTAATTAAGGCTCTGACACATTTTAGCAATTACCTTGGGCAAATTGCTTAACTCTTGAATCTCCTGTAGTTTCTGTGAGAAATTAAAATGGACCTACAAAACATTCTAAAAAAACATGGCAGACAATTAGAAGCCAAGATATCCCTCCCAATTTTTAATTGTCACATGCAAGTGTGGGACCAGCCCGTTCTATATCTCAGCCTGTATTACCGGTCTCAAGGTGGCTTGTTCTGTATGTCCCCAGGATCTGTTATTTCTTTGTTGAGCCCTCCCACCTCCCTGCATGCAGCCGCAGGCAGCCAACATATCTGAGTCTCCGTCAACCTGGCTAACACTGTTCCTCTGCTCCTGCCTGGTGATTCCCTGAGACCTTGCCCCATGCAACTTTTGGGCACACCCAGACTGCTTCCAGTGGCTTCTTCAAACAAATGGCCTATCTTGTCTTATACAGACTTTCTTAAAATCTCTTAAATGTTTGCAAAACCCAAACAAGCAGCGTCTGGCTTGGACATGTCCCATACCTCTGACTGAGCAGCCCTAAGCCCAGCACTAGTGGCAGCAGGCCTTAGTTTATAGCTTGGCCTCTCGAGGCCCTCCAAGCCCATCATGGGTGGGTGGTGGCCATCTGTGGATTGCTTTGTGGCTCAAACCAGGTGGCCGCACAGGACCCCTACTACATAAGGAAACTCTACTGAGACTGGGAGACATAACAGCCCCTACCTAATACATAAAAACAAACACTGGGAGACAGGCAAAATGGGGAGACAAAGAAACATGTCCTAAATAAAAGAACAGAACAAAGCTCCAGAAAAAGAACTAAACAAAATGGAGACAAGCAATCTACCAGACACAAAGTTCAAAACTAGTTATAAGGATACTTAGTGATCTCGTCAGCAAAGAGATAGGCACATAAAAATGGGCATAGAAAACAAAAAAAGAACCAGTCAGAAATAAAGAATACAATAACTGAAACGAAGAATAGATTAGAGGGAATCAACAGTAGATTAGATGAAACAGAGGTTCATATCAGCAATTTAGAAGATAAGGTAGCAGAAAACACCAAAGAGAACAGGAAGAAGAAAAAAAAAGAATCCAAAAGAAGGGATAGTTTATGGGGCCTCTTGGACAACATCAAGTGTACCAACATTCACATCATAGGGGTACCAGAAGGAGAAGAGAGAGAGCAAGGAGTTGAAAACGTATTTGAAGAAATAATGACAGAAAATTTCCCTAACCTGGCGAAAGAAATAGACGTGGAGGTCCAGGAAGCACAGCTAGTCCCAAACAAGATGAACCCAAAGAAGCCCACACCAAGGTATATCATAATTAAAATGCCAAAGGTTAAAGACAAAGAGGAACTCTTAAAAGCAGCAAGAGCAAATCAGTTAGTTACCTAGAAGAGAAGCTCCAATAAGACTGTCAGCTGATTTCTCAACAGAAACTTTGTGGGCCAGAAGGGATTGGCACAAAACATTGAAAGTGATGAAAAGCAAGGACCTACAACCAAGATTACTGTACCAAGCAAAGCTATCATTTAGAATTGAAAGACAGATAAAGAGCTTCCAAGACAAAAAGAAACTAAAGGAGTTCCTCACCAGCAAACCAGTATTACAAGGAATCTTAGAGGGATTTCTTTATTACAAAATAAAAGATAGAAAATATGAATAACAAAATGGCAATAACTACATATCTATCAACAATTACTTTGAGTGTAAATTGATTGCATGCCTCAATCAAAAGATAGGGTGGCTGAATGGATAAGAAAACAAGACCCTTACATATGCTGCCTACAAGAGACCCACTTCAGACTGAGACACACACAGGCTGAAAGTAAAGGGACAGAAAAAGATATTTCATGGAAATGGCGGGGGGGGGATGCTGGGATACCAGCAGTTATACGAGACAAAATAGACTTTAAAGCAAGAGACAAAGAAGGACCCAGCAATACCACCTCTGGGTATTTATCCGGAGAAACCTGAAATGCTACTCTGAGGGGACATGTGCATCCATATGTTCATTGCAGCATTGTTTACAATGGCCATGATGTGGAGGCAGCTGGGTGTCCATTGATGGATGACTGGATAAAGAGGAGGTGGTACATATATATTCTACAATGGAATATTACTCGACCATCAAAGGGAATGGGTTCCCACTATCTGTGGTGTCATGGGTGGATGTGGAAGGTTTTATGCTGAGTGCAGTATGTCAGATAGCAAAAGACAGATGCAATGTGATTTTGCTTCTATGTGGAATCTAAAGAGAAGAAGGAACAAAACAGAAACAAACTCTTAAGGTACAGAGAACGTTTTGATGGTTGTCAGATGGTAGCGGGGTTGGGGGTGGGTGGGTGAAAAACGGATTAAGAGTATAAATTGATAGTCACACAGTAGTCATGGGGATGTAGGGTATTGCATAAGAAATATAGTCAATAATATTGTAATAACTATGCATGGTGTCAGATGGGTACCAGATTTATCCGGGTGATAGATGGGAGAAGTTTTGGAGGGGCAGGGTGAAACTTGTGAAGGGATTAAGAAATACAAATTGGTAGTTACAAAATAACCATAGGGATGCAAAGTAGTACAGCATAGGGAATACAGTCAATGATATGGTAATAACTATGTGTAGTGCCAGGTGGGTACTAGACTAGTCAGGGGGATCACTGCTTAAATTATTTAAATGTCTAACCACTATGGTGTACACCTGAAATTAAAATAATATTGAATGTCAGCTGTAATTGAAAAATAAAAAAATAGCGGAGAAAGGTGAAGGGGAATAAAAAATCCAAATTTCGGGTATAAAGCAACTAAGATTGGGATGTAATGCACAGCATGGGAAATATAATTAATATAATAATATTGTGATAGCATGGTACGGTGTCTGATGGTTGCTGGACTTACCATTGTGATCACTTCTTTAGGTATGTAAATGTTGGATAACTGTGCTGTACACCTGAAACTAATATGATATTGTATGTCAGCTATATTTTTTTTTCTTTTTTTTTTAGCTGAGCCATCCTGCTACCTGTTGGCAGCTCAGCGGCTGCTCAGCTCGGGCTGGACTCGAACCGCTGTTGCTCAGAGCTCAAACTCTTGAGCGAGCTCTTAACCAACTGAGCCACTCGGCCGGCCCAAATTTTTTTTTTTTTTTAGCTGGGTCAGCTATATTTTAATAAAAATCTTAAAAAAAGGGAAAATAAACACATGGATAAAGTTAAGGACCAAAAAATTTAAAATAAAAAGAGTAAATCTCTGTAAATAATTGACTTTCCCAGAGACTATTTTAATTATTTAGGATTAAGTATTTTTATGTTTGAAAATGTGTCTTAAGCTGGCTATAATGAGCGAGCATGTTACTTGATTGAGATGCTATGTTTCCTTGAGAAAGCAGAGGTGTAGTTCTTAATGAAGTTGTCTTATGGCATCATGCACAGTTGGATAGCATTCAGTACCACAGTTTTGGCAAAAGCTTTGATTCTCATTTTAAGATTATATATATCTTGAGTAATTTTGAAAATGAGTGCTGAGAAAGGAAAGTGAAGATGTTCTTGATGTGTACACTGCAGTCAGAATATCACAACCTCACAGAAGTCTGCTCTGGTCCATTTAATTGTAAAGATGACTAGGGTGGAAGCAGGTCAAAGGTATTATTTGTAATGTTGTTATATGTACATTCCAAAAGTAAAGAATCAGGTCATAGTTCAGTATGATAGACTATATTCCCTGACTTGTCCTTTACATCCCCTTGACTATTTTTATAACTGGTAATTTGTACTTCTTAACCCTTTCACCATTTTTGTCCATCCCTCCAATTGGTACTGGACTTATTGGAGTGATCACTTTGTGATGCATATAAAAGTCTAATCACTGTGTTGTACACCTGAAACAAATATAATATTGTATGTCAGCTATAACTGAACAATAAATTTAAAAAATAATCTAAAAGTCAGAATCCATACAGGAGGAATAGAGTGGGGTCTTGTACATTAGACATTTTTCCCCTAGAGTTTGCAGAGGTTAGAGAATGTTCACACAAAGAAAAGATATGCATAGTCCAAACTGAAGGTGCCATGTTGAAATTGGTATGTACTCATAGTATTAAATATTGTTAGATGTTTCTTTGAAATTCTCAATGTTTAATATTTTTGTCACATTTTAATTTTATTTATGAAAAAGATAAACATTTGTCAAAATCATCCATCTTCTAAAATCTCTCCTCATGGCTTACAATAATCTAGCCATGTCAGATTAAAAGTAGAATATTGAGTATCTCTACGTCTCTTAGTTAAACCATCTCAGGACTTAGCCAAGAGAACACAGGGTACTTTTGGTCTAATTAATATCATTTTAAAAAAACAGAGTTGATGTTTTTTAGAGCAGTTTTAGGTTTACAACAAAATTGAGAGGAAGGCACAGAGTTTCCATATACTCCCTGTCCTGACACATGGATTGCTTTCCCCATTATCAACATAACTCACCAGAGCGGGACATTTTTTTTATAATTGTTGAACCTATATTGACATATCCAGTCACCCAAAGTTCATAGTTTAGATTCGGGTTCACTCTTAGTTTTGTACATTCTATGGGTTTAGACTAATGTATAATGACACATATCCAACATTATAATAGTGTACAGCATATCTTCAATGCCCTTAAAATCCTCTGTGTTTTCTTTATTCTATCCCTCTCCCAACCCCTGGTAACCACTGGTCTTTTTATTGTCTCCATGGTTTTGCCTTTTCAAGAATTATGCAGTATGTAGAATTTTCATATTGGCTTCTTTCACTTAGTAATATGAATTTAAAGTTCCTCTGTATGCTTTTGTGGCTTAATAGCTCATTTTTTTCCACCAGTCAGTAATGTACTACTGTCTTGGATGTACCAGTTTATTAATACCTCCACTTCCTGGAAGCCGCCTTGGTTGCTTCCAAGTTTTGGCAATTAGGCATAAAGCTTCTGTAAAGATCTGTGTACAGGTTATTGTGTGGATATAAATTTACAGCTCTTTTGGGTAAATACGAAGGAGCACAATTGCTAAATTGTGTGGTACGAGTATGTTTAGTTCTGTAAGAAACTGCCAAGCTGTCTTCCAAAGTGACTGTACCATTTTGCCCTCCTACCAGCAGTGAGTGAGATTTCCTGTTGTTCCACATTCTCCCTAGCATCGATGATGTCAGTGTTCTGGATTTTGGCCACTCTAATAGGTGTGCGGTGGTATATCATTGTTTTAATTTGTGTTTCCCTGATGATATATCATGTGGAACACCTTTTCGCATGCTTATATGCCATCTACGTATCTTCTTTGGTGAGGTGCATTGATATCCTTTTTATATGTACGTCACCGATTCTTAAAAGTCTACTGACACTTTGTTGAAACATTCACCAAATGCTTCAATTTCAAATTCAGGCAGCAAATTTTTTTGTATAGGATATTACCTGAGCAATACATCATTGATCCTCATACGTGATATGTAAGTAAATCATATATATACTTATATCAAATATTCATATATGAGTGTTATGAAGATAAAAGATTTCACTTCTAGTCATAAAAATCCTACAGTTGGAAGGAATTTTAGAAAGCACTGCCAGTGTATGACCGCATTTTGCAACATTTAGTTTTAAGGGATCATTTAGTCTAGAATCCTTTTGAGACCATCTGTGGAACGCTTCTTGTCATGAGTTCCCGATAAACTGTATGCTGCTAAACACTGGGTGCCCCAGGGCTCAGTCCTTGGACAGCTTGTCAGCTTATACTCACTGTCTTGGGGATGTCATCCAATACCATGGCTCTGAATACCATCTATATCCAATGATTCCCAAATTTTCATCACCATCGTGTGCCTCTCCCTTGAACTCCAGATTCACATATCCATCTGCCTCATGCAATTTACTTTTGGTCTAAATAGGCACATCACACTTGGCCAATCCCAAATTCCGTCTCTTCCCTCCCATTCCTGACCCTTCCCAGTCTTCCTCAGTGGTGACCCCATCCTAGGTGCTCAAGCCAACACCTTGAATTTCTCTTGACTCCCCTTTCTCCTGTACTCCAGCTCATCAGCAAGTTCTATCAATTCTGCCTTGAAAATAGATCCAGTATTTGACCACTTGTCAGCACATCTGCTGCTATATCTTGGTCCAAACCCTTTTGCCTCTTACCTATTTTATTTCAATAATCTCCTAATTATTTTGTCTGCTTTCACCATTGCTCCTTTTCAGGTTTTTTCTCAACCTAACAGCCAGGTTGATTCCTTCAAATATTAATTTTGTGATCTCTTCCTCGGTACAACATCTACTTATAATGGTTTCTCTTCCTTCTAAAAACAGAATTCTGTGCCCACAGTTAATTACAGGGTTCTGTGTACAATCGTGTGGGTGCTCGTGGCTGCTGTGCGTCTCCTAGTGCTTCCCCCAGGCTTGCTCCACTCCAGGGCACAGTGCTCCTCTGTTGTACCAGACACCGTTCCTCCCGTATCACTAGCTATTCCCTTTGCGTGGGTTGCTTTCCCCCTTCCTGGCCTCCTGGCTCACCCCCAACTCCCCTCACACTGCCACCTCCTTCACATAGCTGCTCATAGATGAAGGTCTGACAGGTAGGTTTGCGACCTCATCCTAGAAAAAGTGCTACCTACCTCCTTGCTGAAGATCACTATGTTCACCTTTGAAGTATTCCCCTTGAGAAGCTATGCACCGATGCCAGCGCCTAGTCCACCCTTCAAAGCAATTTTGGAACTCTTTTTCTGGAATTGCCATCAGAGCTGTCCTCGTAGTATCCTAGATATCCTGAATGTCATCAAAATGTCTTCATTTCAATATTTCCTTTATCTTTGGGTAAAGAAAGAAGTCATTGGGGGCCAGATCAGGGGAGTAGGGAGGGTCTTCCGATACAGTTATTTGTTTACTGGCTAAAAACTCCCTCCCAGACAATGCTGTGTGTGCTGGTGCATTGTCGTGATGCAAGAGCCATGAATTGTTGATGAAAAGTTCAGGTGGTCTAACTTTTTCATGCAGCCTTTTCAGCACTTCCAAATAGTCAACTTGGCTAACTGTTTGTCCAGTTGGTACAAATTCATAATGAATAATCCCTCTGATATCAAAAAAGGTTAGCAACATCGTTGCAACAAGTTGGTGAACTTAATTGTCAGACCTTGTAATACTGCTTAGTGAGGCCTTCCCTGGCCTCCTATTTAAAACTGCAGACTGCCTTCCCCCTTAGCTCTTACCACTACTGACATACGACACATAATTTATTTTTTAATGTCTGTTTCCCTTCACTTAAAATATAAGCTTCATGAGGGGGGAGATTTTTGTCTGTTTGGTTCAATATCCCCAATGCCTAGAATAGTGTCATGCATAAGAAATGTTGATTGATGGAATGAATTATTTCTAATACATTTTAAAACTAGGAAAGTATTTACCATCTTATCTCAACTGTGTACTGGTATAGTTGAGAAAGCAATCAATAGGTTTTTTGCCTTTTATTTGGGCTTTCTTATTTAACAGATTCATCTGTTTTATTTTTTTCCCCTTTCACTGAACCTGTTTATTAAAAAAAAAAAATCCACTGTGCCTGGCCAAAAGCTCTATACTCTTAAACTACTCAGCAATATTGATGCATAATCATGAGGGCTTGGGTTGCTTCCAGACTGTAGTTTGACCTTTACAAATTAGTTCTGAATCAAGGACCACTGCTGGATGAGAAGGGAAGGTGTTGGATGAAGACAGAAATTCTAAGTCAATCCGAAATAATTAGAAGGACGAAGATAACAAGGAAAGGAGACTATTTTCAGTGCATCAGGCCTCATTTTCATAACTGCTGACACCAGCCTGTAATTAAAATAGCATATTCCTTCAAATATTGGACTTCCAGATGCAAAGTGAGCAGCCAAATGGTTCTGTTAACGTGACCTAATTTTCACAGCTAGGTGTTGTGTGTGCTTTCATTCTGTCTGTAAACCTTTAGACCTCTGATTCTTTCAGCCCCAAGCAGATTGTATTACAGTCTAAAACCTAGCTCTTTTCTCTGCAACTTTACCATTTTGTGTTTTATAAAGTCTGTTCTGCACCTCTTATATAGAGTTCAGAGCTTTATTATCCTAGGGAGGAGGAGGAAAAGGCAATTCCCCTCCCCCCAAAAAACTACATTCAAAGGAGAATGTTTAAAAACGAATCTATTTCTGCTGAAAAGGGGAAAAAAATCACCATTGTTCTGCTGGCTGGAAGTGTTGGAAATGTCTCAAAGCAACACAATTGGATTAATTATATTTTCATCTTTTTGCACCCATTCACGTCTGAGAACATGAACTTCAGTGTAGCTTTACATCCTTCTGGATGATATAAGTGGCAAAATGGTCAAGGCGCCTGACGTGCTCCTTTAGGGATGACACGTCAGCTTTTCTATGGACTTTCCTGGGTGTGATCGCTCGCCTTGAAAACCATACGAAAGAGAAACTTCGAAAGCACCAAGTAGCAAGTTTGAGTTTTTTTTATTCTGATTTTAAAAAATAGTTGACGACATTAAGGTGACCTTTAAAAAATAAGATAAACATAAATATAAGACTGATTTCAGAGCATAGCCAATTTCCCTGAGAACATCTAATCAAAGGACTTAGGTTTGTTCAGAAGGTCAAATACTACAAAGATAATTGAGCAATATCTGCATAATGAAATGGGGGTGATTTTAAAATTATGCTTTTCTTCTTAGAAAATCCTCTGTTCAAAATATGCATGGCCTGTATTCCAGCAGTTTCAACCCTGGCACTCCTCCCTTAAAAGTAATAGGTACTTTTGTTCCTAAAATTGTTCATGGCAGTGCTATTCATCGTAGTTTAAAAGTAGAAACAATCCACATTACCATAGATAAATACTTCGGGTATCATTATACAGTAATAAGAATTAATACATTATATAGCAGTAAGAGTCTATTACTACATACAATGCTATAGGAGAACACCCCAAAAATGTTAAGCAAAACTAGATAGGCTGAAAGAGTATACATTGTATTAGTCCATTTAGGCCAAGTACAAAAAAGGGGATTGCTTCTGCTGCTGCTTATACCGGCATATTTACGAGTACTTTATGAAAATTCATTGAGTGGTGTACATTTTCCTTACATTCCTGTATATATGATTTACTTCAATAAAATGTTTACTTAAAAAAGTCCTCTCTTCGAAGTTCCGAGAGATTGCAACAAATGAGTAGTTCATGTGTTCCTAATGACTCATCCAGTGGTCTTTCTGGGTGGTCTTGCATAATTCTGCTTAACTGTCACCAGCCTGCGTTGTTTTCGGAAGGTGCACAATAAGGCTTCGCAGAAAGCCTTTCCCGTGTGTATTAGGTTCTGTTGGCTGCTGTAACAAATTACCGCTATCTTGGTGGCTTAAAACAATAGGAACGCATGTATTGTCTTGCAGTTCTGAAGGCCAGCAGCAGGAAATCAGTGTCACTGTGATAAAATCAAGGTATCAGCAGCGTCATGCTCCCTCTGAAGGATCCAGGGGAGAACCTGTTCATGGCCTCTTCTAGCTTATGGTGGCTGCCTGCATTCTTCGGCGTGTGGCCACATCACTCCAATTTCAATGCCAGCATCTTCCAGCAGGTCTTTGTTCCATCTTCTGCTTTGTGTGTCAAATAATCCACTGCCTCCCTCTTCCAAGGATATATGCCCCTGCATTTCTGCCCCCTGTGGATGATCTTGGATAATTGCCACATCTCATGAATCTTAACTTTATCACATGCGCAAAGATCCTGTTAATACGTATGAGGTAACATTCATAGGTTTCTGGGATGAGGTTTCGTGGGGGGATTTTTCAGCTTCCCACACTGTGTGATACTCAGTGGGATATAAATGAGATAGTGTAGTTCGCCAGCTGCTGCTGTGTGGGGACACGTAACGTAACAATCGCAAGGTACAGAAATATTATTTTCTAGGCTTTCCTCACCCCACTCTTTGTAAATTTGCCTCTACTCACGTTTTTAATCAAGCGGTTGGAATTATATTGCTTCATATTCTGTACAAATCCCATAATGCAGATATTTTTAATCCTCAACATTTTTCTTCAGATGAAATCTTTTATGGAACACAACTATAAAACAGCAAACTGCACTACCACAAAAATCTCATCTTTTTTTCTTTCCACAGTGCTCCTGTGAGGCATGCTGGGAAATTCTAGGGCTCTGTAGAGCTGCTTGAAACATTTATCTAGTCTACTCTCTGCATTTTATTGGGGGCAGGCAACTAGCATTCATGCCATGACAGTTCTTTTCCCAAAGATCATTCCAAAAGATTGGGAATAAACCCTCTATCTCCACTATTCTTTGTACCAAACCCCCTTCAAATACCTCTACATGGAAGACGGTGTTTCCACACAACGTATGGTTACCAGTGACATCACAGAGGCTCTTTAAACCATTTGCCCAGATTTCCAGATATCACAGAAACTGGATGTCAGTAGGTAGCAAAAATATGTGAGTGGTTTATTTGAAAGCCCTAAACTACCAATATCTACAGCAACGTATGTCACTCAGCTCCTTTGAGAATTGTGAGAGCTATGTTGTGTGTCCTCAGGAAAATGAATGTCTCAGATGAGCTTTCTTTTTTAATAAAATTGAAACCATTTTATTGTTTTTCCTTAGAGTGTTAACATTTGTGTTTGCATCCCTAAACAGTACAGTTTGTTGGCCTATTTTTTCATTTAAGTATAGTTGGCATACAATATTATATTAGTTTCAGGTGTACAATGTACTGATTACATATATAATCATATGAATATATATATAATATATATAAAATAATGTAATCACCATAGTAAGTCTAGTAATCATCTGTCACTGTGAAAAGTTATCACAGTATTATTGACTATATTCCCCTTCACACTTTTCATTCATTCCCTGACCCCCCGCTTATGGCAACCATCAGTTTCATCACTGTTTCTGCGAGTGTGTTTTTGTTTTGTTTTTTAGAATGCAAACGAGTCTGCAGATAAAAGAAATTGTAAAAGGCCCCTTCAGGGCTATGATAAAGCAAAGAGGTTGGTTGTACAACAGTATAAATATACTTAAAGCTAGTGCACTCTATAGTTAAATAAAAAAAGAATGGAATCTTGCCATTTGCAACAATATGGCTGGACCAAGAGGACATTATGTTAAGTGAAAGAAGGCAGACACAAGAAGACAAATATTGTAGGGTTTCCAGATTAGCTCTTCTTCATGCCATCAGCTCATCTGATCAGGTTTCCACCAGTATATGATGTTATCAGCTCAAGCCAGCACTTTGACAGCTTGCAATATCAAAGCAAAATTGGGAGCTCCCCTGTTATGCTTAGGTTACTGTCTAGGGGTCTTTCTTGTTCATCTTTGTCCTTGTAAAACCCACAGTATAGTCACATACACATTTTATATTCCACATGTGAATCCCACACATTTCTGTTTACCTTTGTCCCTTGTCCTGTGAAACTGCTTTGATTATCTGAGTAGTCACTGATGTGCTACTGGCTTTACTCAACTGATACCACTGTTCTCTTGTTGCACTAAGATCTTAAAAGTAATGCGTGCAGACATGTATTAAAAACAGTTAATGTCGGCAAACAAGGAATACATTTGAAGGGTCTGATTAATTAGGATTTTCTATTTGTATGGTCAATTGAAATCTTTTCTAGCTGAACTTTCCACGGTAATTGTTATTTATCTGCAAGAGAAAAGTATTTGATTTGTGTAAGTCTGAAGGAAAATCACTCATGTTTGTTTACCCAGTTGAAGCTCAGACTTACATTCAAATGGTGAGTCTCATGAAGACATAGTAGCTGACAAATTCATTGTGACAGTCATGAAAATGCCCTCTGACATCTCCTACTTTGGGGAGCGTAAACTCTGTCCATCAGATTTCAGTGCTGAGGCCACCTTCCCAGGAGCTAATTCCAGCCAATGACCGAGTGCAGCTGGGGTACTAAGGCAGGCCCATTCCCGTGAGATGTGGGATTTCTCTTATGGTGATGTTGGCCTGATGACTCCCGGATCAGCTTGGTCCAGACTTCCTTAGTTTGCACTACAGTGCAAAGCCTGCTTCCTTTCTGCGCATGCACGATACCTCTCCTAGGCTTCTCTGGCTTCCTCCTGTTTTCTTTCATAGGTTGTCACCTCCCCCTCCCCCAGTAACTCATGCCTGTCTAATCCCATCATTGTGCCTGCTTCAGGAGGGAGCCCTGCATTAACAAATGCAAAAAAAAAAAGCTTCTTCCCAGGTAACTACATGTTTATGCCCCTTTATTCATCTTTGCTCTCAAGTTTTAAAGCCCGATCTTTCATCATAGACTTATATACCCCTATACTTTTTCAGGAATTGTTAGATCAACTTGAATGTTCTCTTAACTTGCTTCTGTTGAACCTAGTATTCACTCTCCTTCAATGTGATCTCTGCCAACCAGTATAGAAAAGTACAGTGTCTCCTGCGTCTGCCAGTCAGAGGAGGTTTGTTTTTCCTATTTGGCAAATCAAGATGACTTGGTGACTCTGCCAGGTCTCCTGTGATGCTGATATGTCTGAAAACACTTTCACAGGCTACTAGACCCTATTATGCAATTTTGTAACGCAGGCTTGAGTTAACAACTCCCACTTGCCTAGGAAGAGTCCTGACACCCTGCATTTAGGATGAGCACGGCCGTGCTTTGTTTGGTCTTGTCTGTCCACCATCAGGGGCAGTCGGGTATTTACCGTTCCCCTGCATCTCACTTTGGCGTGTATCATTGTGAGGGAGCTAAGGGAGGTGGTAGTCATTAACTCTTCAACTGCGCGCTCATTTTGCAAAAAGAGACATTTTACTGGTGCGTAGCCTCCCAGATCAGTTATGCTGATGCATTAACAATCATTTCTAGCACCTGGATATTACTGCAAATTATTTGGGTGCTTTGGAGGTTGAACATTATCTAAATCTTGGTGAAAATTCCTCCCTTCGAAAGTGTTATTTGCATATTAAATAGCCTGCTCTTTCCACTGGCAATTAATGCCCCAATTTTATTAAAAACATCGTAGAATGCTGATTTTTATGAACATCAACTTTCAATCTAGAGACTCAGAATGAACCAGTACTGTAGTTGCCATCAAAGGGGCACTTGAAGGTCAGGCTATGAGGTGCATTAATTCTTCCAATGTTAAATCTTGTAAAAATGGTACTTTATTGGTATTAAGTAGAGGTTTTCAAAAGGTCCATTAACTCTGGTGACCACAAAGTGGCACATCAATTATAAATTTGTTTTACGTAAATGGGACCCCCAAGTGACACTATCACCCTATTGCTTTTGACCTAGGATCAAAATAGCCAAAGCCACTATTTGACAGTATCCTTGCTTGATTTCTCAGACAAAATCTGTGGAGAGCTGAGCAATTCACGTCTCATGCATTGAAGACAAATTACCTCCATGAAAATTCTATTATAGCTTAAGAAAATGATCTCCCTTAATCTGACACACTGAGGCAGCTGGGAATATAGTTATCTAGCCACACCTGCTCAAAATGGCAATGGGAGGTATTTGGAAACCTTTGCTCCACTCAGTGGCTACACTTGACCATTTGAATCTCAATATAGCTACCTTGCAACAAAGAACAGGAACACATGAGAATTTCGGGCAAAGCACTAAGCAGAATTTGAAGTGAAGCTAAATATAAGAACTAAATGATACTAGACTTTCAGCAAAGAAAATACACACATTCTAAAATAGACAACGGCGTGGTGTTTTATACAAACTAGGCTATTAAGACAAAATGATATGTAGCATTCATGACCATTTAAAATATTGTATTCCCAAGAAGAGGCCAGCCCATAACTGTGGAGTTAAGTTGCTAAATAGTAGCAGCTGGTATTTGTAATACGTTGCCTAAAATTAGAAGAATGTAACAAATTTGTGTTTTACAGTGGAAAGTTTCTGTGCAGTCTCACAACAGCTTTGATTTGCTCCCATATTAACCTTGACAGCTTGCTATTTTCAACATTCTGGACCAAAACTACTTAATATGATTAAGTTGGCAAAGCTTGCATTTTGGCATTTTATCCATTCCACATTTCCTTGGTACTGATTTTCCCACCCTCTTCATTTTTAGACATGGACACGATTTGTGTGCATAAATGTAAGTCGGTGTGTTACATGCCCAGAGATATTTCTATGTGAGGTCTCAGGTAAGATAAAGAATGAAAGACAGTTTCTTACTGGATTTGCAGTTATCAAAACCCACAGAAAGCATGAGTAATGACCCAAGCTGTATAAGGTAATGGTTAAGTATGCAGTATTGGGGCCTGAATTCTTGCCTTCAGTTCTCGGCTGTGTGACTTTGGGCAAGTTCCTTAATCTCTCTGTGCTTCCCTTTCTTCACTTGAATGAAGGGGACAATGACAACACCTCCTCAGAGGGTTTCTATGAGAATTCAGTGCGTTGATGTTTGAATAGCAGTTAGCACAGTACATCTAGTACACTGTGAACTCTTAACTATTATTATGGGCTGCTGAATATCCTGATATATATAGACATCAATACATGTCAATCATAGGACAGTGCTTGGCACATAGGAAGCGCTCAATAAATAATAGCTCCTGCTAAAAATAGAGGCATGGGTCGGATCCAGGTTTTCTAAGTACCTGAAGCTTTTTCATTTTTTGGGGGGGGGCTGGAGGAAGCATCACTTTATTAAAAAACACACACAAAATTATGAATGCAAAGTGCCTACATCAACTTCAGTGCAATTACGTAAAATAAATTATGAATATAAAAGCCTGCCGTTTCCATGGGAAGGGCCCATGCTTGTGAAAGGGTACTAAAATTGATGTGTCATTGACTTCAATAAATTTACCTTTGAAAAGGGACTTTGCAAACCTCATTGACATTATCCGTCTCGCCTGTAAAATAAAAAAATGTATAGCGGTGGTGAGGAGCAGGGCCGAAATTAATGAGCAAAGATTTTGGACCAAGTTTTTATATCCGGTCCCCCTTTCCAACACACACACACACACACACACACACACACACACACACACACACACACTCACACTCACACTCACACACTCACACACACATGTGCGTCCCTACCAAAAATATGTTGTTATAATAGAGATTCTCAGTAAATGTTAAATATAGGCAGCTATAATATGTTTGTTAGCCTGTAGTTAGTGTGAGGAAATGAAATAGAGCTATAGAGATAACCAACATGAGGAAAATAAAGAGTAAAATTAGGAAGAAAAATAAGGCTGAAACAAATGACATTTTTTTCATTCAGGAATCATGTATAACTTACCTACTAAATATACCAGGTGCTAGAGATATAAAGATAATTAAGATGGGGTTTCAGTACTCTGGGAGTTTACAGTTTAGAAAGAGTCAGAAGATGTATAAATGTAAGTTTCAAAGTGCAGTACAGACTTTCATAGAAACTTTGTAAGGTGGGAGTGCTTAATTTTACTGATTGTGGTAACGAGGAACATTTTAAAGGGAAGGTGCCACTTGATCTGATCATCAGAATATTGAGGTTGGGGTGGCCGGTTGGCTCAGGTGGTTACAGTGCGGGCTCATAACACCAAGGTTATGGTTCAATTCCCGCATGGGCCACTGAGCTGCGCCCTCCACAACTAGATTGAAAATAATGACTTGACTTGGAGCTGATGTGTCCTGGAAAAACACACTGTTCCCCAATAAAGTTTAAAAACAAAACAAAACAAAATTTTTTTTTAATAGTGAGGTTTTCCTGGAGTAGACAATGGAAGGACATGGTCAGAAGTAATGATAAAGGGATATCATACTTAGAGAATCACTCAGAGAACTAAAAATAATTTGACAAAAGTTAAGTGTTGGGCATTCTCAGTGTTATGGTAAGAGATAGGGTGAGATCAGAGTTTGGTCATATGCCTTACTAAGGAGTGCTGTTTTTCTACAGAAATGGTGGGAAGCCAGAAACATAAAGGTAATTTAATAGGATGTGCACTTGAGTAAGATTACCCTGGGAATGTATTGAAAAATCCCTTTTAAGGGTTTGAGACTGAGATGGAAATACCAATTAATTGAGGTGAAAGAAGATGAGGCTGAGGTGGTAGCAGTGGAATGGAGGTGGTGGTATGGGGAATGCAAAAAAAAAAAAAGAATCAATAGGATTCGATCATCAATTTCAATTGCACATCAGGATGAAGACAAAAAGAAATCTGGGGTGCCTTTAGGTCTTTTTGTTTAGAGACAATATCAATAGAAGTAATTAAGGGAGGAAAATGTGAGGTTTAGTTTTAGTTATGCTATATTTAAGGAACCTGTTTGTTACCGAGGCATAGATATTAGGGGTAGAGGATGAGTTGAAGGGATACGGTTGGGTATATAAATTTCAGCAAACAGTTAGTAGCTAAAGCCATCAGAATGCACGTGATGCTACACCAATAGTGTTTAGAGAGAGAAGAGACTAAACAGAGAATCTAAGGAACCTGATATTTAAAGGGCAGGAGGGAGGGAGAGAGAGAGAGGGGGGTGGGAGAGGGAGAGAGAGAATTCAAGGTTTTCTTTTTTTTTATTTTTTATTGGGGAATTGGGGGGATGGGAACAGTGCTGGGGAATTGGGGAAAGGGGAACAGACAAGTTGCTGTCGTTTTGTTCTTCAATCTAGTTGTGGAGGACGTTGCTTCACTGGCCCAAGTTGGCACCATCATTGCGCTCTTCTCTGGCGAGGCAGATCAGTCGCCAGCTTCTGGACGGCCGCTCACTGCGGCTGCAGGCCGCTCACGCTGGCTGCTGGCCACACACGGTAGCCCATGGCAATCCACTGCCACAGGGACTGCAGCCCACGCCGTCGCCGGCGACTCATGGCAGCCCAGCTCCAGGTTGAACTGTTGTTCAGCATCTTAGCTGTGGAGGGCAGTGTCACTGGCCCTCATAGTGGGATCCGAACCGGGGCCCTCTGGCATCCCAAGCGAGTTCTTAACCATCACGCCACTCGGCCGGCCCGAATTCAAGGTTTTCTTTTGCCAACTGCAAACTGAGTAGTAGGCATACTGAACTAATGAAAAGGTCTTCTACTCTCCCTCTGAAAAATCACGTAGAAATAGTATTAATAACATGCTTAGCACTTAGGATATGTCAGGCACTGTTATTAGAACTGTACATATATGAATTCATTTAAAATATGAGTAACTTATGGTATTTATATTTTAAAAATTATTTAATTCCACTGAGGATTCCAGTTTCTCCAAATTATTTGTTTCTTTTAAAGAATTATCCTTTAGGAAAACTGATGATACTTAGATATTAGCCTAAATTGCTTTGCCAAAACTATGATTACTTCGTCACTGTTTTCGAGTCAGTATAATGCAAAAAAACATAATTCAAACTATTAATATAATGGTGAAAAGCATGGACTCTGATGGAGGGTGATCAAGATAATATTCTGTCTGTTCTACTAAGTTATGTAACTTCTGTGCTTTAGTCTCTTCATCTGTCAAATGGAGCTAATAATATATTAAGTAGTTCATTAGGTTGTTTTGAGGGTTGAGAAAGCAAACACATGGAAAGTTCTTATAAGTTATTTTAGGAAAGAATATATAATATTAATTATTTATTTCTTCCCTTTGCCTGTGTTGCGAAGTGAGCAGTGCCCCATATTTAGCCTAATTGTCCCTGAGACCTTACTAATGTGGATCATTTTGACAGAGAAAGTCATAGTAAAGTCAAATCTAGATATACTTTAAAGCACCAATATTTTCAACATTTCCATTAGCCATATTTTCTACAGTGTTGAAGTATAATATATAAAGTATGCTAGTTAATTGTTCCCTGTTGGAATTTTTAAATTTGTTTAGTTTAATTCTATTTGTAAGAATGCTTCTCAAAAATACTGCTGAAAACAATAAGATTGCTTCCAAGCATAGCAATAACTGCACTAGGAACTAACCCTCTTCATTTTAAGGCAATATTAATATATTTCCTTAAGAAAGCAAGATAGCCACTTATGGTGTAACTGAATAAGCCAAGCATGTCCAAAGGGTTTTCTCATCATGTCTTCTCACACCTTAAAACGTGAAGAATACCAGCCTTATATTCACAGGAGGCTCTTTGGAAGAGAACAGGTAACTACAAATAATAAGGTCAGGAAGACTATTTCGTTGTTTACACTCTTTATTTCTCTGACTTTCCCAGTGGTTGTAAGTTAGCATGTTTGACTCATGGCTAAGATTCAAGATGACTAAAATACACAAACAATGGGCAAAACATGGAGGGGCCAAGAGAGACCATTTCCTATTTAAAGGAATTAACTTTTTTCAAGATATTTGACTTGAATTTTTTTATTATTATTGAACAAAGCTAGTTTGGGTTTGTGAATTTTCTATATTTTTGTCTCTTTTTAACTTAAAATTTTTTATGAAATATTTTTGGGTGATATTGGTTAATAAAATTTTATAGGTTTCAAGTGTACATTTCTATAATACATCATCTATATATTGTATTGTGTGTTCACCACTCAAAGTAAAATCTCCTATCACCATGTATCTGATCCCCTTTTCCCTCATCTACCACCCGTCTCCCCGCTTACCCTCTGGGAACCACTAAACTATTGTCTGTGTCTATGAGTTTTTGTTTGTCTTGTTCCTTGCTGCTTTCAATTTTATATCTCACATGAGTGAAATCATATGGCTCTTGACTTTTTCTGTCTGACTTATTTTGCTTAGCATGCGACTTGGATTTTGGAGCTGAAAAATGCAGGCATTTAAAACAGAAAACTCAGATTGTGTGGGTTGGCTGCAAGAACACTGTAGTCTACAAGGAGAAATGCACCTTGTAGGGAGCTGCAGTGGGCTCTAAAATGAAATTGCTGGGAGCTACATAAGGAAGAGAAAAGAATAGAAACAGAATGAAGAGCATCCAGATTTACAGCATCCCTGAAGGCAGCCGAGGGGATGACCCCATTACTTTCATTGAGCAATTTGTTCCGTCTCTCCTCACACATACCCTCACTAGGACTTCTAAAATAGAAAGATGCACAACATCCTTCAGCTCTTTCCACGGACTCCAAGAGGTCCCCAACTTTGTTTATTGAGGTTTTCAAACCTCTTCATGTTTTACTATTTTGAGTGTTTCAGTTAACCTCCTATTTTTTCCCTCTGTTTGTTTTCTTTCTCCTTGACCTAGATCATGGAATTATATTCTAAGATGCCATTTTTCTAAATGCAGTTTGTTAGAAATGACTTGGCAAAGACTGACAAAATTCACAGTATCCTGCAGCAATAGAATTAATGAAGAGTTTTTTGTTAAGAAAAACAAAGACTGATTAATTTTTGATGATTTTGAAATAAAGAACAAGAAGAAAATTTGAAGAAGTAATTTTAGAAAGATAATTTATATCTAAAATGTTGCAAGCATTTTAAAAAACACTATCTGATTAATCCACAGCTTTGGTTTTTATTGCTTCAAGGGATATCATTTTACAACATTCTCACAATTGATTTTATGCTTATAAATATCTTCCTGCAAACTATATGTGAAGATGGATAGGAGAATATTGTATAATGCCATCACCTTTAGCAACGTTTGGTCATTGTTTCTCAAGGCTTGTGCCATACTAATTTTTTTTCCTTGTAGAAACTAAATTCCTCTCTCAGTAAAGCTTAGTTGTATCCAAATTTATAAGCAGGCTTGTAGGGCATGAGAGCCCTAGAGTATATCATGTAACCTCAGTTGTGCAATATGATGATTAAGTTGGATAGAGAACAGAGTTTCAGTTATATGAAAAGTATCTGTTTTGTTGGTGAATTTGTGCCGCACATTCATAGAGGTCCAACTTCAAGCCACGTGCTGTGTTAAATACTGGTGGTACAAAGATACGAAGTCGGACAATTAAGTTCGCCAACTTGTTGCAATGATGTTGCTAACCTTTTTTGATATCAGAGGGATTATTCATTATGAATTTGTACCAACTGGACAAACAGTTCACCAAGTTGACTATTTGGAAGTGCTGAAAAGGCTGCTTGAAAAAGTTAGACCACCTGAACTTTTCATCAACAATTCATGGCTCTTGCATCACGACAATGCACCAGCACACACAGCACTGTCTGGGAGGGAGTTTTTAGCCAGTAAGCAAATAACTGTATTGGAATACCCTCCCGACTCACCTGATCTGGTCCCTAATGACTTCTTTCTTTACCGAGGAGAAAGGAAATATTGAGAGGAAGACATTTTGATGACATTCAGGACCTCAAGGGTGATAATACGATGACAGCTCTGGTGGCCATTCCAGAAAAAGAGTTCCAAAATGGCTTTGAAGGGTGGACTAGGCAATGGCATCAGTGCATAGCTTCCCAAGGGGAGTACTTCAAAGGTGACTGTAGTGATATTCAGCAATGAGGGATGTAGCACTTTTTCTAGGATGAGTTCACGAACTTATTTGTCAGACCTCATATGTAAAGCAGACACCAGCCACGGGACATGTCAGGCTCCACTGGGACTGGTTGCTTTGCAGGAGAAATACATTGCTTTGCCCAACAAATTGTTAAAACTGGAAAAAAATGCTTTCTTTAGTTGACATTTTGTGTGTTTAAGTGTCGTGGCTAGCTTTGAAGCTATCAACATAAAAAGACCAAAAGTTAGTGTCTGATAGTGACTTTTAGGATTATTACTACAATGATGTTTCTGGATACCTCCATAATGCTGTTAAAACCAACCAAGCAAGTATCCATTAAGCAACTAGCATGTGGAAAATTAAGCCAGACCTTCTATTATTAGATTAAACCAGGGCCTGGTGCACTCTTTCCATAAAGGGCCAGATAGTAAATAGTTTCAGCTTTGCAGGCTACATGACCTCTGTTATAACTACTCAGCCCTGCTGTAGCATGAAAGCAGCCATACACAGTATGGAAGTGAATGAATGTGTCTGTATTGCAATAAAACTTTATTTACACAAACAGATGGCTGGCCTGATGTGGCCTACAGGCCTTTGTTGACTTCTGGATGAAGGGATGGACATAGCAGGTTTCCTGCTAGCAAAAGGTTTTCTGTGGGGATTATGTCATTTAATAATATGTGTGATATGCTTAGAACCACGTCTGGGATGTAGTAAACATGTTACTTCTATCACTAATAATAGCAGTAAGAAATTATTACTTTTAAAGATTTTTTTATTGGGAACTGGGGAGTGGAACAGCATTGGGGAATCGTGGAAGGGGAATAGACAAGTTGCTGTCCTTTTGTTCTTCAGTCTAGTTGTGGAGGACGTCGCTTCACTGGTCCATGTTGGTATTATCATTGCCCTCTTCCTGGGTGAGGCAGTCACTCGCCGGCCATTGGATGGCCGCTCACAGTGGCTGCCGGCCAGCTCCACTGCAGCCTACACTGTCGCCAGTGTCTCACGGCAGACCAGCTGCAGGTCGAGCTGTTGTTCACCATCTTAGCTGTAGAGGGCGCAGCGTCACTGGCCCTCATGTGGGATCTGAACTGGGGCCCTGCTGCTCAGAGCTGGTGTCCCAAGCCAACTCTTAACCAATGCACCACTCAGCCGGCCCAAGAAATTATTATTTTAATAAAAAAACAACAACACCTAAACCATTTCTAGGACTTATATGTTGCATATATATTTCTTTAAAACCTGTATTATTGACCACTACTGTACCTAGATTTCAACGTATCAACCATTCATATAAAAGGTGTAAGGTATTTTGTGGATGAAAACCTTCAGATGGTTCACTGTTTCAGTTGCATATTGCATATATTGGGACTGTCTCTAGTAAGAGATATGAAGAGATTCAATAATATTTTATACTATCACTTTTTTATTTCATTTGCCATTCATATAGTCTTTAAATTTTTAACCATATCCCAAAACTTGGCTCATTGAACTGACATTCTTTAGTTTTCTTTATATCCCTACTTCAATTTTTTTTTGCATTATATAGATTTATACTTGTGTTTCGGAGCAAGAAAAAGAATGAAATACCAGTATGTTCCTTGCACACAATAACACACCCAATGACAACTCTACCTCATACAGTATTCTTGATTTTACCAGATTTTTAAAATCTTTGAAACCTAAAATGTTCCACTTTTGGGGGCCACTGTACTCTACTGCTAAAGACAAAGATATAGAAATTTGACTTGAGTGTCCTGAACAGCAGTGATTTAGTTCAGCGTAATCAAGTTTCAGGAATGCACAGGTGTTATTGACATTTAAGGTTTGTTAGTCCATTTTCTTGTAGGTAAGATTAAATAGAAAATAAAATACTTGAATTTGTGAATTTAGCAAGATAGTTTGTGAGTGAGGTGCCATATCCAGACTAATCTAGGCATGTTACATCTTCAGCGCATGAGAGAACCGATAACGTTTTTTTGTTTGCTATGATTTTCACTATGGAAGTGCTATCACAAGAAATAAAGGAAAGAGCTGTGGGAAGCAGAGGGAAGAAGAAATATTTTAGATAAGGTGGTCTCAAAAGGTTTTTCGGAGAAGCAGGCATCTGAGCAGAGCAACTTCTAAATGAAGTGAGAGAACAAGTCATAGGGAAGACCTGGTGGTAGAGTGTTCAGACAGTAGGAACCAAAGTGGGAAAGGCTGTGAGATGGGACTGGAGCTGGCATATTTGAAGAACAGAAGGCATCCAGTGGTGAGCATGGGAGCGAGCCATCAGAGATAAGATCAGTGATCATGTAAAGCCTTGTGAGCTACTGTTAGATATGCATAGAACTCTGAGGCAGACATGAGATGGTTGTACGTGAGGCAGTGCTGTGAATTATATTAATTGTTTTCCAGTATTCCAGTGGTAACAGATAATACCAGTAAGGAAACTATTGTAGTGTCTCATTAGGAAATGACCGTCATTGGACTGGAGTAGAAGCAGTGACATTGGTGGGAAGAGGTCACTTAGAATATTATGTGTGGAGGTAGAACTAACATTTCTTGCTGTTGAGGGTGCTGGGAAAAGAGCTGATTCCAGGATGTTTTCTAGGTTTTGGTCTGTGCATCTGGTGAATTGTGATGCCATTTACTGTGATGAGGAAGTTTATGAAGAGAGGGTGTTGTTGTCAAGAATGCAGAGTTCAGGTTTAGCTATTTATGTGTGTGAGCCCTTCTCCATATCCAGATGGAGCTGTTGAGTAGGCCAACATTGGAATGTACAATTCATGGGAGAAGTCTGAATTATAGATGTAAATGTGAGTCTTCAGGATGTAAATGGTATTTAAAACCACGAGTCTTTGTAATACTGTCAAGATAGTGGATGGAGACAGAAAAGTCTAAATACTGAGTCACAGTGTATTTCAATTTTAGCTATTTTGCAGAAGAGATGAACCGGCGCAGAACATCAAGGAGTGGTCAGGGAGTTAGAAGGAAAATTAAGAGTATGCTTTGGTCCCCAATCAAATAGAATGTGCTTCAAGATGGAAGGCATGATTAATTAAGATGAGAACTGCCAAAAGTGATCACTGGATTTGGCAAGATGTAGGAGATTGCTGGTCTTGAGAAGAAGCACTTCAATGGAGAAATTGGAAATTACATTTAAAGAAGAAAAAATCATAGTTGAGGAAGTAGAAGTGGGGTGTATAAACTAATCTTGCAAGGAGTTTGCTATATAATGAAGCACAGAAAACAACTGGAACCTAGGAAGTTTGTTTTTAAAAATGGGTGATATTCCAATATATTATGCTAACAGAGATGTTCCAGTAAAGAGGGAGAAATTTGTTATGCAGGAAGGAAAGGGGGATTTTAAATGGCAGATTCTTTGAGTAAATGTGAAGGAATGGAATCCTTCAAGTGAATGTATGGTTTTGGCCTCAGATAATGATGAAAATAGAAAAGCATCTGGAACATATTAAATGATGACTAAGTCATTTACACATATTAACTCATTTAATCCTCAGTATAAGCTAAGTTCTATTACCTTTTTCATTTTACATGGACAGACACTAAAACACAGAGGATTAAGCTCGTAAATAGTAGAGCTGGTTTCCACCCCTCCCCCCCCACTGTCTCTGGCTCCAGAGTCTATACTTTTGACCAGTCTAGGGAGTTCATACGTTGCAGCTGGCAAAAAGACTGACTATGCAGGTGAAGTTAACGGACTTTTTTTACGTTTTGTCATAACAACATGAATGGTATAGTTCTTGTTGATTCTGTTTTTTACTAAAATTGAAAGCAACATTATCGCTTGAGAATGAGAAGAGATGGGCTAATGGCAGTTTGAGGGGACAAAAGGTAAGCACAGAGGGTGCCAAAAAATGTATACACATTTTAGGAAAGGAAAATACTGTATTGATATTGTAATACAAAGAATGACGCTAGCATTCATTTGATTAGTGCCAGCTTTGGAGCGAACGTCATACTAGACATTGTTACATAATTCAATTCAACTTTGAGAAATAATACACAGATAACATCTCTTAAAATGTGTATACATTGTTTTGGCATCCCCAGTACTTGTCTAGTTAAGTACAGGAGTATAATGGTCGTGGAAATGATTTGCGGTACCTGCCAGTGCCAAGGAGACTTGGAGATTTTTGTCGTTATTGTAATGTGAGATGATGCATCAGTATGTGAGGCAGAGCTCATTTCTATCCACCTTTGCTCCAAGATGTGACCAGTGAAGTATAAATGGTGGGACTTACAGGGAATCTAAAGGAAGAGAGCATCCCCTCCATCTTCACATTTATTATCTCTTTGTTTGGGATAGAGGTGTGATGGCTGGAACTTTGCCAGTCATATTAGATCACAGATACAAGTCCCACACTTTTGGGGTGGTGGAACACTGAACTGGACAGAAGTTTGCTTCTCAATGATGTCATCAAACTCCCAAAGCATTTCTGGACTCTGCCTGCAGACTTCTCTGATATGAGTAAAAAATTAACATGTGTCTTGTCTAAGCGTGTTTGGGAGCCTTTCTTTCTTACACACTTAAGCCTAACTTATCTAGAATTTGTTTCCAGAAGAGGGTTGCTAAATGAACAGGACCTAAAAATGTGATTTTGGTTTACTGGAGTCAAACAGGTAATTAAGAGCAAGGCTCAGAGGCGGAAGAATCTCTCAATATAGGCCACTGTTATGATGTATGCATGGAATATGAGGACAATTATTTCAAATATGCCTGGGTTTTTGTTCAGGTAAGGAAAACAGAGAAAGAAAAGCAGATTCTGCAGTGTTCTTTAGTTAAAAATGTCAGTGTCTAACAAACAGTTCCTTTCAGGAACTGTTTCCAGGTATGCCACTTAATACATTTCTACAGCTTCATCCAGCTCTCATTTTCTTATATACTAAACCCAAGAGACATATTTAATTGAAAAAAATTATCAAAACTTGAGACTTGTCAGATCCTTCACATGTTATTTAACTTTACTGCTATCTACCACAGGAAATCTAAAACTGGCTTCTATTTACCTTCTCACTTCGTTGTATCCTCAGGGTCTACTATTTAAAGAGGTACTTCCGTGTCTAACAGTATAACTGCAAAGAAACGTTAGTCTCCAGAGTGAACAATGACACACTCTTGGTCAAATCTGTGGATCTGGTCCATCGCTCTTGGCCTTTGTTTCATATTTTGCCTAACAACATACAATATTTTGTGTTATAAATAAATATGTATCTGGGAAGTACCTACTTATTGTGCCATGCAAGTTGCTGAACTAAGAAAAGTGGCTTAGTTCATATCTTTTAAGAATGTAAATGTTATTCTTTGATATTAGTTGGAGTTGATCATGGATAACACAGTTTGTAATCTTTATACCTAACAAAGGAAAGAATTCCAGGGCTAAGCTGGCGAGAGAAAAACAGCTTGATTCTGCTTGGAGTGAATGGAAGGAACATAAAAGTAAAAAGAATGTAAGAATGTAAACAAGTTTCTGAATAGGACACAATAAATAAATTATTTATTTATTTATTTATCATTTATTTATTCATTTATTTTAATTAAAGTTTATTGGGGTGACAATTGTTAGTAAAGTTATATAGGTTTCAGGTGTACAATCCTGTAATACATCACCTATATATCACATTGTGTGTTCACAATAAATTACTTTTAAAAATACTTCGAGACATGCTGTAATGAGATGAGATAAGCACAGAGTAGATGACCCATTTGAAAAGGCTCTTTTGGTTGTACTGTATCTTTTAGTTTTAAAGGTTTATATTTTATTGGGTTGTTGGAAAAGTCATGACGTATTTTTTCTATGTTTTTCGTTGCAAAAATGCATCATGACTTTTCCGACAACCCAATACAATAGGAGCAGGCTAAGTAAGTATTGACTGCCTTGTCATCTTTTGCTTTCCTTTATTCTTTATTTTTTTGACCATGTTGACTTTAGTAAAATACACTCATGGCTCATTTTAGTGCTTGTTCAGATGGGACAACAATGCATCTCCAAATTTAGCAACAACTCACTTTTATCAGAGTCTCCTAAGAGGTGCGTGCTTACAAAACTAAATTTCCTGAGCCCTACACCAGAACTATTGGGTCACAATCTCTTGGGGTGGGGCCCAAGAATGTGAAATTTTCAGTTACCCCTCCCCAAGTCATTCTCACATACGCTAAAGTTTGAGAACCACTATCCTGTACTGTACACTCTGCTTGTAGTGACTACAGTTTAGCAAGCGGTACTTTGGTGTCAGGTTTATCTGAGTCTTAGATCTGTTACTTCATTGTGATATAACCATGGACAAGCCACTTAAATTCTTCCAGCCTTTACTTTCTTTAGCTCTAAAGTTTGAGATAAAAGGCAACAATATCCATATTTGCTTGTAAGAGTGGAGGTTTAAGTGCTGCCCAATTATTAATAGCATCTTCATTCTCAAAATGATTCTAGTTTGGATAATAAATTATATGATCACTCCAGCATGTCTCTGTAGTAGTGTTTTATGATCATTATATGATACAGCTTATGTAATTGATTTAGCATAATTGGCAGCTAATATATATTTAATAAATTTTCTTATAAATAATGTGATTTTAATAGAGCAAAGAAGATACATAAATAACCACATATTTTAACACGATACTCAGAATTGCCTACTGCTTTAATGACTTTAAAAATGGATTTGCATGGAAAGGAAGTCACTGATTATTGATCATTGGTTAGTTTTGTCCTCTGTGGGGAAAGGTCCTTAAATTAAGTCATTTTGTCTTTGTTGTTTTCACTAGCTTGGTTATGCCAGTTGGCATTGTTTTGTGCTAAAAGGCATTTGGAATAGAGACTTTGGGGAAAAAATACATTTACGAGAAGGATAATAAAAGTCTTTAAAGTCGAACTCTAACACGACAAAAAATACTACTGTCTATAAGCCCAATTATCTACGAAAGAGAAATACAGCATTATTCTTCTCTTATTAACTTGATAGAAAAACCCCGTTATTCTGCCTTCTATTTGCTTTTTATTTCCAAGCAAGTATGTTTCAGCAAGGAGAAAGAGGTGTTCAGGGGTTGTTCTTGTGTGTTGTTTCATCTTGTAGATGAAAATCCTGGACTCTCCACACAGCCAGACCTATGTTTGAATTCCCGTTCAGCCACTTATCTGAAGGGAAAGTTATTTAACTTCTTTGAGCTTTTTCAGTAAAATAAAGACATTATTAGTGTCTGCCTCATTGTGGTGCTGTGGAGGTATGAGATAATGTCCATACAGTTCTTAGCAGTGTAGTATGCTGCTGCTATCAGTTATTATTGTCTAGTGCCATTGTTAAGAACAACACTGGGGGAGGCTGGTTAGCTCAGTTGGTTAGAGAATGGTGCTGATAACACTAAGGTTGCTGGTTTGATCCCCATAATGGCCATTGTGAACTGCGCCCTCCATTAAACAAAACAAAACAAAACAACAAAAGAAGAATATTGAAGATGGTCTTAAGATTGTGTGGACAGTGAATTTGAAGACTGCAGCCTGGGGGTATATTTGGCTCATTGGCTTCTTTCTATCCCATTCAGATCTTTACTTCTCTGTTCTTTAATTATTGCTCTTGTTTCTGAGAAGATGAAAAAGAACAAATAACATAGTATAAGGAGAAAAACTAAATTGTATCTGAAAATTAAAGGGGAAGTCAAGAATTGATAGGTCAAGTGACACAGCAGATGTATATTGTGTTTTGGAGTGCTTGGTTGTCAACACACGCCAATAAGTGATAGAGATTTTCATATTCGAGGCCTTATTTCATTGCCTTTCTAAAAATACTTTTATTCTGAGGGCTGGCTGAGTAGCTCAGTTGGTTAAGAGCTCACTTAAGAGTTTGGGTTCTGAGCAACAGCGGTTCAATGCCCGGCCCGAGCTGAGCTGCCGCTGATCTGGCAGGATGGCTCAGCTAAAAGTAAATAAATAAATAAAAATACTTTTATTCCACTTCCAATGAAGGCATCATTCTCAATGAAATGTGGAGAATTTTGTGGTTAACATGGAAATAAAAACATTCAAAGTAGCATAGCATTATGAAGCAAAGTTAGTTTTTTTCAATAAATGGTGCTAGAGTAACTGGACATCCACATGCAAAAAAAATGAATCTATACACAAACCTTACACCCTTCATAAAAATTAATTCAAAGTAGATCATAGACCTAAATATTAAACACAAAATTTTAAAACTCTTAAATCACTATCTTGGATAGCTGCACCCCCATGTTCATTATTTGGTATTGTTTTCCTTTACTTTTAAATTTTGACCATGTTAAGTTTGCCAAGATATGGAGACAACCTAAGTGTCCTTCAACAGATGAATGGATAAAGAAAATGTGCATTTGCAACAACATGGATAATCCTAAAGGACATTATGCTAAGTGGAATTAGCCAAACACAGAAAGAAAAACAAACTGCATGATCTCATATGTGTCATCTAAAAAAAAAAAGTCAAAATATCATTGCAACAGATAGTGGAATAGTGCTTACCTGAGTTTGAGGGTTGGGGTAAAAGGGGAAATATTAACGAAAGGGAACAAACTTTCAGTTATAAGATGAATAACTTCTGGAGACCTAATGTACACCATGGTGACTATAGTTGATAAAAATGTATTGTGTGCTTGAAATTTGCCAAGAGAGATCTCATGTGCCCATATCACTCATGCACACAAAAAAGATAACTATGCGAGGTGATAGGTACGTTAATTACTTTGATTGTTGCGATCATTTTACAATGTTTTACATACATCAAAACATCATGTTGTACACCTTAAATACAGACGGTGCCACAAAAATGAATACACATTTTAAGAAGGGAAAAAACTATTAAAATTGTAATACTCAATATATACCAATAACAAAAGATGAATACAAGTCACGTTTGACTTCTGCAATTATAAGAGATGTTGAAAGTCGTTACCATCAGCATAATTTCAATACAGTTTTTTCCTTTCTTAAAATGTGTATACATTTTTTGGGCACCATCTGTATATACAATTTTTTTGCCAAAAATAAATAAAAATTTTTTAAAAACCCCAAACCCTTATAAAACTCTTAGAGAATAATATAGGTGAAAATCTAGATGACCTTGGGTATAGTGATAGTTGTTCCACACTTAAGGCACGATCCATGAAAGAAATAATTGATAAGGTGGACTTCATTAAAATTTTAAAATTCTGCTGTTTGAAAGACAATGTCATGAGAATGAGAGCACAAGCTAGAGTTGGGAGAAAGTGTTTGAAAAAGACACATCTGATAAAGGACTGTTTTTTGAAAATACACAAAGACTTCTCAAAACTCAACAATAAGATAAACAACTCAATTAAAAATTGTGCCGAAGATGGGAACAGACACCTCACAAAAGAAGATATATATACATGGCAACTAAGCATATGAATAGATGCTCCACGGCATATGTCACTGGGGAAATGCAAATTAAAGCAACACTGAGATACCATTACATACCTATTAGAATGGCCACAATCCAAAACACCTACATCATCAAATGCTGATGAGGGTGTGGAGCAACAGTAACTCGTATTCATTGTTGGTGGGGATGCAAAATGGTGCACCGATTTGGAAGACCGTTTGGGGGTTTCTTCTAGAATGAAATCTCCTACTGTACAATCCAGCAGTTACGCTCCTTGGTGTTTATCAAGAGGAGTTGGAAACTTATATCCACACAGAAATCTGCACATGGATGTTTATAGCAGCTTTATTTAGAATTACCAAAACCTGAATGCTACCAAAATGTCCTTCAGCAGGGGAAGGATAAATAAACCATGGTCTATTCAGACAGTGAATTATTATTCAGCACTAAAATGAGCTGTCAAGCTATGAAAAGACATGGAGGAATCTTGAAAGCATGTTACTAAGTGGAAGAAGCCAATCTGAACTACTGTATGTTTCCAACTAGATTATGTTCTGGAAAAGGCAGAACTTTGGAGACAATTAAAAGATCAGTGGTCACTAGGGATTGCATAAGGGGGAGGGATGAATAGGCAGAACACAGATCTTTAGGCAGTGAAGACACTCTCTGTGTGATACTATAATGATGGATACATGTCATGATGCACTTGTCCAAACCCATAGAACATAAAACACCAAGAGTGAACCATGATATAAACTGTCAACTTTGGGTGATTACGATGAGTCAATGTAGGTTCATCAGTTATAAAAAATGGACCACTCTGGTGAGTGATGATGATAATGGTGGAAGCGATGAATGTGGGGGTGGGGTGCATGGGTTATATGGGAAATTTCTGTAACTTCTCAATTTTCTGTGAACCTAAAAGTGCTCTAAGAAAGTCTTTAAGAAAAGTAGTATAGCATGAACTGTGTGGTATCCTTCATAATGTTTATTTACATAATACTGGTATTTAAAATATAGAAGGAAATTAGAAACGTAGACTTCTGCAGATATTACTTTCAGAAATTACAATCTTCATGGCTGTCATGTTACAATGATATAGTTCAGATATGTGCAAATGGTGGTAAATGAGAGAAACTTTCAAGCATCAGTTATCTGGTTGACCGTCATGTGCACATCTATTATCTTGAGTGAAGTATTCTGTGCCAAAATTAAGAGACTGTGAGAATCATGTGTAGTGTGTAAGCCACACATTCAGTAATGTTTGCATCCACTGCAGTATTTTTCATTGAACCAGCATCCTTATAATGAACATGGTGTTATTATAAGGAAGCTGGCAGTACAAGTGGTACTTTGTGCTTTCTCATTACATGCTTTCATTTAGATTTAAGATGTTCTTGGTTTCATTTCCAAGTTGGCATGAATTAGCAGTAAATAGGAATCCGCTGGCTTGTGTTACATGTTTCTTCTCACTTACCTCTTGGGAAAGAATGGAGAGAATTCAGAACAGTGATCCGTTTTGATTGTGGTGATGTAGATATAAGTTTTTCCTATCCAAACATCCAGCCAAGTTTCTTAGCATGTAATCAGAAGGGACCATGTTGATTTCACAACTTATTGATGGGTGTATACTTTGATTAAGGAGTCCTAAGGAAAGGAGATGGTGACAGTCCCATAGCTTAATGATGGTGGATTTTCAGCAGTTAAGAATTTCATTCAATCTAGAAAACGATGTCTAAGAATCACTAATCATGCAGGTCTTAGGAATCCGGTTGATTAAAATTATGAATACTGTATAAAATGTAACATGTGGTGAGAAAGAACACATTGGCTTTAACTCATGATGAGGTATATGTGACTAATCTCCAGTCCTTCCTTTCACATGGACTTTGAGATTCATTTTGGAGGGAAAATGCCTCTAGAGAGTTAAAGACTAGCTCCCCGCACTCTCCAAAAAAGTAAAGACAACTGCTCCCAAAGTGGATACATGTGCTCCTGCTAACCTTGCATCATGTAATGGGTTTCCATCAACCTGGTGTGCTGTATCAGTCAGAGTAGTGTAGTTTACACTACAATAACAAAGAGTCCCCAAATATCCATGGGCTAAAACTAAACAACCAAGGAAGTAATTGTTCTGGGCTCTGGCTACACATCCCTGCCAGGATGAGGATGTGGGATGTGGGCTGTGCTCTGTGTTGTCTTCACTCAAGACTCAGGCCTGACAAAGATTCCAAGTGGGGCGCTGGTGTTCACTATGGCTGGAGGAGGGGCTGGGCTGGGAAATCCCGTCATGAAATTAAATACTGTAGTCCCGAAGTGACCTGCAGCACCTCTGTCCACAATTCTTTGGCCAGAATTATTCTCATGATTCTGTCAGTGGCAAGGTGGCAAAGAAGTATAATTTTCTCAGAAGAGGAAAAGAACGAGATTTGGAAAAGCATCAGACATCTCCACCCCATCTGAGGAACGGATTAATTGTCTGAGGAGAGGTCCAGACATCCCACCTTAGCCAACATAACATGATTAACCCTAGAGCCACGGATTCTGAACTCACACTGACCTTATTCCCTCCGCTCACCCCAGGCTGGCAGCTGTGGCTTTGCAAACATGGAGAAGGCTTTGCTGGATAGAACTGAATTGAGTATTGGCAGTCGTGGAACCTGCAGACTGCAGCCTTTTTGTGTAGTGCCTAATTTAATTGTTATTGAATGAAATGTGCACTCATTTTATTCTTGGTGGAAATAGAATGACAACGTCAAAACTAGTCCACCTATTGAATGAAGATTTTCTACAAGGTTTTTATTAATTCCGCCTGTCCTTCCAAAAGCCTGAAACTGGTTTTATTTTTCAGCGATACCTTTTTGATACTTTGAGCATGGAGAGCAGACCAACTAGGCACCATATTCATTGTCCTGAGAGGCTCATGCTTAAGGCAGGAGGAGTGTAGGTATCTCTAAAGCCTATAGTAACTTAGTTTTATTGATTATCAGAGGCCTGATATGTTGCCTAATGCTTTGTGGCCTTATATGTTGCCTAACCGTGACCGTGAATGAGAAAAGTACCTGGCAAGATTGTAAACTGCATACATTCCTGGTCCCTACTTTCAGAGTTTCCAATTAAGCAGGTTTAGGGTGAGGCCCGAGTAGCAATGTTTTTTAATATCACCAGGTGATTCTGATGGGCAGCAGAAGTGAGAACTGCTCTCCTGGAATGCTATGTAAGATAAACATTTATTTTGAAATTGTTTTCTCAACTAATTACCCAAATCTCGTTTTTTAATATCTTTCAACCTGAAAATAAGACCATACAGTTAATAAAACAGAATACATGTTTACAATGTTTCTGGATCACTTCTTATGGGAAAACATTGAAGTTTTTCATGGAATGTTTCATAATTCATGGAATGTTTTGGAATCCTGTCAGTCTCAGTATGTTTCTCTTATGGTTTATAAGTAAATTGAGTAAGGAATATGTCCATTCTCAGTGTGCTACACAATGTCATATTTCATGCATAAAGATCCATTATCATAGTTATCCTAATATATGATTCAACAAAATAATGGAAAAGTGTTGTAACTAACAATTGATATGCCTGCTCTAATCTCTTCTTTTAAAAACACTGCAATAAAACATGACAGACGTTTTTAAATTCATATTTTGATTTTGGTAACTAAGGTTAATGTGATTCCTAAAGAGAGAGCAATGGAGAAAGTCCAATTGTGTAGCCACTAATTACAGGAATCTGTGTGGTAATAAATGTCTTCTTTCTTTCTTAAAAGGACATTTGCTTCATTCTTTTTGAGGCTACTATTGTAGGCATGTCATTTTGAAAGTGACTAAGACTGAACATCATTCTGATGTTCAAAGTTCAATGTAAGATAAAACACACATGCTGTGAAAGAATGTCAAATGGATCTTACATGTATCCCTCCCTTTGACGCAAAATATTCTTCAATTTTTGTAGAGAAGCATTATAGAAATAAATAGTAATTAAGCCACATAATTCTGACATATTGTCAAATACAAAGAAATCTGGACATAGTAAAGAGAAAGTTGATTCAAAAGAATTATTGCAAGAGGGACTCTTACAGCAGGGAGAAGGTTCCAACCATGAGATCTGTAGGTATTACAATATTTCCATGGCCAGGCAGAAAAGATCTTTTCTTTTATAGGGAGGTGTGAACAAGGCTAGAAAAAAACAGGTGTGGGAAAGCGGGTGGGAGGGTGTCATGATCTCATGATCATGCAGTTGATTAGGGAATGTTTTCCCCCAAGGTCAGCCAGTGCTCTAGAGGGAGAAGGAGAGAGACTTTAGTTAGGTTGGTCATGCCAAGGTGGTAGGTATTTCATCCATATTGGTCAGTGAGTACAAATTGTTTGTCAACAAAAATCATCCAGCCTAAGAGAAAGCTTATAAGAGTTTATTTGAGCCACACTGATGACAATTGCCAGAAAGCAAAGTTGCAGCAGATTGAGAAAATGCTCTGGAAAATGGCCGTTGTACAACTTATTTTATACATTAGAATGGAGAAGGGTTACATGAAATCCATTGGTGGTAGATTAAGGGGGTGGGAGAAAGCAAAGCAGGGGAAATCACTGGGATTGGATAAAAAGTAAAATGGAGAGACACACCTTTTACATTGGTGGGTACAGGATAGTTAATAGCATTTTATAGCACATAGAGATAGTATTTGGGGAATGAGATAACAATGAAGGATTTTGTAGATTCCTGCTCTGGTGTGGTGGGTTGTGCCCCCTGGGGGGGGGGTCTGGAAAAAAGATTACTCTGATATTGCAAGGCTATGTTATTTTAGATGCAAAAAAGACTACAGACAGGCTCCCTTAAGGTAAAGATTGACCTTTGTCAAGGAAGCTACAGGCCAAGTATGTGAATTCCCGCCATGGCCCACCTTTGTTAGGAATTTTTATGTTCATGCCATCCTCTGTGGTTACTGTCAGTCTCCTGAGCTTATCAGGTTTAACATGTGGCTCGTTTTCCATCCACATATTCAACTATTTAATTTATTCGGTGAAGGGAATTTGGATGGTCTGTGTCTGTCTGGCCTTGTCATAGGAAAAACATAAGGACACCTGTGAGTCTTATCCAAGTCATACGGGGAAGGCCGTAAACTTCCAGAACACAAAGATGTAGGGAGATAATTATTTAATCATCCCTGTTTTCTAGGAATGTAGGGCTTGGGTGAAGTTCAACATAGTCAGTTGTAGGCCGTGGAATACGTAGTCAAGAAAAAGGCCCTCAATCTTTAACACTGAGGCAAAGAAAAATACTCTAAAAAGCCTTAAACAGCTAAGTATTTTGTGTTCTGAAATACAAGGATTGAGTGAGGGTGGCCCCAATGAACAGGACCCTAAGGCTGAAATCGTTACCAAGCACGTCTGTGGAGGAATTTACCTCCCAAGTGAACTTCTCTGATTCTCTTAATTTTAAACATTTTGGCAGGCTCTGTTCTTTTCCTTTGGACCATGCTGTGAGATCATACTGAGAAAGTTCTCTCTGCAGTCTGCTAACAGACATTTATAGTGGAATTTGAAATTTTCAATTCATATACGAATGAGAATATTGCATTCAGACTTACAGATTGTAGTTTTTGTCACTGTATATTTTTTGAATGGGTTGCATTAAAAATGAAGTGAAAAATGTGACTAGAACTTTAAGCTGAAGTGTTTTTAAAGAAAGTAATATGTGCTATTAGAACATCTAGCCATCATCTAATCATAGTTTAGACTTGGCAGAGAACTTACAGGTCATGGAATCCAACCTCCCACACAGTACAGGAATTCCCTTGTAAGAGATTCTTAGTTAACTGGTCATCCCAGCACCCTTTGAACATCTTTAGTGCTGGGAATGTCACTCCAGGGGTCGACATGCCATTTTTGAATAGCCCTAATTGTTGAAAATTTTCTCATGCTGGACTGAGAGATAGCTAAGTAGCAAAAGAAGAGTACTTCATTTGCATCAGTGCTTTGAAAATCTACAAGCAAATACATGCAAAAGAGCAAATAATCTCTAAATTGAATACCACCAGCTCCAGGGGGTGCACAATTAATCCTGGTCTCACATTCTATTCAGTGACTCTAAATACTGCATCCCTCATAAAGCATAATAGCAGTACCTTAGGTTTTTCCTATTTTATATTGGTTGCAAATAAACTAGGGAGGAGTGTGTTTCAGTGAAAGAGTATGCGTTCTCACAAATCGCATAAACTATTGTACAAGTCCAAGTAAATTCCATGTTGTTCCAGGGAGTTTCCACTGACTTCCCTCCGAATTGTAGACGAAAACCCCGTGAGCCTTTATTTGCAATTCAATTCATTTATTCCATACAGATTTCTGCTTTCAGATTTTTCCTTTAAACCAGTTATGACATCGGTGTGGTTTTCTCATTTAATGAGTAAAATAAAAAATTTGAGTGTGTGTTCATTTTCATTTGTACATCTGTATTAGTCATTATATTTTTCTGAAAATTATCTTGAAAAAGCTGGGGAAGTCTTCCCACCAGATGTCCAGTGGATTTACCTGCCAGAGCCAGGTAAGCTTTCTCACTATAGAAGGGCACCTCGTGGGCAATTTAAATCCAGGCTGTTCCTTTTCTCTGCTCCCAAAGGTGAATCCTTAGTAGTGATACTGTTTTTCTTTTCTGCTCAACTAATTTTGTATTTTGGTTTGGTTTTGGCCAGTGAGGTATCCTCATTGCTGGCTGGCAACACTGGTAGGTAATTTGACTTCAGAGTCTTATCATTCAATGTGCTTTGTAAAGGCATTAATGGTGTATTAGAGATTTTATTTCTGTTGGTTGCACGATGACAGAGAATCTGGTTTGTTAGGCTTTGTTTGTCTTTGTGTAGTTTGAGCTCAGTTACGAATTTCATGCCCACCAGAGAGTGGATATCTAGACTGGTGAGTTTTATATTTCTCTTTCTGCTTGAACGTGCACGTAGCTGAAATTTTAGAGTTGAAGATCTAAGCTTTCTCTGTGTGTCTGTAAGTTTATATGCCATTAATTCTGAAAGGCCTTTACCTCTCATTGTGTGAATATGTAATAGTTCCTTACCTCTGGATGGTACTCCCAAATTAGACTACAAAATCTCTTAAAGGAGCCCTATGCTGATTAGTTTAGAGAGAAACAATTGGTTGTATACATAGAACATTCCTAAAATTTCCAGAAATTAAAGAAATTGAACCTCTAATACCTTCAATGTGCTAAAAAGTATGTTTGCAGAAATCAACTCGAGATATCTGAAAATTTTAATTTCATATAATGTAGGTCAATCTTTGGCATTTGAGACTAGTTTATACTAGTTTTTTTTTTTTACTAAACACAAGCTTCGTTTTCTCTGAGTTAATCAGCATTGAGTATAATACAAGTACATGCTATTTATCTATGCGAATGTATTCTTCCTAAACATATGAGGTTTGATGGCGAATACCCAGCATTACTTCTACTAAAATGTTTACAATTATTAAAAGTGCAGGAAGATGGTGAAATTGGAAGTCCCAGGCCATTATCCTTCCATAGAGACCCCGACTTAACAACAACATATGGACAAATTTGCTTTTGTGAGAACTGTTAAAACTAGTTAAAAGGTTGTAGCAGCCCAAGTGAGCCCAAGCCAGGAAGAACTGTATCTAAGTGGGTAAGAAAATTCGTGGTGTTTTGCATGCCCCGGCTCCATCCTCTCTGGCAGCATGATCTGCAGCATGCGAGCTCCTGGCTTCGCCCTCACGAGGGAAGAAGAGGGGAACATGAATGCAGTGTTCTGGCTTTTGGCCAGGCTGCCTGAGGGGCTGGTTTTGCTCTTACCTGACTTGGAGTGCTTTTGGGAACAGCAATTTGAATGCCAGGTTTGGAGCTGCTGAAAAGAAAGGTGAGCATCATGGCTTGTGTGAGAGACTGCAGCCCTGCAGAAAGACACAAGGAAGAGTAAAAGACTATAGGCTTCTGAAGAGAAATGGGAAAAATCTCTTTAAGTGGGAAGTTACACATGCAAGCCCAGAGAAGACGCATCCTCAGAGAAGGTTTGAGCGGTTCCCAGAATTTTATCAGGCTAGTTATGAAGCTCTTCCCCTGTATGAAGCCCATTCAT
Organism: Hipposideros armiger; assembly: GCF_001890085.2. Taxonomy (NCBI): domain Eukaryota; kingdom Metazoa; phylum Chordata; class Mammalia; order Chiroptera; family Hipposideridae; genus Hipposideros; species Hipposideros armiger. Next base: position 1,222,610 of record NW_017731600.1, on the reverse strand, counting down.
AACGACTGGGAGAGGTGACTGTTTTTTTTCAAATGCTTAAATATCAACAGAAGATCACAAGGCATGCAAAGAAAAAGGAATCCTGGCCCAATCCAAGGAACAATGTTAATCTCCAGAAACCAACTTGAAAGAAATAGAGATTTATGATTCCCTGAGAAAGACTTCAAATAACCTTCTTAAAGATGCCTACTTTGCTGAAAGAGAAAACAGACAACACTAAATGAATAGAAGAAAATTATTTATAAAGAAAGAGATGGAAACTATAAAAAAAAGAACCAAGAGAATTTGTGGAGTTGAAGTACACAATAAATTGAAAAATTCACGGGCCGACC
>NW_017731600.1:1220473-1221478 GCF_001890085.2 Hipposideros armiger | reverse complement strand
AACGACAGCAACTTGTCTGTTCCCCTTCCCCCAATTCCCCAGCGCTGTTCCCATCCCCCCAATTCCCCAATAAAAATCTTTAAAAAAAAAAGAAAAGAAAAATTCACTAGAGGCATTCAAAAACGAATTTGACCAAGTAGAAGAAAAACATCAGTGAACTTTTAAAAACAGGTCATTGAAAATGGTCAAATCACAGGGAAAAAAAAAAGAAATCAAAGTGAGGAGAGCCTAAGATAGTTATTGGACAACATCAAGTGGATCAAAATATAAATTATGGGAGTCTCACAGGGAGAGGAAAGAGGTAAAGGGGGAGGGAGCTGATTTGAAGAAATAATGGTCAAAAACTTCCCAAACTTGAATAAATGGGCATGCAAATTCAGGAAGCTCAGAGTTCAAGTGCAATGAATTCAAAGCGACCCACACCAAGGCATATTATAATCAAATTGCTAAACATCACAGAATCTTGAAAGCAAGAGAAAGTGACTCAGCATATACAAAAAAAGAGCTCCTATGAGGATGCTGGTGGTTTTCTCAGAAACCTTGCAGACCAGAAGACAGTGGGGGTGATATCTTCAAATGCTGAATGAAAAAAAAACGCCAAACAAGAACACTGTATTGGGCGAAAGTGTCATTTAGAAACAAAAGAGACATTAAGACATTGCCAGATAAACAAAAGTTGAGGGAGTTCATCACCACTGGACTAGCCCTATAAGAAATGTTAAGGGATGGCCGAGAGGCGCATTGATTAAGAGTTGGCTTGGGACACCAGCTCTGAGCAGCAGGGCCCCGGTTTGGATCCCACATGAGGGCCAGTGATACTGCGCCCTCTACAGCTAAGATGGTGAACAACAGTTAGACCTGGAGCTGGGCTGCTGTGAGTCGCCAGCGACGGCATAGGCTGCAGTAGGCTACTGTGAGCTACCATGAGTGGCTGGTAGCCAGCGTGAGCAGCCAGCAGTCGGCTAAGCTGCCATAAGCCGCCATGAGCTGCCGTCCAGTGGCTGG
>NW_017731600.1:1130998-1219193 GCF_001890085.2 Hipposideros armiger | reverse complement strand
TTTATATATATATATATATAGTTTATATATATATATTTTATATATATATATATATATATATATATATATATATATATGGTGTAATCCCCATGCTAACCACAAAGAAAATACCTATAGAAGATAGTCCTATAAACTGGTTATAACATGTTCCAGGTTTCTTCATTGAATGATTAGAAAGAGTATCTTGAACATATCTTCATTTTTGTATGTGTATGAGTCATGGTTTTACCTTTTACTGAAGATTCTCTCTTTTCACAACCCTATTTAGGACTCTTTTCCTTTTTGAATAAATGAAGTAATCCTGGATAAACAATCATTTGTAGTGAAAATATTGGTGTTTGATCTTGTTAAAGTTTAATACTGATATTATAGGTTGATTTAGTACAGCTCTGGTCCATAGAACTTCTTGCAATGATGGAAGTTTTTTTTATCTGTACTGGCCAATAGAATAATCCCTAACTATGTTTAGCTATGAAGCAGTTGACATGTAGCTTTTGCCATTGAGAAACTTAATTGATTTAATTTACATTTAAATAGCCACATGTGGGCACATATTGGACAGAACAGATCTAAAGAATGAGAATTGGAGATATTTCTAATGGCAGAAGAAAGAAACCTGGCTTCAAAACGTTTCTAAAAATTATGTTACCCTAGTAAAAATTTCTATCTTAAATTCTTTTGGACAATTTATACTTGAGTTTAATAAATCAAAGAGGAGACCATTTGAAGGCATCTGTTTGTTTTTTGAATAATTTTTTATTAGTTTTAGATGTACAAAATAACAATGATTAGACACACCCCTCATGAATTGATAACCCCTGGAGTCTACTACCCCTCTTACATTGTGCATATCTATTACAATACCACTGACTATATTCCCTGTACATTGTTTAATCTGGATTTTTATGATTAATCATAAAACATTATTTTATCATTCAAACTTGAGTTGAATGAACGATAAAGGATACAAGATATAATTTTTATAAATTATTTGCTAAAGTGTAGGTATTTTACGCCTGCAACATTTTAGTAATCCTCCCCCAAATTCTTGTGTGGAATGTTCCTCATGTGATTTCTCTGCCAATTGGTATGTAGATTCCATTAAAATTAATTTTTTAAAAGGTAAAATGATAACTCTCAGAAATGTAAAAAGCACATGATTCAAAGATTTTATTTAGCTCACTGATTAATGAGGAAACTAACTGGTAAGATGTTACAACTGGTAAAAAGCAAAACAAAACAAAACCAGACAAAACCAGATAAAGCCAATTAGGAATTCTGAAATGAATTTACAAATAGATGCAAAACTGCTCATTATCCATAGGTCAGTAATCAGTTGCATCTCTAGGAGGCACTATTCATTTACATTTCTATGGACAAGAATCATTTGCATTATAACCAGTTTTCTACAATTTATGAAGTTGTAAAATATAGTGAAAGACTGATATAACCCAGAAGAGTACTGTAGACCATATACCCAGTACACTTTTTTGCCCATTTCAAGGACTTTCACAATTTTTGCTTATAACACTCATAAACATGAATAAAGGGTCTCCACTTTGCCCTAGTCTCCATCACTCCAACCTAAATGTCACCTGTTTAACTTATTTGTTATTTGTTTCACCCAACTAGCCATTTTAATATAAAATTTGATATTCCTACTCTTATACTGAGTATTGAAAAAACTCAGTACTGAGTTAAAACATGAGAATGAAAACATGAGAAGTTTTAGAGTGTGAATTAAAGTGATACACACCACTTGAATAATGATCCAACCTTTCCTAAATTCTTCAAGAAGTGGAATATTTCTCAATGTTATTATATTCTCTTTCACATTGCTTCTCTTCCTTTAGATCTGATTTTTCAAAATTTAGCAGTGTATCATTCTGTAAAGCAATATTTCTTTTGACATTTTTTAAAACAGTAAGTCTTTGTACATGAAGGTAGATGGTTTTATTTAACTCTTATTTTCTTTGTGTAATTAATAGAGTATCCGTTTGCTGAGCACAACAAAAGCTGCACATTATGTAGAACATCTCTCTGACACATGAATAGGATAGAGAACAGGATCATTGGGGCAATGTTGCTTTGGTAAGAGCATCTTTGGAGAATGCCTCTAAAGAATATGGGGTTAGAAAAAAGAATTCTAGTGATCTTTCACAGTTCTATCAAATTTTAGACAAAGTTTTAAATTTGTTTTACTTAATTTTCAAGTGTTTATATAGCTAAGTAATGAAAAAAATTTATTAATGAGAAGAAGCATGGGTTGATTTATAGTGATTAGCATGTTTAACTTGAAGGCTACTACTTCAAAATAATTATTAGGTTTTAAATAATATATTATGTTGTATTTATGGCATACTTAGACACGTGTGCAGTCATCCCCCAATTAAGTAATAAAATATTGTCAAAGAAGTTAAATTCCCTCCACTGTGTCCCTTCCCTGATCATCTCTCCTCTTCCCCCAGAGGTAGCTACCATCCTGAAATTTGTGTTCATCGTTCCATGCATTTTTTATTATTTTTAATTACAGGTGTATATCCCTAAATGATACATAGTATTGTTTGGCAGTTTTGAACTTTGTATGAATGGTATATAAAATAGGTATTCTGCAGCATACTTTTGCTTGGCTGTTTGTACTTGTGAAATTTTTTCAAGTTGATATGTATAGCTCTAGTTTATTCATTACCAGTGTTATATGATACTTCATTGTTGAGTCTACATTTATTATCAAATGATTGCCCATCCAGTAAATTGAAAGAATGTGGTGAGAAACCAAGTTGAACAATATTCTAATTATTATAATTACTTTCAGGACTATTAAAATAAGTTTATTATGAATCAGTTAGCAAGGAAAAGGAAATATTCATATTTAATATAAGCATAAATCAGCTTTTTTATTGCCTTTGTACCAGTAATTTAAAAATAAATAATGTGCTAATTCAATAGTAAGGAGCTGTTTATCTCAATTATACTTAATTTGGAGGAAATATATGAAGTAGGGAAACTAAGAGTATCAGTATTGATTAGTGATGTGAGGCAGAGAACTTGCAAAATAGGTTGGGAATTGCTTAGTGCGGTTCTGGTGTCAATCATGATGAAGTGGCTTTGTTTGATGTGCTTAAAGACCCTGTTTAATGAGTTGTGTCATCTTAATTGGCTACACATTGGTGAAAAACATAAAAACAAGTTAATCATAATGATATCTCACAAAAGCTAATCTGTTAGCCAGTGAGCACCTCAGCCTAGAAAACATTTCTGGCCATTTGGTCCTTACTCCATGTTATCCTTAATGGGTAGAGAAACAAAATGTGTGAGAAGAGTAGATGTTACTAATTCCTTCTGATGGGCATACCACGTATGATCTTGTTATAATACAGAGGGCAATAAGCATGTAAAACAATGCACATTCAACTGCCAGAGTGAGGACAACACAATGAAGACTTTTATTTTTTCCGCCATGTTCAATTATTGGAGATATCACAGATCTGAGTCATGGATATTCATGAATGTTATCCATTATGCAAATATTCTTTCTTAACAGTGTGAGTCATTTCTTACTAGGAGACTTTCTCAGTTTTGTTTGAAATACTCGTTGATGTTTCTATGCTAGTATACGAATAGATATTTCTGTTGTATTACAGCCTAACTGGAACTTGGTTTTCAGTTTTTTCAGACATGAATTTTATGTGGTAGTTTTTGTTATGCTGTCATGGAAAGGAAACCAGCACTAACAACAGTTAACAGATACATCTCTTTTATTACCTATTTCTCAAACCTCCATTTTATTTACCATTTGACAAATGCAACCTTATTTTATAAGTAGCAAAAACTCTGTATGCATAGTATCTTTTTATAGTATATTTACCTTCACTTTTTAAAAAATATAAGTTATGTCTATTAGCTTCAATATTTTTGATTATACAGAAAATGGTACTGTCTGAATTTCTTATGCTGGTGTTTTCTGGGTTAAATAACATCTAAAATACCATATTACTTTACTGTATTATTAGTACTATGCTCATAATACTAGGATTTAATTTTTGCCTATAGATAGATATTAGAACATATGTTTGACTTTGCATTTGCATAAAGAGCATATTATTGCAAGTCCTAATATTTCTCAGATGGTAAGGAAAAACTATATTCAAATGAGAATATACATTGAAGAGTCCCCATCTAAAAGCTTGCAGTGAATAAATGATTTGGAGAACAGAATGTTTAATGATATGTTATTAATGCTAATGTATTTGGGCCTTTTTGGCACAGCCTCACTACTATCTCCATGAAGAAACTTATATTTGTAATTGAAACATTTTCATCTGAACTTGAAAGGCTAGGCTAGAAATTAGGTAGTTGGTACTATTTGGAATGAAACACTTAATCTTTCTTTTTTCTTTTCCTGAAGATATTTTTTATTCACTCATTTCCTCTCCCCTACATCTTTCAAGTTATTAACTAGATTGCCTAAGGGAGAAACCGTCTCCTGAAAAATTATAATAACTTCTTTAGGGATTTTTAATACTTGGCTTTAGTTTCTCCTACCTTTCCTAATAGATTCACCCTCTTTATTCACCTCCTAAAGGAGGCATTGTAAGGAAACTTTCCTACAGGGATTTTACAATATCTAGGGAGGTCTGACTCCCTTTTTCTTAAGCTAGACACTTCCTCACTGAAAGAAGTCTTTCATCACCGTCTATTATGCTCCTCTCCCACTGCTATAAATCCTCTCTATTTTTTTAAATAGAACAGATTATATTAGGAATCCAGTTCCAATGCCAGAGTCCTTGAATTTAGTTGTGAGTGGGTTTTTTTTTCTTAATCTCTATAAGCTCTGATAGATGCTTGAAGAGAACTTGCCTTTTTTGTTTGCTTTGTTTAGTTGTTAAGCTTTAATGGTAAGTGATGAGGGAACATGGATAAAAGAAAATCTTGAAAGGCCATGAAATCCTCATTCAGTTTGGAACAAACACCTTAGCTTTAATATCCCTGCCACTTAATATATTTAAGTTCTTTGGTGTGTGAATACTTGTCCACAGTCTTGAATTGAGTATGACTTGAAACTCTTGGGCATTTTTACAATTCATTTTGTTTCTGATCATGTGTTGTTAAAGAGTGTGTTTGATTCCAGGGCTGTTTATTCCCACTGTGCGCCTCAATAAAATATCTGTAACTCTGTATTTTTTTCAGTCAATATTAAGTGCAATTGAATTTCAAGCGAGAAATAGGTAATTTTCAATATAGAACAATTTATTGTACTTAGTAGCTTCAATATATTTTTGGAAAGTGTTTCATTATATTTAAATGTCTCAAATACTCAAAGCTCCAAGGAAAAGTATAGAGAATAACTTTCTATTATTGACTTGACGTCCTGTAATATAAAATGGACTCATTACTGGGTAAACCTTTTTCTTTTTATTTACTATATTATGGCCTTGCTAAATCAGATAAGTTTTTTCATTAGCTTAGCAATTCTTAAAAACAACTTTATTTGACATTGTATCTGGTATCAAAACATGCTAGAATCATGGTTGAATAATTGGTAGACCATTGGGTACTTTGTATATATCCATTTTAGTTATTTTATAATGAAGTCCCTTATAGGGGATACTGAGTTGAAAATTGGCCCTATCTGGTAGATGAGGGTAAAAGGGATCAAATACATGGTGATGTAAGGAGAGCTGACTCTGGGTGGTGAGCACACAGTGTGATATACAGATGATGTATTACAGAATTGTACACCTGAAACCTATGTAACTGTACTAACCATTGTCACCCCAATAAACGTGAATTTAAAAAAAAAAGAAAATTGGCCCTATCAGTGTAAGTCCAAGAATTCTAGTCCATCAGTCAAGCAACAAATAGTCATTGTAACCTCATGGAAAACACTGTGGTGGCTCATTTATTAATGCATGACAATATTTCCTTTTGTAATTAATCTGAAAAAAACAGTGAATGTGTTTGAGCTCCTAGTTGATAGCACTCCTTTGTGAAATGCACAATCCGTTCTCTGCAAATACTACTCATTAAGGGTATTGTACTCATCTAGGTTAAGTACCTTTAGGTGGCATCTAGGAATAACGAATTCAAAAACGCTTAATGAAAATGCATCATTGTGATAGGCTGTTGGGTTATTGGATGGAATCCAAAGTTAGCAAACACAGATAGGATTCGTAAAGGAGAGAAGGTGGAAGAGGAATGCTGTCAGAAACTAAGGTAGAACTCGCCATCTAGTCTCAGGAGCTGCCTGGCCTCTTCACTCGGGGCCTTCATTTATGCATTTATTTATTGAACAAGTGTTTATTGAAAACCATGTGCCTGACTAGGTGCTGGAATGACAGCATGGAACAAGAAAGGTTAGATTTCTTAAAAAATACAATATGGAATTTACATACTTTACAATTCACCCATTTAAAGCCTACACTTCAGTGGTTTTTAGTATACTATGTACAGAGTTGTGCAACTGAGGGGGAGCAGAGTTTGCCACCCCAAAATGTGTCTTTTGGGATACTGATTATTTTAAGTTGGTTATTATTATGTTTTTAATTTTATTGGGGAACAGCCATGGTCATTGGTTACGTGTTGCTTTCATGCTACAAATCATAGCTGACTCTTTTAGGGAGGGCACAGCTCACAGTGGGCCATGCGGGGATCTAACCGGCAACCATGGTGCTATCAGCACCAAGCTCTAATCAACTGAGCTAACTGGTCACCCCCTTAAGCTGGTTATTTTTAAGAAACAAAATACTTGGGGGGAAAACTTTGACCTTCCCCCTAACTGCCTAGAGGAATTTAGATAGAGGACCTGCTCCGGGGAGGGCGATATCATCACAGATAACTACAGTTTAATAGGAACTAGTGCATGATAAAGAGGAACCTAGCAAGGCCCATTTGTTCAAAGTCCTCCCTGTGTCCCATTGTTAAAGATGGCCCAGCAAACATTTATTTACGAAACGTTCACTTTTCCATCTCTTGTGAATTGCCTTCCTGCCCTGTGAACCTCCAAACTACAACCCTCCACTGCCCAGGTCAAAATGGCCTATAAGACTTCACTGTGAGATCTGTCTTGAGTCTCATATTCTTATGCCCCCCCCATACATACATACATAGCAAATTTTACTACAGGTTAAAACAATAATATGTTATGTTTCCTGTTAATCTGTCTCAGGTTGATTTGATTACAAGGCCAGCCAGAAGAATTTAGAAGGGTAGAAAGAAAATTATTTCTCTTTAAATATTGATTGTCTCAATTTGGCTTCTCTTCTGGGTGACATATCTGATCATTTGATGACACAAGATTAGGGTTTTTAATTTAGAACCATTTAAACAATCAATGTTACCTCATTTATCTAATGTTTCTGTCTGTTCACTCTTGCTCTGTCTTTCTTATGAATGGAAACCAGTAGTTTTTTTAGTGAAGAAGAGTGAACAAATACTAACTTATTGATAGGATATTAACTTTTATATGTCACATAATAAATATACCAGGTCCCTTTCATAGAACAAGAATAAGTTGCTACAGTGGCAGTAAGCTTGCAAACACATTTGCTAATCAGCAACTGCTAGGATTTATCCATTTGTCCACTCATCATCTATTGAGCATTAATATTGGAGATGCAATAGTGAGACTTGCCTCCCATAGTACCAAAACAAAATTGGTTTATTGGGAAGAGAGTAGTACAAGTTCATAATAATGGGTATTATGATCATCATCACAGCAATGATGATAATAGCTAGTGTTTACTGTGCTATTATATACCAAGCACTAATCTAAGAAACTTATAAAAATTAACTAATTTATTTAATAATCATCAAAATTATAAAGTGCATTGAGCACAGTTGAGCCCAAGGCCACATTGTTTATAAGTGAATGAGATAAAATAATCAGTATGAAATTTGGCCTGAATTTCCAGGTGAGAAATTCCAGCATTCTTACTTGGAACAGTGTATATAACCTTGTGTGTTGGGCTTAGAACGAGTACTGTTCATCGTAGCAGTAGTTCGCACAGTGGGTGCTTATTTGAGCTTCGAGCATGAGTGTCTGGCCCGCTGTCTGTGTGTACAGTAGACAAGGTGGCTATGAATCTGACAGGCCATAGCTTTATAACTGGCACGATACAATAATCATTACCGTATTCTTAACTCAATAAGTTAGAAATGAGTGAAAATTGAAGTATTTACATGAAAGAGGTTGCTTTTTAGATTTCTGTTTTCTTTGGTATGCCACATTTCTTAGCTGCAGTTTTCTTGTTTATACAATGAGGGTATTTGTTAGATGTATAAGGATCCTTAGCTCTGTAGTTTCTATAAATCTGTGATTCCTTTTATTTAACATTTTATCACCAAACCTAGTTCTTTAAAAGGCTGACAAGAATATAAGATTTAAACCCAATGGATTGTTCGATTGCATTAAATACAGAAGACTTATAGAGGGAAAAAAATAGAAAATAAGTATGTACAGAGGGTGCCAAAAAAATGTAGACACATTTTAAGAAAGGAAAACCTGTATTAAAATTGTAATACTTAATATTTACCGATAACAAAAAATGAATACCAGTCACATTTGATTTCTGCAGTTACAAGAGGTGCTCAAAGTGGTTACCATCAGCATAATTTTAATAGTTTTTTTCCTTTCTTAAAATGTGCATACATTTTTTAGCCCCCTCTGAATAAATATATAATGTATAATTAATATTATACAACAATATAATGTATAATATATAGTAATATATAATATACATCATTGTCATTTAAATATGTATTATATAATAAATATCTTTTTTATGGTATTTCAGCCTGTATGCATACATGCATATAAGACTTCTAATATTTAGCATTTAAGTAAAATCGTGTGTCGTGACCTAGAAAATTAAAGTTGTCTCTAAGGAATGCAATAATTAAACAAATAGAGTTTTATATAACATGTTGCCTTAAGATTCTCTTTTGATTTGCTTTGAAGTATCCATCAGTTCTTTGGGTTTGCTTTTTTCTTACATTTAGTTTCAGATAATTTCTCTCTCATTATGCTTTTTTTCCATAGTCTCAGAGATAAACACATTTAATTTATTAACTGTAATGTAATAGATTTCAATAGATCTTTTAAAATCAGTTATAATGTGTCATTTTTCTGTACATTATAATCATCACTAATCTGTGCTTTGAAAGTATTGTATATACTTGTGTTTTTCCAAGTTTGTGGATCATATTATCTAGACAATGATGAGAAAAAAAGGGTTTCTGGTTAAATGAATATTGAAAAAGTATCAGAATTGTAGAATTATTTTTTATGTTTTCTGGGGACCTTCATCTCAATGAGTTTTGAATATATTATTTATAATGAACATAAAATGTGAATATTAAAAATGTTTTTGCTATAGAATTTGCCAAAAAACAGAAAAAAATCACAGTATTGGGTGTGTGTGTGTGTAAGTAGTGTATAAAGAAGAAAATTTACCAAATGTTTTACAATTATTTTCCTGCAATTCGGATGGGAGTGGAAGGGTAGATTCAGAATGGATTTCATTTTCTACCGTATGAACTTCTGAATTAGAATATTTTGAGTGACTTTGCATTTCTGTAATAACTACCTAAACATGTAATAATACTGAGGAGTCTCTCCAATTCCTACACTAATTTAACTCCTGAAATCACAAATTGCATATTATAGGTAAAGAACCATTGGGAATAGATAAAATAATAGTTTTTCCCCAGATAGCAGAATTAATTTCAGGTAAATTAAACAATTATGCTTAAAATATTTATATATCTAATCTATTTAGATGAAAAATTTAGTTTAAACCAATTAATAAGTTACGATTTGCAGTCTTTCACTCATTTTTTTCATTTACTTCATGAATATCTGTTATGTAGCCAAATACAAAGATAAAACGTCACACCGTACTCTCAAACTTACAGTCTAATAAGTATGCAATGTAAATCTAATAATTAACCCAAAGTTTAGATTAATATTGGTTTTGTTGATAATAAATGTTAGAGTTGTTTAAAGTAAAACTTGGAAAGAAAACCTAAAATGATAAAATTTAGAGAGTGAAATAATTTATTTTTTCAATATTGCAAATATCAACATTAGTCCTGAAAATAGTCTTGATGATACTTTGAGGAAAGTGTCTTATTTTTCTCCATTAAGTACAAAATTAGCTGCAGATTTATTTGTAGATGTTCTTTATCATGTTGAAGCTGTTCCCCTCTATTCCAAATTTACTGTCAATTTCTATTATGAAAGACTGTTGGGTTTTGTTGAATGCTTTTTCTGTATGAACTGATAAGATGATATGGTTTTTCTTTTTTAGCCTTTTGTGGTGGACAATACATTGATTTTCCAGTGTTGAACCAGTATTGCATATCTGAAATAAATCCCACTTGTTCATGGCATATTATTTTTTTATGCCTTATTGGATTTTATTTGCTAACAGTTCATTGAAACTTTTGACATATATTATGAGAGATATTGATGTATAGTCTTTCTTTGTTGTAATGTCTTTCTCACTTTGGTGTTAAGTTAATGTTGGCCTCATAGAATGAGTTAGGAAGTGTTCCCTTTGCATCTGTTTTCTGTTACAGATTGGAGAATTTATATAATTTCTTCCTTAAATGTTTTGTTGAATTCACTGGTGAAACAATGAGGGCCTTGTGCTTTTGTTATTGGAAGATAATTTATTTCATTTCTTTTTAGATATATACCTATTCAGATGATCTGTTTCTCTTTGTGTGAGTTTGGGTAGTTTGTGTCTTTGAAGGAATTGGTCCACTTCATATACTTTATCAGATTATGGGGCATATAACTGTTTATTGTGTTCCTTTATTATTACCATTTTGTGTCTGTGGGATCAGTAGTTCTGAACCCTGTTTCATTTCTGATATTGGTAATTTGTGTCTTCTCTTGGTTTCCCTGGCTAGTGGCTTATGAATTTTATTGTTCTTTTCAAAGAGGCAGCTTCTGGTTTTGTTGATTTTTTTTTCTATTTTCCTTCTTTCAATCTCATTGATTTCTACTCTAAAATTTTGTTTTCATACTTGATTTAGGTGTAATTTACTCTTTTATCTCTGTTTTCCTAGGGTGGAAGCTTAAGTTGTCAGTTTTTAGAACTTTCTCTTTTCTAATTCACATACCTAGCGCTATAAATTTCCCTCTAAGCACTGCTTTTGTTGCATTCCATAAATTTTGATATGTTGAATTAAATGAAAATACAATTTATGTTTAAATTTCTCTTGAAACTTCTCTTTGACCCATGGGTTATTTATAAATGTGTTGTTTAAATTCCAAATATTTGGATATATTCAAGCTTCCTTTCTGTTACTGTTTTTTAGTTTAATTCCATTGTGGTCTGAAAACATACTCCATATGATTTCTATTCTTTTGAATTTGTTAAGGTGCATTTTATGGGCCCATATATGGCTTGTATTAGTGAATGTTCCATGTGAGCTTGAGAAAAATGTGTGTTCTGCACTGGTTTGATGGAGTATTTCATAAATGTGAAAACGAGGCAAAGCTAATTAATGGTGCTGTTCAGGTCAACTATATTCTTACTGATTTTCTGCTTACTTCCTCTATCAATTAGTGAATTGAAAACCTCAAATTTCATAGTGGACTTATCTATTTCTTCTTTCAAGTCTATTAGCTTTTACCTCATATATTTTGACCCTCTCTTGTTATGAACATATACATTTAGGATTGCTGCATTTTCTTAAAGAATATGCTCTTGTCATTATATGGTGCCATTTTATATCCCTGTTAATTTTCTTGTTCTGAAGTCTGCTTTGTCTAAAATTAATACTGCTATTCCAGCTTTTAAAGTGATAGTGCTAACACTGTATGTTATACTCCATTCTTTTACTTTGAACCTATATAAGCCTTTATGTGTAAAGTAAATTTATTTGTGACAGCATATGTTTCAGTCTTTTTTTGACCTACTATGAAAGTTTCTGTCTTTTAATTGGTGTATTTAGATTATTCACATTGAAAGCATTTTGTTTAACCTCCTTTTTTTCCTTTATTAACATTTTAATATTTTAAACATTATATTTAACTTGATTCTGAACCTCTTTCCAAAGGATAATGAAACCTTTTAGGAAGATAATGAATTTCTGAAAAACTTTGTTACTCAATAATATATAGTTGAGAAGATTAATCATATTCTTTACTTACCATTCATGCTTATATTTTATAACACACAGTTATTTATATGTAGAGTTTAAAGGATTTTTCTAAAACATTGTGATGTATTATCAATAACAGGTTTTTCTTTTTGGGGAGTTTTTTTCTGGTTATAATAGAAACTGCTTCAATTCCTTTTGCAAATTTGCAAACTCACTAAAAGTTCTTAATCTGTTTTTCCACAAAGATATAACAGAACTTTGCTGTTGAATTTTTAAAAGTATGATTGTTTTTAATAAACCTGTTTCGATTTTGTGTGGATTTATATTGTGTTACTCTATTTTAAAATTCTTCTTTACTCTGAAAAATTTGAAGTTTTGCGTTCTGTAAAGTTTGAAAATGTGTGAGTCAGTCAGTAATCATTTAGAAGGACAATTTACAATGCTATTATTTCAACATAATTCTCTTGGCTCTCCCACCTGAAAGAAAGCCTGTCTCTCTAACTCGTTAAATCTCACCTCCTTCAAGGAATTTTCTCCTTTTGATCTGAGAATCACTGACACCTTTACCTTCCTCAGCCCAGTTTGAACACATACCCCTTAGGGTTCAACCAGAAAAACTCATTTGATGTTAGCAATATATGGAATCTTAGGATATTTTGTTCCTCTTACTTTAGAGGGCAACAGATATTTCTTAAATTCCTACTGCATATATAGAATAAGGAATATTGATATTTATATTCTAAGGCTTTAAGCACAGTGTGACAGACGCCAGAGAGAAAAGAGTTTCAAAAGGCAGAAATAGGAAACATAAAAATGGAGACAGAAAACATAAAAAAGAACCAGTCAGAAATGAAGAATACAATAGCTGAAAAAAAGAGTGCATTAGAGGGAATCAACAATAGATTACATGAAACAGAGAATCAATTCAGTGATTTGGAAGAAAAAGTAATAGAAAACACCCAATCAGAACAGCAAAAAGAAAAAAAAAATCCAAGAAAATGAGGTCAGTTTAAGAGGCCTCTGGGACAACATCAAGCGTAACAATATTCACATCATAGGGGTACTGGAAGGACAAGAGGGAGAACAAGGACTTCAAAACCTATTTGAAGTAATAATGACAGAAAACTTCCTTAACCTGGGGAAGGAAGTAGGACCTACAAGCCCAGGAAGCACAGAGAGTCCCAAACAAGATGAACCCGATGAGGCCCACACCAAGACACATCATAATTAAAATGCCAAAGGTTAAAGACAGCAGCATGAGAAAAGTAATTAATTATATACAGTGGATCCCCCATAATACTGTCAGCTGATTTCTCAACAGAAACTTTGCTGGCCAGAAGGGATTGGCAGTGATGAGAAGTAAGAACCACCTACAACCAAGATAACTCTACCCAGTAAAGCTATCCTTTAGAATCAAAGGACAGATAAAGAGCTTCCCAGGCAAGCAAAACCTAAAGGAGTTCATCACCACCAAACCAGTATTACAAGGAATGTTAGAGGGATTTCTTTAAGATTAAAAAAAAAAAGAAAAACTATATGAATAATGAAATGGCAATAACCACATATCTATGAACAATTACTTTAGATGTAAATGGATGAAGTGCTCCAATCAAGAGATAGGGTGGCTGAGTAGATAAGAAAACAAGACCCTTGCATATGCTGCCTCTTACAGCATTGTACACCTGAAACCTATGTAGCTTTACTAACACTTGTTAGTAAATTGTTAGTAAAAAAACCCTAATAAGCTTTAAAAAAATAAGACTCACTTCAGATCAAAATACACATACATACTAAATGTCAAGAGATGAAGATATTTCATGAAAAAAAAAAAGCCAGGGTAACAATGCTTACACCAGACAAAATAGACTTTAAAACAAAGGCTATAACGAGAGACAGAGAAAGACCCAGTAATCCCACTGCTGGGTATTTATGCGAAGAAACCTGAAGCACTACCTGGAAGGGACGTGTGCTTCCGTGTGTTCATTGCAGCATTGTTTACAATGGCCGAGATGTGGGGGCAGCCTGGGTGTCCATCAGTGGGTGAATGGGTAAAGAAGAGGTGGTACAAATGTACAATAGAAGATTACTCAGCCATAAAAAGAAGGAAATCTTGCCATCTGCAGTAACATAGATGGACATAGAGAATATTGTGCTGAGTGGAGTAAGTCAGATAGCGAAAGACCAATGTTGTATGATTTCACTTATAAGTGGAACCTAAAGAACAAAATAAACAGACCAAAAAACCCAGAAACATGCTCATAGAGAACATTTTGATGGTTGCCTATTGAAGGAGGGTTGTTGGAGTGGGTGAAAAGGGGAAGGGATTAAGAAGTACAAATTGGTTGTTTTACAGTAGTCATGGGATGCAGGTTATAGCATAAGGAATATAGTCAATAATATTGTAATAACTATGTGTGGCGTCAGATGGGCACTAGGTTTTTCGGAATGATAGATGGGAGAAGTGTTGGGGACAGGGTAAAAAAAAAGTGAAGGGATTAAGAAGTACAAATCGGTAGTTACAAAATAGTCATGGTGTAAAGTAAAGCATAGGAATATAGTCATTGATATAGTAATAACTGTTTATAGTGCCAGGTGGGTACTAGACTAGTCAGGGGGATCACTTCTTAAATTATATAAATGTCTAACCACTATGCTGTGTAACTGAAATTAATATAATGTATGTCAACTGTAAGTGGAAAATAAAAAATATTTTTTAAAAGGCAGAAGTAATCAGTAGTGTTAAGTCCTGCCCTATGTTTTCATTTAAAAAGAAGAAGTGGTTTTCATTTAACAAGTGAAAGTACAGTAATACCTTGGTTTGCGAGCATAATTCATTCTGGAAACAAACTACTCGTATTGCAAGACATCGCTCATTTACCACGTTGAAATGTACTTGGTTTGCGAGCGTAATTCGTTCCAGAAACAAACCACTCATATTGCAAGTCATTGCTTGTTTACCACGTTAAAATGTATTAGAAATGTTTGCTCGTCTTGCGGAACACTCGCAAACCAAGTTGCTCACAATCCAAGGTTTTACCGTATTTCTAAAAGCTTTTGGAATGAGTCTTACTATATACTACACTGGTCTTTGCATAGTATAGTAAGTATGCCTGACCCTAGAAATTCTAAGATAGATGAGTAATGGAGATAATGGTTGCTACTTAAGTGTGCTTATGTGTAACCCCAATTCATCACTGTCCAATGGTTAATAGATTTAGTGTGGCTGCATTTAAAAAACACATGCATTTAAAAAAAATAATCTGTCTTGTTTTTGTCATGGTGGCAATGGAAAATACAGTTTTATTTTGATATAGGTTGCAGAATTTATTGGGATAGGGTATCTGATGGGATTAAAAATGTCTTCCTCAGAGCAATTTCAGATATCAAAGTTCCTTACTGATGATCAATCTCTTGACACAGTCATACACCAAGAATTTCTTGATGGCAGTACAGAATAGTAATGGGTGATTTTTTTTTTAAGCCAAGAAAATGCAAATGGATTCTGAATTGAATGAATGTTATACTAAAACTAGATGATGAATATTTGAAATCAAGTAGAAGTTTCTTAAGGCAGAGAATCCTATGTATGAATCATTAATATTTTCACGATAGAGCAAGTTGATTTTTCAGTTTAGCACAGTGGCACATATTATCAAGTCAAGTCATCTGTTACTTAGGTGGTTAAAATGTATTTTTCAGGAAAGTATTTTACTTAATAAATAAGCCACTTCATGAAAGTAGTTTGGGTCATATAACAGGGTCTTTAGTATGGTTAACAATCCAGGTGAAAATAAAATAACGCACAAAGTCTGGGAGCAGAAAAAGACAGATTTTGCATGCATCAATAATTTATTTGGCTGGAAGCATAGGGCTTGTGAGTCCCACATGCTGTGCCATTTTCTCTGCTAGAATTGCTCTTCACTCATCATTTCCCCTCTCTTTTATTCATCTTTAATTTTTAGCTCAAATGTTACTTCTTCAGGGAAGCATTCCCAGACTCTCAGATAAGGTCAGGGCCTAAACCTTACTTACATCCTTCTACCTGGTACTTATCACATCTAGAATTAAAGATTAGTTGTTTGATTATGTTAATTATCACCAGGGAGTAGAAAGCTCCCCATAGGCATGGACCATGCATATCTTGTTCATCATTGTAGCCCTATGGCCAGAAGCAGGTCTTGGAACATTTTGTGCACTCACTAAATGTTTGTTTGGATTACTGAAAAAAGAAATGAAAAAAAAAATGAGACTAGAAAGTACATTGGATTCAGATCACCATGGACTTGGATTTTTTCTTGTTTTAATGGTTCTCAGTTTTTCTCTCGTTAATTAGGAAGCCATGAAGAATATTTAGCAGTAGTTTAACAAAAGGAAAGCAGAATTATGTGTAGAAAGCTTATAAGGGTAGCAAGAGTGGAGGGAAGTAGCCTGTCAGAGTCCTTCGGGCATTTCCCCTTGAAGATGGTATGTATGGTAACCACGACACAAGATATGGTGGCCCTGGAAATGGGTTCATGATATATTCGAAGAGAAGAATTGATAGCAGTTTGCCTTTGAGTCATTGTGGAAAGGGATTGTTCAAGATAATTTCAAGGTTTTAAGCCAAGGGATAGGATGAATGGTAATGACATTACCAAAAAAAAGGCAAGTTAAGAGGAATAACATGTTTGGCGAGAAATAACAGCAAAGAGAAAGGTAATGAGTACCCTCAATGAGAACCTGCCTTCTGCTTTGTACTGTCGTAGACACTGCATATGTTCTTCCTAATTTTCTCAGTAATTCAGTATTACTATTCCTTTTTAACAATTATGGAAGGTAAGGCTCTCAGAGGTTAAGAAACCTGCCTAAAGTCACAGTTAGGAAGTGTCAGAATTAGGATTTGATTCAGGATGTTTTGCCGGCACCATTCTGCCACGTTAGAGAGGATCTAAGATAGATAAACGTTAGAAACTATACATGTACACGCAACATAGCATTATAGTAATATGTGTATATATAATTATATATGTGTGTGCATATATGTGTGTGGACGTATATGTTGCTTTCAAGAAGTTAAAACAAATTTATGGATGGATATTCAGCCGGTGGTTAGAATTTTGAGACAAGATTCTAGAGTAATATTGAAGTTGGAAATAGGCAATCGATTCCTATATAAAGTTCCTATATTTGTAATAATCCCAAATGTGTATAAAAACTTACCTTGCTAAATTTTAATTCTGTTAGATTACTAATCGTCATAGGAGTGCATGTGAAGGGAATTGCCACCCAACCTCCTGAATTTTTCTTTTCTCGTTGAAGTTGAAAAAATAAGAATCATCAGTAAAAGGTGGTGGTGGTTTTTTTTTTTTCCATAATGTTTCCATGAAAAAGGCCTTGTGGTTACTTTATTCACTTTATATTAAAAGTACACTTGTCCTTTTTATTTATATTTTATGTATTCCATCCAGTTGTTTTCGTGGTGACAGATAATTTAAAGCCTTTAAAAATAGCTGTTTACAAGGTGCCAATTCAGATACTGTGGGTTTCCTTCTCTTCTAATGGCAGATCCTAATGAGCAATGTAATGATCCAGGAAGATGAGAAAGGGGACTTAATAATTGAAAATTGACTGTAAGGGGAGTTCTGTGGGAGTATATTAAAATCATAAATCATTGAGTATTTAAGAGGTGATTATTTCACATTAGAATGGAGAAATGGAAAGTACCAGAAGGGAACATGTGCCAGAAGGGATTTTTGTCCATCCTTGTAAATCCATGTGCTGCAGATCCAGAATATTGGTTCTGAACAGCCGATGCTGAATATTTCAATTTTTGAATTACACATATAATTTTATATTGTATCTCATAGTCTCATGCTTAATAATGCGTTGCCTTTGAAAGGTATTTCTGTTTCAGTTTAAGCATTGCCTATTTCTTCAAATTGATGCCAACTTCCCCCTTTATGGCCTGCATACATTTTCTACAAATACTTTCATCCTGTACTATGCCTAATGAGAAGCTGAATAAGGAATAAAAAATAATTCTTAGGGAATTTGGTGAGGACAGCATCTCTAGTACTTAGAAAGATGGGGATATCTGTTCTTATCAAAGAACTTGGGGAAAATCGGATGAAATGGCACAATCTAGGTGATGCTCTGGTTAAGCCATGTGTAACTTCAGTTACTTCACCTATAAAATAGTAATATTCAAACAATGTACCAGTTGTATGCTATAAGAAAGAGAGTTTTAGATACTATTGAGAGAAAGTTATTGCTATTTTAATTTTTCCTAATACTAGAATATAATGTGATATACTGGGGGTGCCAAAAAATGTATACACGTGACTTGTATTCATCTTTTGTTATCGGTATATATTATTACAATTTTAATACAGGTTTTTCCTTTTTTAAAATGTGTATACATTTTTTTGGCACCCTCTGTATACTAAAGAGAAGTTGGACAATAGTGTTTTGCATTTTTATACCCAGGAAATTCTAGAATAGAAAAATCATTAGGAGAATAATTTGTATGAGATGATTTTCGGTGATGAGACTTAAAATTTTGTAATGTTTTTACATTTTTTTTATGCTGATTGAAGAGCTAGGAAACTCAGTAGAATGACAACCAATACTTAGGCACTGTGTTGGGTCAGTACACAAAAAATGAGTAAGGTAAACATGGTCCCTACTCTCAGAAAACTTAGAATGAACATGGCAAAAAAAGAAAATACAACATGAATGTCAGGACATGTAGAGAGTCATAAATTATTCAAAAAATGTAAAATGTTCATCGTACCAACATCCACCATTGAATAATTTTAGATCTCATTATTAAGTCACTTTATTTTCCAGATCTCCTTCAATAAGCCCACCAACTTTATATCTTATTACTTATGTCGAAAGGGACATTTGGTAAGTAAAATTTGAAATGAATTGTTTCAGAATCTCACTATGTTCTTTCAATCTTTCAAGATCTCTTCAACATTCGAGCCTTCATGTCTTCACCTACTTAATAGGGATAAAAATGTCTATACCGGGGCAGGCTGAGTGGTTCAGTTGGTTAACAGCTCGCTCAAGAGTGCGAGCTCTGAACAACAGGGTTGCAGGTTCAATTCTTGACCCAAGCTGAGCTGCCGCTGAGTTGCCAACAGGTGGCAGGATGGCTAAGCTAAAACAAACAAACAAAGAAGTCCACCTATATCACAAGTTGTTATTGGAATACTTTGAAACTGTAAAACGCTGAAAATATTGGATTACTATTTAAGTCCAGCTTGATATGGGTGTTTTCAATGTTGGTGCCTTCCAGCAAAACATGTGTTAGCTCAGCAAGATAGATTCTTCATAAATTCTATGAAAATATTCACATCATGAACTTTAATAAAAATTAATCACTTCAGGAGACCATTGTTTGTTTCTTCTGTCTTGTCACAAATTTAGGCATATGAGCTATAGGTATATGAGAATCCAGGTTTACAGTGAAAACTAGATTCTTGCTCCTTCGTTTTAGCTCTCTGGCATTTTATGGTGTTTTAGGAAGAGTTAGGGAAAGTGTAGGTTATATGTAGGTGATATGTGATTGTAAGCCCTCAGGCTCCAAAGTCCAACAGACTTCCCTTCACGTCCTTGCCCCAATACTAACGATACTTCCTTTCTTAGAGGGGTAGCTTAAAAATAGTATTTTTGAATGCCCATAATATCCCACGCACTGCTGCAAATGCCTTTCGTATGTGGGTTGTTTAATTTTCCCAGCATCGCTAGAAGTAAATTACTGTTGTCCGTATTTGATAGATGAGGTATCTCAGCTAACAAACAGTGGAGACAAGATTTGACCCCAGCAGTGTTTACTAGGGCCTTTGCTCTTTTCCATTACACCATGCCTCTCAGTTTGTCATCGATATCTTGTCGATCTGTTTTATAAGTTAAGCATTAACTAAGACAATAGGTGATGAATAAGTAGCAATGTAGCAGCACCCTGTAAGCACTCAAAAATATGATTAGAATGGTATATTCTAAACATCTACTGGTCTATATGTTCATTTTTTTCAACTTGGGTAGTGATATGTACAACTGGCATAGCTTCCGAACAGTGCGAAAGAAAAAATCTAGATAGTTGCTCATTTCATGTAGATAATAAAGATCATAATCAGGAACCAGTGTACCCCGAATCTGGAGACAGAGGCAAACTTCAGCATGCAGAGGACAGCCCCTTCATTCTCAAACTCCAACAGTCTATGAATGGATGCTCTGCGTGTGTTCTTTAGTGCTGTGCTCGAGATGTACGCCTCCAATTCTAATTGTGTAGGCAGCATCTGGGGATCTTGTTAGGGGTATGTGATTCATTCAGCCTGTGGTAGGCACCAAGCTATCTGCATTTCAACAAATTATCAGATAACGCCCATGCAGTTGGTTAGCAGACGATACTGGGAGTAGCGAGGCTTTATAGCCCGAATGATGCACTACCTAGGTGAGTGGCATAACCGTAAGGAATTTTCAACATCAGTCTTGTCTGATACTGAGAGCCCAATCACTATATTTTTTAATCTATTCTTTTTTTTTAAGCTATCATTTATATTTCAGGGACCTTTTATTTACTATAATTGAGATCTGGAAAATGTTTTCTTTAAATGATTCCCAGTGTATTACTGAGTCCTCAAGTCCATCAACCATGTTTATCATCATTGCTTAAACCACAGAGTGTAAGCATTAGAATTTAGGGTTTCTTGTCTCAGCTGAAAAACTCCTTTTCCTGGCGTCCTTTCTGATAAACACCATTATTTTTTCCACAGTGGAATGATAGTGCTTCAGTATTGAAGCATGAAACCAAGATCATAACCTCATTGGAATGTATTTTAACTTGAACAAAATTCTCTTCAGTGCCTGAGGGAGGATGCATTGTTAGTGACATGGACTTTGTTTCTTGATAAAGAAAAGAGAATATAAAAGCTGTGTTTCTACTGTATCTTTAAGATAAACTCAGTTTCATGTGAGCCAACTTTCTTTACTGATATTGTAGCAAGGAAAATGTTAACAAAATGAATATACCATCTTTTAAAGATGTTTTCAATATAAATTGTAATTTTTGAGATTCCCATTTGCTTTACCTTGAAATTGAATCAGCTCCATTTGTAATATGATACATGATTTGGAACAATTTGGGGCCAACACTATTTTAAGTTTCGAATTTTAGTTCCCTGTGGACCTAGTGCCTACATGAAATGTATTGAGCCCAAGTGACTTTTTGATTGCATAATTGTGGGCTGTCATAATTGTTCAATTACAGTCATTTTTAGTACGGGTGGAAAGGAGGCATCACCAAAGTTATCTCTCTACATTTTTCAAAAGTGAAGGCACTACTTCTCATCCAATCCCTCACCAGCCCTGTATTTCAGATACACTCTATCTGGGTTGGAATTCTCTGCCTGTGTGTTTCCAGATGGTTATGTGATAATAAAGATTTACTGAGTTACTGTATTTTTAAAAATTGAAGTATAACTTATATCGGTTAGTATAATAATCTCAAGATCTATCCACGTTGTGGCAAATGCAGTATTTCATCTTTTCTTATGGCTGAGTAATATTCCATTGTGTATATATACCACATCTTTATCCAATCATCTATCGAAGGACACTTTGGTTTCCATGTCTTGGCCACCGTGAATAAAGCTGTAGTGAACATAGGAGTACATGTATCTTTACAGATAAATGTTATCAGATTTTTTAGGTAGGTACCCAGGAGAGGGAATGCTGGGTCATGTGATAATTCTATTCTTAATTTTTTGAGGTATCTCCATACTGTTTTCCATAGCGGCTGTACCAATTTCCATTGCCACCAGCAGTGTACGAGGGTTCCTTTTTTTCCACAACCGCTCCAACACGTGTTATTTGTCTTGTTGATGATAGCCATTCTAACAGGTTTGAGGTGATATCGCCTGTGGTTTTGCTTTGCATGTCCCTAATAGCTAGTGAAGTTGAGTGAAATAAGTTAGAAAAAGTCAAGAACAATATGACTTCACTCATATGTGGGATATAAAACTGAAAGCAGCTAAGGAACAAGACAAACAAATAAACAAAAACCCATATACACAGACAACAGTTTATTGGTTACCAGAGGGTAAGGGGGAGGGGAGTGGTAGATGAGGGTAAACAGGGTCAAATATATATAGTGATGGGAGGAGAACTGACTCTGGGTGGTGAACACACAATGTGATATATAGATGATGTGTTACAGCATTGTACACCTGACACCTATGTAGCTTTACTAACCACTGTCACCCCAATAAATTTAATTTAAAAATTGAAGTATGATGTACATAACGAATTTACCATTTTTGCCATTTCATGTATACAGTTCTGTAGCATTGAATACACTCACAATGTTGTGGATTTGCTATCACCATCCATCTCCAGAAGTGACTTAACTGGTTTAGATTTTTTTCACTTAGATTCTTCTTTTCTAGAGTTTATTACCCGTGTTCAGTTAAATGTATACACATGTTAAATTTATGAGACTACTTTTTTAACGGGAGAGCTGAGCTCCATCTGTCTGAGGGCACTGAAAAAAACTGACTTTCAAAAATATGGTTTCTGTTTTGCTGTTGTTGTTCCTTGTGACTTCCTTTTTATAGGAATATTTTCTTTAAACATATTCACAGTCAATTTGACAAGCTGTCACTTCTGGCAAATGCTACTTTTTCCATGAGTAATTTTCTTCTTTCTATAAACTGTATTAGTCATCATATCTTATTACATAGTGTATCTCCTTTTAACACTGATAATGTAAAATTAGGTGACCAGTAATTCTCACAAAAAATCATATTGAATAAAAAATTAGAGAAGCAAAGGGCATATTCCAAAAGGAACAAATTCTTTTTCCTTGATAATTACCATGGCCAAACCAATTAAATAAATTGAAAATTAAACAAAATGAATAAATTTTCATCTGAAATGGATGCTGCCAGTAAAATTGTGGGAATTTGAAGCAACAAGCCCAGTACCCCTATGCAAGTTAAGCTTTTGAAAATACTTTACCATGTAAGGAAATTAAAGTATTTGTTACTTTAATGGAGCAACTCTTGCAATTAGTTGAAGGGCTGGTCACATCCTCTTAAACAGCTACAGTTCATGTAGTCTCTGGGAAGGAAAAGTACCAGATGTTTTGAAGGGGAAAAACAGTGGCAATTAACCTTTTATCAAGGCTTCCAAGGGATTGTCAAGGGTTTACCAAGGATCAAGGAAACTTTCCAAGAATAGAGACTTGATGCTAACTAGATGTTTTCTACGTAGAGATGAAGAGTGAATCATTCCTGGTAAAAGGCAAGACCTGATCCAAAACCCTGAGTCAGGAAGGCAACAGAAGGAAAATTAGTAGGACCAACGTTTGGCTCAGGAAGGAGACCGTGATCTTGCTGGACATAAGTGGTAGATCATGTCAAACCTTGCAAAGGGCTTTCCACTTTTTGGATCTGTAAGTACAGTGGGAAGCCACTGAAATATTTTAAGCAGAAAATTAACATGTTTTAATTTCTACTTTTAGAAAAATATCTTTTGCTGCTCAGTGGTGAATATGAGGCAAGAATGTTTATGGAGGTAAAGTTAGGCAGTCTTGCTGAAGTCCAAGAATGCTTATTTACTCTCTTTTGGCGTAAGTGAGATGAAAGATGCTACAGGAGTATCACGTGTGCTCAGTAACTGTCGGAGTGATATACTTGCCTAAAGGGACGTTAACAATACTTAAACAGCTGTTATTGTCTGCTACCCTTAGGAAATTTATTTCATCAAGCTTACAGTGTTTCAGCCTCTATTAACTTATTTTGTAAGGCATTATCTATCTGACTGTGATCCCTTCACCCAGTGCTTTTATGCTCTTTGTATGAATGTGAGACACCCAGCGGCTTTCTGGAGCCATAGTTTATAAATGGGAAATTTAAAACATTTATCTTTGAAAACGTCTCTTCCTCCAGACAATTAATATAGTCCCATCAAAGTACAGACTTTGTAATCAAACTTGTGTTTGAATCCTGTCTCTGCCACTTGCCAGCCATTTGAATTTGAGTTAGGTATGTATCCTTCCAGAACCTCAGTTTCCTTATCTGGATATGGGGCTAATAACATCTACCTTGTCAAGTTGTTGTTTATGTAAAGTGATCTATGAAAAAGACATAGACTAGTGACTCACATAATAAGCGTTTAATAAGTGACAGATGCACAAATAGAAAAGGATACTATAGTTGACAAATGTGCTTAAAGTCTACAGTGTAAGTTATTTTTATATCTAATATATATCTAAATGAACATATGACTAGACTAGGGCAAGAATGCATATCAGGTTTTTAGACTCAGTATATTAAGTTAAAATATAGTTCTCTTTTCCTGTTAGCTTATATATTTGCATGTATACTTATTTAAATTTTTGTTTTGTTAATGAACTGCTGAGCAATAAACTGCATTATCCAGACTTAAAATGTGAAAAAAAAAGATAATTTAATTCTAATGCCTGATCTCTTTGGAGATGCAATGCCCAATATCAGATAATTCTGTTGACGTCTCTTTTTTTTGGTGCAGCTACTAGGTCTGTCATTTCTTTTTGAGTCAACCTTTACACAGAACTTTTTTGTGTGATAGATCTCAACGGCTTTCTCAACACCTATATTTTAAAATGCAAATCATGCTTAAGTGGGATTAAAATATGGTACTCTGTTATTACTGTAAGACCACATTTTTTCTATACAGTTGAGTGTTGATTTAAATGTGTCATCATCTGACCTATATCGCTGCTCTGAATCTTCCTAGGTTGCTCCAATGATGACAGTTTCAATGATGTGAGTGTTTGCGGAGGAGTTGCTCCTAATAAGGCAGTAATGCTATTGTGTTTCAGACAACGTTCAGCCTGAAAAGTACTGTTTTACTCACCCAGAGCTATAAATGTCTAAAACGTCCTTCTTCTGGCAGCCGCAGCAGCACAAACAGTCAGACTTGCATCTTTTGTAAGTTCCAGGCTATGACTTAACCTATACTTCCTTCAAAACTTATATACAAAGAGCTGATAGCTGTATGGTGACCAAAGCCCTCGATTGATTAATGTCTGGCATTCGTCCAATACCTACCAGAATGCAAGACTCTGTGAACAGTAGCCGCATCACAAACAAACTGCTCTGCCTGAGCCTAAAATTAGGCCGTCTGCTGCCTGCCCATTCATTGAGGACAATGGATGATAAAGCACAAACAATGAATAGGCAGCTCTCATTCCTAGCAGTTTCTCTCTGGTGTTTTACACACAGAGGCACTACCTTGTATGTGTTTCAGAAAGAGAAATCCCCTGGCTTGGTTCTGACTTTGAGAGAAGCCAACCCAATCCAGTAATAAATTCTGGTTCCTTGCATGTCATATGCTGACTGGTAAGAACAGGGATGCTGCCATCTTGAGAGGGGCAGGTGAGAAGATGGAGGTGGAGGGGAGCCCAAGCGTCCTGGTTGAGGGTGGGGCTGAAGCTAGAATGTGAAGAGAGGAGAAGAAACCTTCTTATCTATACAACTGAGGGGCATGTGGACTCTTCTAGAAGCGGGAGTCAAAAATAGAGCAATAGAACTACAGTTTCTTTTATTTTTAAAGATTTTATTGGGGAATGGGGGAAGGAGACCAGACAAGTTGTCCTTTTGTTCTTCAGTCTAGTTGTGGAGGACGTCGCTTCACTGGCCCATGTTGCTATTATGATCATTGTGCTCTTCCCGGGTGAGGGAGTTGCTCACTGGACATTGGACGGCTGCTCACAGCAGCTCACGGCAGCTCAAGCCGGCTGCTTGCCACACACGGTAGCTCACGGCAGCCCACCGCAGCTTCACTGCAGCCTACGCTGTCGCCGGCGACTCACGGCAGCCCAGCTCCAGGTTGAGCTGTTGTTCACCATCTTAGCTGTAGAGGGTGCAGCGTCACTGGCCCTCATGTGGGATCCGAACCGGGGACCTGCTGCTCAGAGCTGGCGTCCCAATCCAACTCTTAACCAAAGCGCCACTCAGCCAGCCCAGAAGTACAGTTTCTAAAGTCTATGAAGTTGAGACAGACTGCAATTTAAAGATTTACTGTGAATACTCACAGTTCTTTAATTTGATCACACCACCATTTAAATTATAATTTTGAGTTAAATCATTGCATTAGACAGTAGATACTAATTACAAGATGCAACTTGATTTTGAAAAGGTAATAATGGAAGAAAGTAAAGGTGAGTCTTGGAATAAGGGAATTTGAGGGTAGTGCAAGGTTACAATGAAAGATTTCTAAAATTGCTGGGAAGTAAAAATGCCCTATCTGGTGGGACCCATCTTCCCCTTTTCCCTTCTCTTCCTCCAGCCCTCTCTCCACCCCACCATTTCTCGCTAGAAACTACCTCACTGTGGCCAACTAGTTCAACGAAGCTACTTGCCCTAGGAACAAGCTAACTTTAGATCCAACTACAGAGAAGCAGATTGGGGGAAAATGAAAGGGAGCCTTTCAAGTTAAATAAGGGCATTATCCTGCCTACTTCTGGCCAAGTGTTCTGCCAAAAGCATATTTGGATTCACTCTGTGGGTTTAATTCTTTTCATTGAATCCTCTGGTTAAGTTTATAATGTCAAATATAAAGAAGCACCACTGGCACTGTTGAAAAGATAACTGATCTGTGTGGAACCTGTGGCATTTCAGCCACTAACTGATGTATCAAATTGGGCTCAATTAACACAAGTTAACAGTTTTCCTGAGATAAAAAACTTGCTTTGGAGTGAACAAATCTTTATAGAGCAGGGCCTCAAATAATGTTTCATTTAAGATCTTTTTGTCATTACTTTGATGAGATGCCATGGGAACCTAACCCTTGTCTATATCAATTAGCCTATGGTAAAATTTTGTTATACGTTGTTTGGCTTTCAGTCGCAGAACCTAGCGATGATACGTGAGGACTTGCTGCACTTGTGAGATATTTATGATCATGTTAATTGATAGTGGGTGTAGAAAACTTGCCTTAGATTTTAATATAATGGTCAATAACTAAGAAGAAACAACGAGTTGCTTTTTCCCCCCATCTTTACTTTTCCCACACTTCCATGTTTCATGTGGGAAATGTACTGTTGAGTGAGATATAGCACTTTTGTGAAGAGAGTCATATAACCCAGAATATGTATAGTTTTTTTTAAAATGATCTTAATCTGCTATATTTTAAACAAGCTTTTAAAAACATTTGCTATATTCATTGAAGATTCATTATTTTAAATGTGTCTAGATTTTCAAATACAATTAAGTCTATGTTCCGTCTTAATATTTCATTGGATGTAAGTTAAGTTTAATTTTAAGTACTACTTGTGTATAGTATGAAATCCCTAAATCCTCTGTGAAGGCATTTAATTTTAATTCCTTTATACTTTTTTTAAAAAGATTTTTATTTTATTGGGGAATCGGGGGAAGGGGAACAGACAAGTTCCTGTCCTTTTTTTCTTCAGCCTAGTTGTGGAGGACGTTGCTTCACTGGCCTAAGCTGGCACCATCATTGCGCTCTTCCTGGGTGAGGCAGATGGGTCATCGGCCTCTGGACGGCCGCTCACTGCGGCTGCTGGCCGCTCACACTGGCTGCGGCCACACACGTTAGCTCATGGCAACCCACTGCCACAGGGACTGCAGCCTACGCCGTCACCGCGACTCCTGGCAGCCCAGCTCCAGGTTGAGCTGTTGCTCAGTATCTTAGCTGTAGAGGGTAGTGTCACTGGCCCTCATATGTGGGATCCGAACCGGGGCCCTGCTGCTCAGAGCTTGGCGTCCCAAGCCAGCTCTTCACCAACGTACCACTCTGCCAGCCCCTTTTATACTTTTTTGATTTATACATTCGTATGTACTTCCTTGCATTTTTATATTCATGCATTTGACCCCACCTAAAATGTGGCTACTAAAC
The DNA here is from genome assembly GCF_001890085.2 of Hipposideros armiger. NCBI lineage: Eukaryota > Metazoa > Chordata > Mammalia > Chiroptera > Hipposideridae > Hipposideros > Hipposideros armiger. The sequence continues at coordinate 1,191,188 of NW_017731600.1, read as the reverse complement.
ATTTTTGTATCCCCTTTCTGTGAAGCACAGTACTTGTACATGACAAATATTGTGTACATATTTAATTTGTAAGCAAACCTTTTAAAAGTTTGACATTGGCATCTATTCCGTTGCTCTTTTTTTTCTTTTTTTTTTAAATTAGTTTACAAAACAATGTAATAGTTAGACATTTACACCCCTCACAAAGCGATAACCTCCCTCCCCAATCTACTACCCCTCTGACATCATATGTAGGTGTTACAATATCATTGACCATATTCCCTATGCTGTACTCCACATCCTGTGAATATATATATATATACACACACACACACACACACACACACACACACACACACATGTCAGTTATAGTTGACATTCAAGGTGTGATTGGAAATAATTGTTCTTACCTGAGGAAGTACTCTGTTGAGTATCTTATATGCCCTCACAACCTTCTGTTTCTTGTAAAAGTAGTTTGAAACTAGATTGTCAAGTTTCATTCTACCATGGTAGAATTCAGAGGATCAAAACTAAGAATGTTATTTATACATTTCAGAAAGCTAGTGTCAAATTGCAACAGAAAAATGTTCATCAGCTTCCAGTGGTAACAAACTCCGTGCTTGTCACTTGGGCAGTCTGGTCATACAATGGGAAATTCGTGTGTGTATTTGTTCTTAAAAAGAAGTTAGATAGGAACTATCCATACTCAGCACATAGCAAATACCTTTGCCAATGCAGAACGTGAAGAACTCAAATAAAATCTTTTTTTTTGCTGTAATTTGAAATATTTCTCACCATTTTCAATTATCAAAACCTTCTTCCTTTGCCGGGTGTAATTCTTGCTTCATTCAATTCAGAAATGGGTTGCCTTTTTAATATTCTTTTGGAATTAAGTAAAAATAAAATAGTTTGGCCACGAATTGATCATTTCCAACAATCTTGGCCCTTCCCTCCCTAAAGTTTTAGTAACACTGTCGGTTGGATGAGTTCTTAAGAGTTGGATATCCAGAGAAGACAATTATCAAGAATTTAAGTGCTTTTTTGAATGACTAAATTGATGTTACCTACTATTTTTATAAGGACATTAGATTAACTATGAAATCTGTACTTGAAACGTAATTTTAGTGTACTTACCTGGAATGTATTTATTTTTCTGTCCTCTTTAATATTTGTTAAATTTATTGGGGTGACATTGGTTAGTAAAAATATATAGGTTTCAAGTAAACAATTTTATAGTAAATCATCTATACAACCACATTGTGTGTTCACCACCCAGAGTCAGTTCTCCTTCCATCACCATATATTTGAACCCCTTTACTCTCTTCTGTCAACCCCCCGCTCATTACCCTCTAGTAACCACTAACCTGTTGTCTGTGTCTATGAGTTTTTGTTTGTCTTATTCATTTGGTGCTTTTAGTTTTATATCCCATATGAGTGAGGTCATACAGTTCTTGACTTTTTCTATCTGACTTATTTTGCTTAGCATGATAATCTCAAGATCCATTCATGTTGTTGCAAATGGTGCTATTTCATCTTTTTATGGCTGCATAATATTCCATCGTGTATATGTACCACATTTTCTGTATCCAGCTTTCTACTGAAGGACACTTTAGCTGTTTCCATGCCTTGGCCACTGTGAATAATGCTGCAATGAACATAGGAGTATATATATCTTTTCAGGTAAATATTTTCAGATTTTTTGGATAGATACCCAGAAGAGGGATTGCTGGGTCACGTGGTAATTATATTCTTAATTGTTTTAATAACCTCCATACCGTTTTCTTTAGTGGTTGTACTGATTTACATTCCCACCAGCAGTGTTTAAGGGTTCCTTTTTCTCCACACACTCTCCAACACTTCTTGTCTTTTTGATGATAACCATTCTAACAGGTGTGAGGTGGTATCTCATTGTGGTTTTGATTTGCATTTCCCTAATGGCTAGTGAAATTGAGCACTTTTTCTTATCTCTGTTTGCTGTGTTTGTCTTCCTGAGAAAAGTGTCTGTTCAGGTCTTCTGTCCATTTTTTAATTGGATTGCTTGTTGTTGTTGTTGTTTTATGAGTTCTTTATATATTTTGGATATTAGTCCCTTATCAGAGGTGTTGTTTGCAAATACAAGGTGTAATAATAAAATACAGTGAATGTTTAAATTAAAAAAAATATTCTAGTAAAAGACAAATTGCCACTAATCCCCCTCAAAACACTTCCCCTGACTTGAAACACACTTATCCCATCGTTCTTTCCACTTTCTGAAGCAGTTCTGTAAGTCCTGTTTTGTGAGTATCTTTAGTTGAGCTGTTGTGGCTGCCTAAATGTCCTGAATTGGTTCAAAATCTTTTCCTTTCATGGTCATTTTGACTTTGGGGAAGAGCCAGAAGTCACACAGTTCCAGATCCGGTGAATAAGGTGAATAAGGACACACCATAATGTTTTAATTGGACAAAAATTGCTGAACCTACAGTGATGTGTGACATGGAGTGTTGTCATGCTGGAGGATGAAGTAATGACACTCATGAAAGAGGACTTCCAGAACTGCTTCAGAAAGTGGCAACAAAGATGGGATAAATGTGTTCAAAGCAAGGGGCATATTTTGAGGGGTATTAATGGCAATGTGTCTTTTACTGTAATACATTTAAAAAATTTAAACATTCACCCTATCTTTTGATCACATGTCATATCTCCTCCATTTGGTATGTTGCATCTTTTTTTGTTGACAGTTTCTTTTGCTGTGCAGAAGCTTTTTAGTTTGATACAGTCTCATTCATTTATTTTTGCTTTTCTTCCTTGCCTTTGAGATCAAATTCATAAAACGGTTTCTGAAACCAAAGTCCATAAGTTTATTACCTAATCTTTCTTCTGTGCAATTTATTGTTTTAGGTCTTATGTTTATATCTTTGATCCATTTTGAGTTAATTTTGGTATATGGGAACACATAGCAGTCTAGTTGCATTCTTTTGCACATGACTTTCAAATTTTCCTAGCACCATTTATTGAAGAGGCTTTCTTTTCTCCATTGTATGTTTTTGGCTCCTTTGTTGAAAATTATCTGCCCATATGTGGGTTTATTTCTGAGTTCTCAATTCTATTCCAGTTGTCTGTGTGTCTTGTTCTGTCAGTACAATGCTATTTTGATTATTATTGTTTTGTGGTATAAATTGACGTCAGGGAGTTTGATACCTCCAGCTTTGTTCTTTTTTCTTAGGATTGCTTTGGCTATTCAGGGTCTTCTGTGATTCCATACAAATCTGATGGGTTTTTTTTTCTATTTCTTTAAAAACTGTCATTGGGATTTTTATTGGGATTGCATTAAATCTGTATATTGCTTTGAGTAATATGGTCATTTTAACTATGTTAATTTTTCCAATCCACGAATACAGAATCTTTCCATTTCTTTGTGTCTTTTTGAATTTCTTTTAATATGTCTTATAGTTTTCAGTGTATAGATTCTTTACATCCTTTGTTAGGTTTATCCTTAGGTATTTTCTTCTTTTTATTGCAATTGCAGAAGAAATTGTTATTTTCATTTCTTTTTCTGAAATTTTATTGTTAGTATAGGAGCGCAACAGATTTTTGTACCTTGGTTTTGTATCTTGCCACTTAACTATATTCGTTTATTATTTCTAATAGTTTTTTTGTTAGAGTCTCTAGGGTTTTCTATATAAAGAATCATGACATATGCAAAAGTGACAGTTTAACTTCTTCATTTCCAATTTGGATGCCTTTTATTTCTTTCTCTTGGCTGATTGTTCTGGCTAGGACTTCCAATACTGTGTTAAATAACAATGGTGATGGGGGGCATTCTTTCCTTGTTTCTCATCTTACAAGAAAAGCTTTCAGTATGATGTTAGCTGAGGGTTTGTCATATATTACTTTTACTATGTTGAGGTATTTTCTGTCTATACCCATTTTATTAAGTGTCTTAATCATAAATGGTTGTTACATCTTTTAAAAAAAATATCTTTATTGGGGAACAGTGCTTTTTTTCCAGGACCCATCAGCTCCAAGTCAAGTAGTTGTTTCAATCTAGTTGTGGAGGGCACAACTCAGTGGCCCATGTGGGAATCAAACCGGCAACCTTGGTGGTATGAGCACTGCGCCATGCATCCTAACTACCTGAGCTAACCGGCCGTCACGGATGTTGTATCTTGTCAAATGCTTTTTCTGAATCTGTTGATGTAATCATATGATTTCTGTCCTTTATTTTGTTTATGTGGTGTATTATTGACCGATTTGCGTATGTTGAATCATCCTTATGCCCCTGAAATCAACCCCACTTGAATATAATGTATAATTTTGTAATGCATTGTTGTATTCCATTTGCTAGTATTTTGTTTTGGATTTTTGTGTCTGTGTTCAGCAGAGATATTGGTCTGTTTTCTTTTTTTGTGTAGTACTTGCCAGGTATTGGAATCAGAGTAATGTTAGCCTCATAAAATGAGATAGGAAGTATTGCCTCTTGTTCAATTTTTTTGAAGAGTTTGAAGAGGACAGGTACTAAATCATCTTTGAATGTTTAGTAGTATTCACGAGTGAAGCCATCGGGCCCTGACCTTTTGCTTTTGGGGAGGTTTTGGATGATTGTCTCAATTTCCTTACTGTTGATCGGTCTATTTAGATTTTCCCGTTCTTTGTGATTCAGTCTAGGAAGGTTGTATATTGGGTTGTCGGAAAAGTCATCACGTATTTTTTCTGTTTTTCGTTGCAAAAATGCATCATGACTTTTCCGACAACCCAATATGTCGAAGAACTTGTCCATTTTTTCTAGGTTATTGAATTTGGTGGCATATATTTTGTTGTAATATTCTTGTATGATCCTTTGTATTTCTGTGGCATCTGTCATAACTTCTCCACTTTCGTTTCTGATTTTGTTTGTGTCTTGATATATGAGGATTTCCTATAGCTGTTTTATCTTTTGTTTTCTGGCAGCTCTCTGTCTCCATTGTTTCTTTACCTTTGTGTTTCTGTCTTTTATTATAGTTTGGTTATATTTTATTATTTTTTTCTATGTTTCTTCTTTTTTTATATTATGTATTTCAGTTCTGGAATTTATTTTTTTTGAGTGGCTACCATTAAGGTTATATAAAAGAAAGTTTCATATATACAGTAGTCTTTTTCCTTCAGTATGGATCTTAAGTCCGCTTTGCAAATTCAGACCTTAACCACTTCCCCTTTATGTTTCTGTTGTCACAAGTTATCCCTACTTATGTTGTGAGTTCATTTTGGAGTTTCAGCAGCAAATTGTCTTCTTCTCTTTTTCTTATTAATGTTTTTATCTCCTTTACCCTTTCTGTTATTTTTAAATGTATTGTGCCCTTTTCTGTGTGGGGGTTGTCATTTCTTGCTTCTGTTTGTTAGTAATCTTACTCATAGTTTTGTATTCCTTCGTCTTTTTGTTTCAGGTAGAATAACCTCCTTTAGGATTTCCTGTAATGCAGGACTTGTGGTGGAAAATTCCCTCAGCTTCTGTATATCTGGAAAGGTCTTTATTCCTCCTTCATATGTAAAGGATAAGTTTGCTGGATATATTATTCCTGATTGTAATTTCTTTCTTTCAATAGTCTAATATTTGATTCCTCTCCTTCCTGGCTTGTATAGTTTCTGAAAAGAAAAAAGAAAGGATTATAATCTAATGAGCTTTCCTTTGTAGCTTACAGCCTTCTTTTCCTTGGCTCCCTTGAGAATTCCATCTTTGTCGTTAATTTTTGACAGTTTCCATATAATGTACCTTGGAGAAGACGTTTTAGGATTGAGGAAATTAGGTTTTTTGTTTGTGTCTTGGATTGGATGATCCAGTTCTTTCCATAGGTTTGGGAAATTCTCATTGTCTTTTTGTTTGAATAGGCTCTCAATGCCCTTCTCCCTCTCTTCTGGTATGCCCATTCTTTTTTATTATTCTTTCTGGTGAGGTCATGTAGTTCTTTTAGAGTTCTTTCTTGTAACTCTTACATCTCTCTTTTCTTCCATATGCATCATTTCCAGATTTCTGTCTTTGATACCACTAATTCTTTTCTCCATCATGTCAGCTCTATTTTCTAAGCTGACTTTTTCATCCTTCAACTCTTATATTGAGTTCTTCAGCTCCAGAATTTCTACTGGGTTGTCGGAAAATTCACGACGCATTTTTGCAACAAAAAACATAGAAAAAATGTCATGACTTTTCCGACAACCCAATATTTGGTTATTTCTTGAAAATTTCAGTCTGTTTGGTTAAGTATTCATTTTGTTCATTAATTTTTATTTTTGAGTTGATTAAACTGAGTTTGCTTACATCTTGTTGAGTTTTTTCAGACATGTACTCCTGAATTCTCTGTCATTTAAGTCACATATTTCCATGTTTTTAAGTTTATTTTTGGGAGATTTTTCGTTTTCTGTCTGAGCTGCCTTGTTACCTTGGTTATTTATGGTAATTGATGAATTATTTCTCTTCCTGGACATTTACTGGAATGAATTCTGCAGCAGGTGATATAAAGAGGTCTTTCTTTTGTTTTTCAGTAGATAGCACTGGAGCATTTTATTTTCTCTTGCCCTTTTCTGGCTTCTCTGGCAGTGGAAGATTTCCTGGGGAGGTGGGCGTCTCCTCTGTGACCAGGTCACCTCAGTCTCAGGGCACCACCCCCATGGGAGCATGTGGTGGGTGATGGGGTTCTTAGCCCCTGAAAACCCCTTGCTGCGCCTGCAGCCAGATGTACAACTGTGTACCTCAGCAGCCCTCGGAGCCCCCTCTGGGATCACACGTGAAAGGTGAGGGCGGAGTGGGCTGGAGGAAGCCCATAGTGCGTTTGTGTCTTTGTTATCCTCTGAGTAATTGGGACTGCTGGACCATAGCTCCCTTGCCCTTGTATCTTCTCCCTTGTCAGTGGGATTAGCCACAGTGTGCGCCTGCCACTCAAGACATGTCTCTCGCGCTCTCCGGGCTGTAGATAGTCTGCTCTTTAATCTGACACTGCTACAGTTTTTTCTGGGGCCCACCACTAACACTGGAAGGGTGTGGAGGATGTGAGCTCGTGAGGGTGGGAGGAGGTGGCTAGGCCTCTTGGCTTTGTTTTCTGCCCGGCAGTGAGGGCTGTTAGACCACCGTTATAGCACTCCTGTATTGGACCTGTGCCCTGATATCTGTGCCCCAATCACTGGATTCAGCCATATTATATGCTGATGACTCAGGTAGGATTGCTCAGGGCCACAGAGAATGCACCTGCAGTTTCAGTCATTCCCTCTCCCAGGACCTACTGTGAGCCCCAGGATGCATTGGCAGCCTTGTCTCTTCTCCCTTCCCTCCTACCCTGTTTGCCCCAATTTGCCCATCTTCAGATATTTCTATGTGCATGTCTCAGATACGTTTGTGCGTGTAGCATGGGGAATCCTTTGTTGAACTATAGCTGTTTAATTTGTTGTATCTTCTAGGGCAGAGGTCAAGGGAGACCCCTTACACCATCATGTTTCTAGACCCATAGTTTAAATTCATGACATTTGAAAAATATAAATGGTAATTAAACATTGAGAGAACTTTTCATGGTTATTATATATATTTTAAGTATTCCATGATGAATGTGGCATATAAATCTGTTAAATGGTCGAGATCAAATTTGCTTTTACTTTCTGTGGAAACATTTGGATTACCACAGGAGTAAAAATAGATTGATAACATAATATTATTTATTTTCAACTTTTATTTTGATTGATATGCCATCCAAATGCCAATGAATAAAAATCATATTACATTGTCAAAATTCAAGGAATGGTTCACTTAAGATTTATGCATTTGGTTGTATGTAAAGTTTGCATGAAAAAGCAAGATTATTGAACTCAAGTTATTGATATGCGTGCTGAAGTGTTTAAGGGTGAAGAGTAACAGACCCAATGTCTGAAACTCATAGGGAAAGAAAATGGCGTGATGGGTGGATAGAGAAATGAATAGATGTATATATGTATATGTGATAAGGAAGTATAATAAAATGTTAATTGTACAACCTAGATGGTGGGTATATGGGTGCTTACAGTAGAAGTCTTCCAACTTTTCTATATGTTTGAAAATTTCCATAGTTGAATATGAGGAGAAAGCTTAAAACATGCTTGAGTTATAGTTCTATAGAAACTATTAAAATAATGTAAGTATCCATGCTTAATCAAAGTTCCTTACATTCACAATAGTTATTAGCTTTGTTGTCTGGAAAGCATGTAATAATGATTCTTTAAAAATTAAATTGGAAAAATAGAACTTTTATTCAAAATTTAAGATATTGTGCATAATATTATTAAAGTTTAAAGATGCATTGTTCTTTAGTTTCTGCTTTTAATGGAGTCGTTATTTGCCAGTTGTTATTGAACAATTTTCTTAGTGCTTTAGACATCCTTGGACTTTCAATACCATTTTCAGCTAGAAAGCTGTAAAGAACCAGTTTTATCTTTAGACTCATAAGTACATTTCCCATTTAATTTACGAGATAATTAATCAATGAAAATGTATTAATAATATCTTGATATTTGGGCCGGCCGAGTGGCACGTTGGTTAGGAGTTGGCTCAGGATGCCAGCTCTGAGCAGCAGGTCCCCGGTTTGGATCCCACATGAGGGCCAGTGACACTGCCCTCTACAGCTAAGATGGTGAACAACAACTTGAGCTGGGCTGCCATGAGTCGCCGATGACGGTGTAAGCTGCAGTGGGGTTGGCCAGCAGCAGGCGTGAGCTTTCATGAGCTGTTTTGAGCCGCAGCGAGCTGCCGTCCAATGGCCAGCGAGCGACTGCCTCACCTGGGAAGAGTGCAATGATAATACCAACATGGGCCAGTGAAGCGAAGTCCTCCACAATTAGACTGAAGAACAAAAGGACAGCAACTTGTCTCTTCCCCTTCCCTGATTCCCCAGTAAAATCTTTAAAAAATTTTTTTTGATATTTATTAAGTACCCTTAACTTAATTTTTGAGGAGAATTGACTTAAATTTCTAAAGGTTATGTTCACTTCACAGGCACTAGAGCATTTGAAGGGATAGTGTAAAGAGGTTATATAATAGTCCAATAAGTAAAGTTAACACCTGGCTCTGTTCCTATTATTGGTCTTTGGTGTGAGATCTCTAGTTGAACATAGTGTGTTCTAATGACTCATATATACAAAACTTCATAACTCTCACTAAAAACAATGGCAACAAAGCATAGCTGTTTGCTTTAAAATCCTGGTAAAATAGACTTAGACTGCATCTTGGCATTAATCCATTTGCTATGTCAACATTTAAAAAGAAAGCTCTGGGACATCATTTGGTGTACCAATTTTTTAAAATAGAAGGGCTCCATTTTATTAATAATAGTAATTTTTAGAAAAGATCACAGATATTAACAGTGTAAATTTCAATACCTACTAATGGAGGGAATTCATAGAGAAAGCAATTCAGTACCAGTTAAAACTAATTTGAATGTCACTAATTACAATACGGATTAACATATCTGATAAAGAGTACAAGTTAACAAAAGTGCATGTGAACCATATTTTTATTCTTTCTATGAATGCTGAGTGACATAAGGAATTGTGGGACTCATGAAGTTTTCCCAAAAGTACCTAGAGACGCCAGGCTACCAATTGATAAACACAGTTTTTGTGCTTTGCCTGTACCTTTTCTAGACAATTTCCCAAAAATGTCCAAATATGGATCCTGGAAATAAAAGGGGTCTTCTAAATTTGTAAGGGCAAGATTCATACAGCTTTCATGTGAAACACCCTCTAGCAGGAGATTAGATACATACTGGGAAAACAAAGATTTTACTAAGAAGAACCTGAAAATATAAATGGAAATTTTACTTATACTATTGGAATATTCAAATAAGGGAAATAGATTACTTTTAAACTAAAAGAAGGAAAGGCATGTGAAATGTTTTCCAGGTGTTTTCATTTTCTGGTTTCCTTTATAGTGAAATTTAGTCAGGCTTTTGTCTATCATAACAAATGTTGCTACAGATTACTTCTGTCATTTTGACTTTTAGAAGACTGTATGATGGGAGGAATTTTTTTACTCCATTATGTTCTTTATGGAAAACCTTACACAATCGATGTGAACAAGAAAGATAATTTGCAGGTAATTCCACCAAATGCTTGAATTTTTGTTGCATTTCTAAGTGTTATTATGGTATTTTAAAATTTCCATATGATAGTTAGAAGGAAGCATTAATATTTAAATATAGATGTTAATACCAAAGATAAAGCAGATTAATACATTTGAATGAATATTTAAATTCCTTTATGAGAAGTTAATTATTTGAAATTAACAATGTGGTTATAATTTGGAGAGCTAAGTAATTCATGGCACGTGACAGTGCTGTCCACCTGAGTCGTCACTTTTTGCCATACGTTTCTGTATTAGTTCTTGAAGCTAATTCTCAGCATGTATTACTGTATAGTGTTGAAATGGGTGAAGGAGTGGAGAATCAGGCTTTAATGTGAATTTATAATTTAAAATGAGAAAATTGCCAATAGTTAAATGTACCGTAGAAAATCTTTTGAATCACCTGTTTGAGTTTTTATAGGTTTTGTATATACAATCCTGTGCAATAATTATCAAGTGTACGGAAGTTTTAGAACTACCCACCTAAACTAACGAAGCAAAAGTATTGTATCTTGCAGCTCTTTGGACAATCCAACTCTTTGCTTTTCAAATAGTGAGCAAATACCTAATGGTGAGTAGGCGAGGGATAGGTGATCCTACAGCTGAGCTTTCAGTGATGAAGCCATTAGCTGCCTTTGGCTATTTAAATGTAAGTTGATTATGGGGCGACCAGTTAGCTCAGGTAGTTAGAGCACTGTGCTCATAAAACCAAGTTTGCCGGTTCGATCCCCACATGGGCCACTGAGCTGAGCCCTCCACAGCTAGATTGAAGCAACGACTTGACTTGGAGCTGAAGGGTCCTGGAAAAACACTTTGTTCCCTAGTAAAAAATAAAATTTAAAAAATGTAAGTTGGTCATAATTAAATAAAATGGAAATTTCAATTCATTTGTCAAGCTAGCCACATTCCAGTGCTCAATAGCCTCATGTGCCTAGTGGCAACTCTACTGAAGAGTGCAGAAAGACATTTCCATCATTGCAGCACTGTTCGCCAGTGTTTGTGATTCTCCCAGTATTTCCTCTATTTTCTTTAAAGATTAAACTTCTAAAAACATGAGGTTGTTTTGAGAATTATAAAAGCTATGTGGAATCTAAGTTATCTGCAAGAACAATCCATTTTATGTTTTAGTTGTTGTTTTTCCTCAAAATATCCATTGATATTTTAAAATAAGAGAAGTCGAATAGGAATTACTGGTACAGACACTGTACGTTCCTTGCCATTAAAAAGAAAGTGGTCAGAGGCGGCCGGTTAGCTCAGATGGTTAGAGCGCACTGCTTATAACACCAAGGTTGCCGGTTCGATCCCCGCATGGGCCACTGAAGGAAGTGGTCAGCACAAGGAGACAACCCCCTGTATAATCTCATGATACATTGCGTTATTTTCTCCTAAAGTTCTTTTGTAAATTGTGGTTTACAGCCTTGCTTATCACAACCTATGTCAATGCCTGCATGTAAGTAGTTAAATATTGTCGACTGATCTCATTTTAAATCCATAGCCACAATTCTCAAATGAGCATTCCACATCCCCAGGCGTCCTATTCCATTTCTGTTTCCTGTTCTCCAAAATGATTTTACAGCTTCTCCTCTCTCTTCAAACCTCCCTTTCACAATAGATCCTGTTTCCCAAATGGCTAACCTTGCTTCTTATTTCATTGAGGAAAATAGTTGTCATACCTGAGTTCCCTCATCCATCCACCTGCACATCTACCTACTCATTTGGTTCTCAATCTACATTCTTAACCTGTGGTGCTATTTTAGTGTGGATGGCAGTCTACCTGCTCTCATTTCAAGCCCAGCCCTTCCACTTGGACTGTGGAGTTCCTTTTTTCTCAACTTATTCATGCCTTTTATCCTGAAATGATCTCTCTCCTCCTTCAATATCCATTTCTCTGTATCTACAAATATGTTTTGGTATCTTCTATATAACTTAAAAAATCAAAATGAAAATAAGTTCTTTTGATCCTCTTTTCTTTTCCATGTGTTGCCTTGGTTTTATGCTCTCCTGAGACTGACTGACTGTCTCCCTCTCCCTCTCCCTCTCCCTCTACTAGAACTGTGTTAAATTAACATGTGGTAAGTGGAGCACAGGGTTCACACAACAGACCACAAGAGAAAATAAAATGGAGCAGTCTATTACAGGCCATGGAGGAAGTACATGGCCATATTCCCTGGTGTGGAGGTCAAGGTCGAGTGCACACACAGATCCAGGGACACATGTTTTTTAGGGTCCATGGGTAGAGTGCTTTGAAGCTCCTGTCCCAGGGCCAGAGTGGTGAATTCAAACCAAAAATGGTGAGTTTTGGTAAGTCCCTTGGAGGTCTTACCTAAGGGGGATCATGAGGCATACAGTTTTTGAGAGACAGAGGGCTGTAGGGGAAGTCAGATCAGGAACTTACATTTGCCTGAGACTCTGCAGGCTGCCATCTAGGACATGCACTTGCGTGGGGGCCAGTGTCAGTTTCCAGTCTTCTCACGTCCCTTGGCCAACCCAGCAGTGTCAGGAAGGAGTAGCTTAGCTAAACTTTTGATACACAGACACGCTAACTCACAATCTTGAAGGAATTATTTATAGTTTATATTGCAGTTTATATTTACTACATAGTCTTTGTTCAGTTTGGTTCATTAGGCCTTCTTTCCTCACAAAGACTGTGGTTTTTTTCTTTTTCTTGATCTCTTTTTTTAATATCCTAAGGCCAAATGATTGTGTTGCAACCCAATTGCCATATCCCTGTTCTTCCTTGTCTTAATCTCTCAGCAGAATTTGGCACAGTTGACCACTTGATCTTTCTGGAAAAACTCTTTCTGAACTGCATAAAATCTTCCTAGTTTTTCTCCTTCTCGCTCTCCTTTTCTCATCGTTTCTCCACCTCCAGTCCTATCTTCCTACTTTTTCTAGGTTAACTCACCCAATCTAATGCCTTGAAATGCCAACTTTATGCAAATGAACCTCAGCATTATTTATACTTGTTTCTTTAACATGAAATTTATTTCTCAAGCAGCCTATTTGACCTACCCATTAGGGTATGTATCTGAGATGAATCTCAAACTTAACAGACCACTTGATTGTCTCCCAACAGCCCTCCAAAAATCAATAACAAACAGACGAACCCATTCAACCTGTTACTTTTCTTTTTTCCCCCACAATGAACAATTATTTTTATTAAAGTTTATTGAGGTGGCAATGGTTAGTAACTTTAGATAGGTTTCAAATGTGCAATTCTGTAATACATCAACCTGTTACTTTTCCAAGCTCCCCGACTCAGTACGGTGCATATAACATGACTAATGTCACATTTATATATACTTTCATATACTTCACGTATAGTTTATCCATTAATCTTGTCTCCTCTACCTTACATATCCCAAATCGCTCTATGTTTCTCTTTCTTCGTGATCACCACCTTATTCCCTCAATGTTTCTCTCCTAGATTATTGCAGTTGTTTCTTATAAGATCTTTCTATTTTTGTCATCCTATAATTAAATGTTTCTTCTTCCCCCCTACAGATGAAATAATCTTTTAATAGAACAAATACTACTGCTGTGATATGCCTTTACTCTAGCCTCTGGCCAAGTTTTCTCTTGTCTTAGAGCCTTTCTGCACTAGCGTGTTCTCTTGCATGAAATGTTCCTAGTCCCGATATTCTGTATGTGGACTTCCCTTTGTTCTGCAGATTTTAGCTTAAATGACACTTTCTTTTTATTTTATTTATTTTGTATATTTTTAAATTAAAGTTTATTGGGGTGACAATGGTTAGTAGTTACATAGGTTTCAGGTGTACATGGCTATAATACATCATCTGTATATCACACTGTGTGCTCTCCGCTCAGAGTCAGTTGTCCTTCCATCACCATACATTTGTTCCCCTTTACTCTCATCTGCCAACCCCCTCCCCATTTTCTCAGCAATGACTTCGCCATCCAAACTAAAGTAGCTATTAGTCACTCTTAATCACTTCAACCTATAATAATTGTTGGTGGGGAATTTAACACACTGCAAAATCTTAGTTTACTTAGTATTTACAGGTTTGTTGTTTATCTTCATCTGTAAAAATAATCTGCATTGTATCCCCAGGGTCTAGAGCTTTGCCTGTCCCTGAATTAGAACTCTCAATAAATGAATGTCTGAAGGATGAAGTCAGTTGAAGCTGCACTGTTGGTTTTCAAGTGCCAGTTGATATTTAACTATTTGAGATTGTGGGGCTACCAGAGATCCTCATTCTGGTGGACATTTCATTGAGACAAACAATGGTAGTATGAAAATTTTATTTTAGAACCTGATGTGGCTATATCCATTGTATCACCTTCCTCTCCTCTTCATCCTTGACTGCAGTCACCATGGCAGTAACGCGTCTCTGAAATCACATTTATAACACATCCCACTTGGTATATGTAACTATTCTGAGAAACGTGTTGAAAGGTAGCTAGGCAGCCTGATAATTATTTAGTAGCCGTCTTTCTTCACTGAACAAGCATGAATAATACCTTCGTTCTCCGCCACCAAGAAATAAACAGAACCCCTCCAGAATTTAAGGCCTGGGAATGATTTTCACATTTGCAGGCATACAAATGTTTGCTTTTCAAGTGCAACTGGTTGATACCATGATTTTTATCTATTTATTTCAAAATGCATAGTAAATCATTTGTATGGCTAATATGAACAATTTGTAAAACAGCCCTGTCCTTCTAATATTGCTATGTTGTTAGAAGAGGATCTCTCACATGTAAACCTCATGAATAGTTTTTTTCCCCCCAATTTGTGTTCCATTGCAACAAAATGGAATTTAAGACTGAGTATTTTGGTTGAACTTTTAAAAGGGAGAGTGTTAATTCATATTCTTGCAGTGGTATCTTATTAAAAGCTTAAGTAACAAAGGTGAGAGTCAGTATTATATGGACATCTTAACTCCACACTAGGCCCTTTGTCCATAATTTGTAAACTTTATAGATTCAGTATATAATGGTACTTCGACTTAAGCTTTACATCAATACCATAGTCCTTCCATTTTTCCTGGGCAGTATGTATGAGGTACATATTAGCTTTAACTCATATCCAAAAATTAATTTCTAAGTATAAGAAAAATATTGAAAGCTCTTGAGCGTAAGTTAGAAATTTGACCATGAGTTACTTCTGCAAAAGTGAATTGAGAAAGGTGTTTGAGTTTTTAGGGAAATATCAGCTATAAACTGTGCTATAACATCATTGAGTAATTTGGTGGAGTAGGTTTTTTGAAAATACATGTATAATTAAATGAGTGATACGGCATAGGTATTATAACTATTTAAATTAATGGTTTAAATGTGGTTAATATAAAATAAATTAAGGCAATGGCCTGCATTACTGCATCATCTCTATTTTATACAGTGTTTCCTTGACAGTTAATTCTAACTAAGTCTTAGAACCTTAGCCACTTTATCTCTCTCCTCCCATCACTTGTGATTGACCTCTATTTTGTTAGAAAGTTTGAAAATTCAGCTTGTTTTTAAATTAAATATTTTTATATTAGATTCAGGTGTACAAAACAATGTAATAGTTAGACATTTACACCCCTCACGAAGTGATAACCCCCCAGTCTACTACCCCTCTGACATCGTATGTAGCTGTTACAATACCATTGACTCTATTCCCTATGCTGTACTCCACATCCTGTGACCACGCACGCACGCACACACACATTTAATTATAGTTGACATTCAGTATTATTCTTTATCAGCTTTGGGTGTACAGCGCAGTGTTCAGACATCTACATAACCTAAGAAATAAAGAAAATTGCTTTTAATTCTAAAGAGTAAAGCTATCGGAAAATTTTCAATTCAAATAGGCAACAAATGCTATGTATGAAAACGTTTAGAATTTAAGTACTTCTCTTTACAGATAAAATCATGTATATTTTGTTTATTTTTAATGCAGTTCATAGTATGCATAAATTATTCAATTTGAAGTTATTAAAATATTTTTCTCCAAATCCCTTTATTAAAATCAGTAAATATAGAACTTGAGCAATATTTTATTTGTTATTAATAAGTATTTAACCACGCTATTGCAAATTAATTATAATCAGTTAATGATACATAAATTATTAAATCAAACTTGGACATTTTATTTGGAAAAGTATTATATAGTTCATTGAAAATGATTAAAATGTAATTGAAATGTTATTCATTATTTAATATTTTATTGCCTATCAAAATAAATAATAGTCACAGAAACTTATTTTTCAGGGTTATCAGTTTTATATTTAGCGTAAAGTTAATTTGCATATGTGAGTACATGTAATTATACCTAGAGAGAGATTGCTGATAATATTTAACACTTTTCCTTCAATAGCAGTTTTTATGATACATTTTTCACATAGGTAGAGCCTAAGGCCCATTTATATGCAACAAGTACATACACTGAGTTAGAGAAGGGTTAATGAAATATATATCTTGCATATTCTTATTTGCATTATCATATTAGAATCATTACATTTTGTTCTTTTTTTGCAAATATCTTTCTTTAAGGGTTGCTTCCCATCTCAATTCTAAAGAATCCCTTTTCTTTTAAACAATGTCTTGTAAAAGGATTAGTAAACAGAAACCTCATTTAGAATGAAGAAGGGATGTCAGAAGGGGGAGGTCTCAGGCCCTAGGATTGCAAAGCACAACAGGAAGATCTCATCATTGGTAATAGCCTTCCCACCTTCCCCTTGCCCTCTATAAAAGAGTTTCCTCTCCTTTTTTTTTAGTGGACTTGTGTTTTCTGGATTGCAATTATTTGTTGTTCCCAAATGAACCTATTTTGCTGGGAGAAATATCTGGCTGACTTTTTGTTTATGGCCAACAGTCTCATAATGTCCCTTCATTTGATGCAAAAAATTTTATAATTTAAGATTTTTCTTGATTCTTGCTCTTGGGCTGAAAGGAAATGTGTGCTTTTGTGTTTAATTGTTATGGAAAAATACATCTTCAAATTCAAGTGCTAGTATCTTGCAGAAGTAATATTTTGCTTTTGTTCTGTTTTTCTTCAATGTTAGTAAATGAAAGAAACAATTAACCTCAATATAAAACAGTGTAGCAAAGGGAAAATTTCTTCATGGGTGCCTTGAGAAAGACCTATTTAGACTTTTTATGTTTCTAATTTTTACCATTGAGTATACGTGTATAACTTTACAAATTTTTTTGCAATTCAGCTTATTTATAATACTAACAGGTAAAATAAGAAACAATCATTAATAAAAAAACAATGGGAAAGAAGTAAAAAGGGGGAAAATCAGTCCTAGAATAATAGCATACATGTTTGGATTCTTTTCTTATAATAATTAAAGTATTCCATAGGAACGTTTTTATATTCAAAGTGTCAAAGTGATCTCAAATTTTAAAACAAATGCTAATCTTTTGCAGTTCTTCTCCTAAACTTTTATTCCTAAATGCTTTGTCCAAATACCTCCTTTTTGTTCATACCCTAACACCATATGCCTTTCTCTGTATGATTTGTTGGATGAATTCATTCATCAAGTTAATTAAATTCATTAGTTCCAAGATTTGATTTCTTTTTATTTCCATGAGCCAGCACATTTTCTTCAAGTGTGCATGAATCGTGTGTCAATAACCTCTTCAGGTGTAGGCTCTGGACTCGGTGTAAGTGTCAGTGGATTTTCAGCTCAGATTTATGCATCTTAATTTTCATGGGTTTGTTTCCACTGTCCCAGACCCCTCATTGTGGAGGCAAAGCTTGGAGAAGCAAACATTCAGGCCTTTACCACTGGAGTTTTCTCCTCTATTATACCTCGGTGACCACCACGATATCTGCCTGAATGTTCAGTTCTCTGAAACCACCTAGAGACAGTGTTGGAGAGTGTCTTCTACCAATATCCTCATCCTGTAATTGCACATAGCTTGTGTGCTATCAGTCAGCAGGTTTATTTTCTCCCATCAATTAAAAAGAACTCTACACACAAATAGATCTAACAGAGCTCAATCTTCTAAGTATAAATAAATCACTGTCAAACTACACTGAAAGAAATTCATCTTTATGTTACTCTGAGCAGAGTACATGACCCTATATCTCAAAGTGTTTATGAAATCCTTGTGTGAGTCTGCTTGATTGCTGGTATGGACATTTTTTTCTTGACATTAAAAGTTCCTTTTTTATAACTGATTTATTGAGATATATTTCACATACCATACAACTCACCCACTTAGTGTACAATTCAGTGATTTCTAGTATATTTGCAGAGTTGGGCAGCTGTCACCATAATCAATTTTATAATATTTTCATCATCACAAAAAGAAACACTGTGCCCATTTAAAAATTCTCCCTTCATTGCTCCCAACACCCCAAGCCATAGGCAACTGCTAACCTGCTTTCTGTTTCTGTATCTTTGCTTGTTCTCTGCATTGTCTAACAATGGCACCATATGATATGTGATATCTTGTGACTGAATTCTTTCACTCAGTGCAATGTTTTTGAAATCCATCTATGTTGAAACATGTATCAATACTTCATTCCATTTATTGCTGAATAACATTCCGTTGAATGGATATATTAATTTTATTACTCTGTTTATCAGTTGATTGCTGTTTGGCTCATTTCTACAGTACATTTTGGCTATTATAATTTTGTGAATATTTATTTACCAGTTTATTTTGTGTGGATGTATGTTTTCATTTTTCTTTAGTATACACCTAGGAGTAGAATTGCTAGGTCACATTGTAAGTCTATATTTAACCTTCTGAGGAACTAGCAAACATTTTTAAAATGGTTGTGCCATTTCACATTCCCACTGTGTAATGTATGAGGATTCCAATTTCTCTACCTTCTTTACCAACACTTGTTATTGTTTTCTTTTTTAGTTACTAATATAGCCATCTAGTGAATGTGAAATGATATCTCATTGTGGTTTTACTTTGCATTTCCCTGATGACTAATGATGTTCAGCGTGGTTTGATGTGTTTGTTGTCCATTTGTATATTTCCTTAGTAGAAATGCCTATTCGGATGCTTTGCCCAGTTTAAAATTGGTTTATTTGTCTTTATCATTAAGTTGTAAATGTTCTACATATATTCTCGACACAGGTCCCATATATATGATTTGAAAATATTTCCAACAGTTCTGTGGGTTGTGTTTTCACTTTATTGATGATGTTGTTTGAAGCACAAATGTTTTTAAATTTGATGAAGTGTAATAATTGGTATTTTATTGCTTGTAATTTTGGTATCATATCTAAGAAATCAGTGACTAATCCAAGTCACAAACATTTACTCGTATATTTCTTTAAGTTTTAGCTTTTAAATTTAACTCTGTCATCCATTTTGTGTTAAATTTTGTATATGGTGTGAGGTAGGTGTCCAGTTTCATTTTTTTTTTTTGCATGTGGATATCCAGTTGTCCCAGATTATTTGTTGAAAAGACTATTCTTTCACGTATTGAATTGCCTAGTACTCATGCCAAAAATCAATTGACCATAAAAGTGAGGGTTTATTTTCAAATTCTTAATTCCAATTATTAATCTATGTCTTTAATATCAGTATTACACTGTTTTGAATACTGTATCTTTAGAAATTGAGAGGTGTGAGTCCTCCAATATTATTTTGCTTTTCTAATATTATAAATTTTGCATTCCATATACATTTTATGTTCGTTTTTTTTTTCCATTTCTGTTTTTTAAAAAAGCCATTGGAAGTTTAATGGGGATTGCACTGAATGTGTGGATCAATTTTGGGAGTATTGTCAGTAAGTCTTTTAATCCATGAACACAGGCTGTATTTTCATTTGTTTAGTTCTTTAGTTTTTTCCACAGTTTTTATAGTTTTCAATGTAGCCTTATAGCTTGGTAGTTTAGTTTATTCTAGGAATTTTTCCATTTTCTAATGTATCTAATTTATTGGCATACATTTGTTCATCGTATTCCTTATGACAGCTGCACAACTCTGCAAATATACTAGAAATCACTGAATTGTACACTAAGTGGGTGAGTTGTATGGTATGTGAAATATAGCTCAATACATTTTATTTCTGTAAGGGCAACAGTAAGCAATAAAGACCCTCCTTTATTCCCAATTTATGTGATTTGCGTTTGTGTCATCTCAGAAGCCAAAGTATCATTCTTCCTTCCTTCCTTGATATTTAAAATACTAATTAATTTGTAAAGTCTTACATATAGAAAACTGGTTAAAACAGCAAATTTAAACTGTTTTTCTGTATCCTGTGATAACCAGGGTGTTGGGGAGAGGGATCAAAGCCATCTCATGTTTTCGACTTCTTTCTCATCATGTACGTATGATGATACCCCCCCACACACACACACACCCACACACACACACACACATATATCCCTTTTTAGTACCTGCATCAGAAGTTCTGTACTTGGCAATTATGCTTTTTGTTTCTGCTATATTTGAGTTTCATGCCCTTCATTGAAAGCAGACTTTTCCATCAAGGACAGAAGGGAAGAAACTGGATAATCAAACGATACTCTAAAATTAAGAGAACAATTTCAGGAAAATGGGTTGCCCATTTGACCCCATTTCCTTACTCTTATAGGTCTTTTTGTTCCAATCACACTGGCTTGCAGTTCCTTGACTTCAAGTACCCTCACATTTCAGGGCCTTCATAAAGGTCTTTATTCTGCTTTCGGTATCCATGTTGCTCTCTTTCTCATCTATTTAAGTCTTTGTTCAAAATCCAGTGAGAAAAAACCATACCACTTCATTTAAAGTGGCAACATTTTCTCATCCCCCAAGGACTCATCATGTCGTGTCCATAGTTTTAATTTTCTCCTGGGTATTTATCACTTTCTAGCGTAGTATATCATTCATTTATTCATTCATACACACTATCTCACTTTTCTAGAATATAAGCTCTCTGAGAGAAGGGTGTGTCTATGTGTTTTCCACTGTGCCTAGAATAGTGCCAGATACATTTTAGTCACTGAATAATTTTTAATAGAAGATGGCTTCATAAATGATCTAGGAGTTGAACCTATTCACAAGCTATAAACAAAACTTTTATTTTTTTAAGCTTCTTTTTTTTTAATGAAAATGTAGTTGAAATACAGTATTATAGTCATTTCAGGCGTATAACATAGTGGTTTGACATATATACAGCTTACAAAGTGATTGCCATGTTAAGTCTAGTAACCATTAGTTACCATACAAAATTATTATGATATTAGTGACTATATTCTGTATGCTTAAATAGAACTGTTTTAGAGTAATATCCAATCTTGATCTTGAACAAAATGTTTCAAAAGGATTTTTTTTCTTTAAGGGCCATGAGGATACATTGCTAAGTTAAAACTAAAATTTATCTTCTGCATGACAGTTTGACCTGGAAACCTGATAATGTTAATATGCCAAGTATACTAGAAGACAACACTGATTGTAGTAAAAATTACCAATGATTGGCAGGCCATGTCAGGACTGAGGGAACTTGAAGTAGCTTATGGAGAGGCAGCAGCTTTGGGCTTCCTTGGGGGCTGTGACTTGCAAAACTGGAAGCTCTGTCATAGAGCTGTTACAGGAGATACCAGCTTGTGTGTGACATGAGGCTTTTAAGCCAGGGCGATGCCCACACCTGGCCACTGTGAACACTGGATTTCTTCGGAAGGGTCAAAGAGAACATTTTATGGATGCCTCTGTGAGCTGTTAACAGACTCTTATTGAAAAGGAATGCCGAATGCTCTGCTGCCAGCCTGCTGTGCTTCCATCTTATATTCTCGTGCATGAATGTGATAACAAAGTATAGGTCATGGTGGTCTTGTGTGCCTAACTGTGTAGCAGAGGCTAAGATGCAGGCTGAGCTTGGTCCTAGACGTAGAAGCAGTATACAACAGATTTTAAGCTGCTTGGCATTCGCCGGGGAGAAAGCGCATCTCCCATATATTTGCACAGTATGTTTATAATTAGCCAAATGTAGGTCATCCGCATTGATTTACGCTGAACAAATTGAGTTACCTTGAGCAAATCCCTTACCCATTGAGCCACAGTCTCTTCAATTATTGGGTTGTCGGAAAAGTCATGATGTATTTTTTCTGTTTTTCATTGCAAAAATTGGTCATGACTTTTCCGACAACCCAATACAAACCTGAGAAAATTGTAATAGATACTCTCTATGGTCTGTAGCTAATCAAGCATTCTATGATTTTCATAAGATTGTTAACACTGTAGTTTGATACTTTCTTACATACCTGAAGACATGAGGTGTTTTAGATGATTTCCTCTGTGGAAAAAAATAGTACAGAGAACATTCGTAGGGCTACAGGCTAGATAATAGGATACACTTCTATCATTGTAGCTGTAACAGTGAGTATTGAAAATGCATGCTTTGTGTGTTTCTGAATATAATGCAATAATATAATAACTATGTGTGTGTGCACACGTGCGCGTATATATCATATTCTGGCAGTGCTTTTTGATGAAAGACAAGGAGACCTTAACCAAGGTTTTTTAACTGTGGCTATGCAGCTGCTAGCTTTATATATGAAAATGGGTGATACATGCTGAATTCCTTTGAGCTTCAGTTTCTTCCTCTTCACAATTAAAATTTTGCATCACAAGAATTCAGTTTCCTTTCAATTGTAAAGTCATGTGTTTGATGACATCATATTCTTCAATCCATGCATGCTGCTTTGACTCTTTCGGCCACAACTGGAAGTGGTGGCTCCAATACAGATTTGCAAAGAGTTTGCCAAATTGCATTTTTGAGACATTTCTTCCCAAAAGCTCTGCTTTTGCAAAAGCGTTCTTTTATCGATGCTTTCCTTTTCTCATTGGCTGAAACACTATTAATCTTAGCCTCTTTGTCTGACCTTGTCATTGGCGCTGTATCCTCTGTAAGGCTGATGAAAAATTCTGTCAATGAGGACTATATTGAGAATTTTTAGTTGGCTTTTTTTGTTCCTTTATTATCATGTCTTTGGAAATGTATTCATGTATATATCTGCATAAAAATTCACTCTCTGAAAACAGTAAATAACATTTGGCCTCTTGTGTTGCTAGTTATATTGAATAATTACTCCGAATTCCTCACTCACCTCAGAGAGTACAGAAACCTATGCTGAACATCCAAAATTATGATTTGTTATGATGTACAGCGATGTCATAGCTCCACATAAGGTAAAATCCATTATTTTGCTTGGGCCCTTAGGCTGTGAAACTGAGCAGATTTTATTTTTCTGCCTGCTTGAATAGGGAAACTCCCATAAGGTAAAAAACGAAAGGGACTGCTCTAAAAACAGTGGGTGGTATGTAACTGCCACTTTGAATGGTATTGGTAGTTACTCTCTCCAGAACATTAAAAATTAGTGGTAGAGGCAGGAAGAGGCAGGAAGAAAACATCTTTTCTGTTCATGCAATTTTCTTCAGTGTCTATATGCTGTCTTTCAGTCTGGAATAAACTTATGGTTACTCCCATCACACAAGTTTCTCAGGCTAACGAGGAAACTTCATGTATTTCATACATTCTAAAATGCACTTTCCCCGCTTCCATTTTAACATCTCTGAAATTGGGAAATACCTTATTTTACAGTGAATTAGTAGTGTTTTTCTTGCTTACTTGAACTAAATAACATTGACGCTTACCATCAGTGTGTCTTGGATTCAGACAAATTTGTTATGTCCAAAGGCAAATTTTGACAGGGAATGACAGACCTCCGATTACATACTATGTCTCAGGTTTACCAAAGAGCAATACAGTTTTCTAAGTTCCACTGATTCATCACATCATGACTGAGGTTTGACTATACATACATGTGCATGTTTACTTTCTCGAAAGCTGCAGCTGCAGAGCATGTATTCAACACACATGGAAAAGAGTCACTTTAAAAGAGAATCTTCTTATAGTTAATATGTGGATACAGAAATAATAGAAAAAGAAAAATATGTTCTCCAAATGCAAAGAAAATTACATTCATATAAATACCTCTTATTACCTTCTCCCCAGCTCTGCAGAAAATATGAAACCAGTTGGAATGTTCATTTTATGTGGCTCTCAAGGTACTGTTCTCATAAGGGTAAAATGAGAAACAGTAAATTATTGTGAAGTGTAGTAATAAGAGTAGAGAAGGCATATATTTACGAGAGCAACAATATCCAGTAGGGTTTGGCCAAAGGATTGCGAAACTCATTTGAATTGATTGTTTTAACCACTGTAAATAAAAATGATTTATTGATAAAAGCCTATTTCTAAGATTTCCCCCTTAGTTTTACTGTTCTCTTAAGAAGTGTTCCGTATGTTATGAACAGCTTGGAATATGATTTTCTTACCAAATAAAACGGTTGCAATATCAGAGATGGCTTTCTTTCTAGAAGTTTTAGAAGATGTCATTATATGTCATTCTAGACAAATAAGGTGTGGCTGGCTTCAATGTTTTAGCAGTCTCTAAGGAAAGAAGTAACATGTTGATTCTATTATGCCCTGCTCGGGGAAATGGAAAATCAGTCAGGATAATGCTATCTATGCCAGTCACATTTGATTGTGTGGTGTGCTTGCCTTTGGCCTTCTCTCTGCCATTTGAAGGAGCAGAGAAATACCAGCACTATGTCAGATAAACCCTACCCATTGCTTTTTGGATATATCTGCAGGTGATGGAGATTGCCATGACATGCCCAATCATTGGTACCAGAGGTTTTCCATAAATGCCTTAATTCATGAATGGATAATTGATTTGAGCGTGAGTGAGAACTGTTTTTTTCCCCCACTCCGGAAAAGATTAGCCCGTGTAACTTTTTCTTTTCTTTTTGGTTCTTTTTGCTTTTATGTCTACTAGATATAGGTATATTCAGATAATGTATTTCTTCTTATTTATTTATTTATTAAATTCATTGGGGGGGTGGCATTGGTAGTAAAATTATATAGGTTTCAAGTGTACATTTCTATAATACATCACCTATGTATTACATTGTGTATTCGCCACTCAGAGTCAGTTCTCCTTCCATCACTATATCTTTGACCTCAGGTTCTTTTTCCTTTTCTTTGTGTTATTATTTCAAATTTATTTATGGTATTGACTCAAGCAAATATGTAAAGTAGTGATAGTTTTTTTTTTTTTAAAGATTTTTATTGGGGAATTGGGGGGGATGGGAACAGTGCTGGGGAATTGGGGGAAGGGGAACAGACAAGTTGCTGTCCTTTTGTTCTTCAGTCTAGTTGTGGAGGACGTTGCTTCACTGGCCCAAGTTGGCACCATCATTGCGCTCTTCCCGGGCGAGGCACATCAGTCGCCGGCTTCTGGACGGCCGCTCACTGTGGCTGCTGGCTACACACGGTAGCCCATGGCAACCCACTGCCACAGGGGCTGCAGCCTACGCCGTCCAGGCGACTCTCGGCAGCCCAGCTCCATGTTGAGCTGTTATTCAGCATCTTAGCTGTGGAGGGCAGCCTCATATGTGGGATCCGAAC
Organism: Hipposideros armiger; assembly: GCF_001890085.2. Lineage (NCBI taxonomy): Eukaryota > Metazoa > Chordata > Mammalia > Chiroptera > Hipposideridae > Hipposideros > Hipposideros armiger. The sequence goes on along the minus strand of NW_017731600.1, from coordinate 1,165,743 downwards.
CGGGGCCCTCTAGCGTCCCAAGCCAGTTCTTAACCATTGCGCCACTCGGCCGGCCCAAAGTAGTGATAGTTTTAATTGCTTTAAATAGAAAAAAATATTTGGGATGTCATTCTAATGTGAAAATATGGTTTCAGTGATATGCAGCTTCCATTTGAATGGTCTTAGATGTATGCTAGCCTTAGCAATTGATAAGATATTATTTGCTTTACTCAACAGATATTTATACTTGTAGAAGGCACTGTACAATACCCTGGGGACTACTCAGCATTTTCAAAGAGTAGGGGTACATATTTGGTTTTGTTTTTTACTTATCTCTCTTGTTACAGACTCCTTGTAAGATGGTTACTTAGAGTTGGATGAAATTGGTAGATTTAAGGAAACTTATGAGGGAGGAGACAATTTGTAATCTTCTGACATCACCGTTTGGCATCATTTTTTTGTCACTTCCATATAATCTAGCTCCATCTCAGTTGGCCTCCATCTCATTCATTATAGAAGAGATCCATACTCTGAGCTGAGCAAACGCATCTGTGCATCAACATCAGCACCATTCAGGGGCAGAAATGATTAAAACACTTACGGAAGATAGTTTTAAAAATTTACAATTTTCCCTTTTAAAGATGAAAGCTTATTAATATTTTCTGTGGAAGTAACCACACTATTTAGTTTGGCTTCATTCAACCTTTCAGATATACGACTACATCACATACTTTCTCCTAATGCTTAAGAGTATGAACATATTATTTGCATAGAAGTCCTTTTATCTCTACTAGATTATAGATTCCTTAGGGAAGCACCTTGCTTTCTATAGCTTTATTTTGTAAAGTGTAACTACTCCATCAGCGTGCATGTCATAGGTCCCTAGGTCTTTAAGAAATCTAATAAGAATACTGCTAGCTTCTGTTTTGAATTTTCCTGAAATGAAATACTTGAGTCTGCAAAATTTGAAAGAGTATTGTATAGAAAAGGAAACAAATGCTCTAAAGACTCAATGTAAAATAGGAAACGGAGGATGGGAAGAGGCTAGGATGACACATGAGGCTTTCTTATGCTGACAGGCAATCTCGTATGCTCAAAACCATAATGAATTGTGATGGGAAGTATTGGCCTGCTGTCCACTAGCAGTATTCAGTCAGCCTGGACAAGTATTCCAGAGGACTTTTCTAGAGAGGATTTCATCATCTAATTGAAGTGAGGTATACTTGATGGTTGATTATAAAGAAATGAAATGTAATAAACTATAATTTATATTGCATATATTATAACATTTTTATGCATGTAGGAATATATCCTATAAACATAAATGTATATACTGAGACCTTGGCAGGAGAGTAGGGAGACAGAAATAAGATTAAGGCGGGGTCAGTTAAAGAAATAAGATGAGTGTCATTTTGAAGAATTTGAATTGGGTAGTGAGCAATATTGTGGGGTGTTGATCAGGACAAAGGTTACATCCATCAGTAATATATCCTAACCATTTAAAAGAAGGACATAATCATGGAAGTAATGTTTAGGGCTAAGAAACCAGTGATATTGCCCTAAACCTTGCAATTAGAGGCATCATGGAGGAAAAATTGGCATAATTTCATGATTTACCACACTGAAATGAGGAGGAAGGTTGGGAATTAGGAGGTGGGGGATAGTTTTTTCTCTTATTGAAGTTTCCCCAACCTCTAAATAGGAAGTCATGTTATCTTAAAATTTCTCACTAATAGATACTAGATACTAGAGTTGCCAAGCATATTAGTAGGCATGAAAATTACTGATATTAGGTTCTAATGTAAAACAGTCAATCCACTGGGTATAATTTATGTACCAGACTAGAAAGGCCCTATTCTAATGGCCTGGTGAAATACTTTTGATACTTAGTTTGAACTCCACAAACAGCTGAAAGCTTGATAATTCATCTTCCCAGTTCCCTCATTGCCCATAACTATTATTACCTTCAAGCATTTCCTGAATTTGATTCACCATTCATGTCAAACTATGTTTATTTGTAAATCAGAGCACTTGAATGCAAATTCTGCAACTGCTGCTTTGGGGCAAATCAGCTGGTCTGTGAGCTCAAACCCTTCTTAGTTGTGAAGGTAAAATTAACTCGTATGGGTATATATTGTAAGCGTAAGTCAATTTAGTTGTTTTTATTTGTAATGATGGGACCAGAAGCTCAGAATTTTGTTATTTTCCAATAGTCATGGATAAATCAGCTGTTTTTATTATTGTTATGATAGCAGAAGATCATATTTTTAAATAATCATGGACAAGGCAAAAAAAAACATTCCTCAGGGAAGTTCAGATTTGTTAAGTTTTCTGTGACAATTTATGATACTTTTTTAAAACCTTGTATCTAGTGTCACAAGTAATGAGACATTAGGATAATGATCTGAACATTCTCTTTTGATGTGCCATCTTTGGATTTTGTTTCAAAGTTTCTAAGAAAATCTCATGCTTGCCCTCCCACACCATTTTTATGAGTCTGCCTCATGTCCACTGAGAATTCAGCTGACGTTTAAATGACTTTACAGTATACTTTGTTTTCTAGCTTTTAGAAGTGCATGATATGTTCAGATGACAAATCAGTAAAAATCTATTTGCATGGAATTTGAAATTGTTTTTTTGTGATGTCAGTGAGAAAGACATTTCTGGAACTTCTTGGATTTTGTTACGTTTCCAATTGTGTAAAGAATGATTACCTTAACTAAAAGACTACATTTTATCCAACATGAATAACATCTACATCAAACATTTAGCATGTTTGGAATTTAATTTGAAGACTAAAGACAAAGTAAAAACAAACTATTGGGTTGTCAGAAAAGTCATGACGTATTTTTTCTATGTTTTTCGTTGCTAAAATGCATTATGACGATTCCGACAACCCAATACATGGGATTTTTATTTAATGTCTTCAAATGGAAAAGAATACTTTTAATATGGGATACAAGGATTTACTTTTTTAAGATAAGACATAAGCTGAGCATTTTTTGTCTGACTAGTATTTAACGTTATTCAGCAGGTTATTTTCATTATTATTATCCAATCATATTTGATTTCTGTGATTGGCATTTTCATCAAGTCTGTATATGATATTGATATATGTGTGTGTTTAAAGACCTCCTTGCTGATCAATGGCTTTTGACTGAATATAGTTTAGTAAGTTGTTGATGTAGGCTGTATTCCCATCCAAGCTCTAGTATTGTATACTAATTGTAGGATATTGGGATATTATCTATCTATATCTCTCTCTATGTATATCTGTATATCATTATCTATCTATCTATCTATCTATCTATCTATCATCTATCTGTCTATACACACACAGAGGGTGCCAAAAATATATACACATTTTAAGAAAGGAAAGAAGTTTATTAAAATTACGCTGATGGTAACCACTTTGAGCACCTCTTGTGATTGCAGAAGTCAAATGTGACTTGTATTAGTCATTTGTTATTGGTGTATATTGAGTATTACAATTTTAATACAGTTTTTTCCTTTCTTAAAATGTATATTCATTTTTGGCACTCTGTATATACTCTCTGTGTGTGTGTGTGTGTACATATGTGTGTGTATACATATGTGTGTGTGTGTGTATATATATATATATATATATTGCCACATATATCTATTCACACGTACATGCTGTTTTCAGTATTTATTATTTTTAAATTAAATTTATTGGGGTGACAATGGCTAGTAAAATTACATAGATTTAAAGTGTACAATTCTGTAATACATCATCTATATATCACATTGTGCACTCACCACCCAGAGTCAGTTTTCCTTCCATCACCATATATTTGACCCCCTTTATGCTTATCTATCACCCCCTCCCCCCTTACCCTCTGATACTGTTTTCAGGTATTTAAATGAGTATATTTGCCCAGTAAGTAGAGAAAGAAACTATAGTGTCTAAAATACTTTTAAATGAAGAGTGTTTATGAATAATTGATAGGTTTTGGAAATGGGAAATGGGATAGGAGGGCTTTCTAACTGATGTAGTGTAATACAAACAGATTGCATACCGATGAAGATTTGGTAAAATATGAGGTATATAGTTAATCTAATTCAGAATGGTTTACACAAGTACAAAATAGATCAGGGTTAATATCAAATCATTAATTCATATCTTTGGTAAAAATATTTAGTCAAATTTCTAAAGATCGATTTGAATAATAGATCTGTACCATAGTCATTTTTATGGTGCCTTTTCCATCTGTGTATAACAAGTTTAATAATTTACTTACCTTATTTAATATTCAACAACTTTTTTGCATATTTAAGTTTTTAAGGGAGGGCAAGAAAATATAGTGATTTAAAGTATGGTCTCTGAAATGATGCTGCCTCATTTGACATCCTGATTCCAGTGCTTAATTAAGTATACAATTATGGGAAAATTATTTATGTTCTCAGTGACTAACTTTCCTCACCTGTCATTGTGAGAATTCAAATATCAGAAAACATTGTGAGAAAAATCTGTGTAAACTGCTTTGGAGAACCTGGTACCTTGTGAGAACATTCAGGTTAGCCATAATTATTAAAGAGAATAAACTTATCTTTCAGAGGATGGTAATTCTGGGGCAATAGATACCTAATGGATTTTCCCATTTTTAACCCTAATGATATTTATTGGATGCCTGTTATATTCAAGGCACTGTGCTAGATTAGGAACATAAAAATGAGGAAGATAGGTTTTCCACTTTCAGTTTTTTACAATTTAGTATACTCTCTGAAGCCAGGGTTCATATGTTTTGATGATATGCAGCATTTGATGTAGTACAGAGCATGGGCATAACACTTAATAAAAGCAAAGTGCTAGTTGCTTGTATTTATCACGATGTCTTTTCCCTTCTAAGGAGTTCAATTAGTATTTATCAGTTCCAATTCTATTACCCATTTAACAATTGCGAACTGAGGAACAGTAAAGGGAACATAATGAATGCTAATAAGCACTCACAATGTTTGACGGAGTTGTCTCTGGAACTGCAGGCCAGATAAGCATAAATCAGAAGCAGGGTGATCAAGTCGTTCCATTTTACTTTTTACCATGCAATGTTAGATACCCTTACATAGATTTCCCTTTTGGCCTGTTTTGTATGTCTGAAACTTGAATTTTGTGTAATGACAGGAATAAAGTCCCATAGCAATGCTAAGGGGGTGTGTGTGTGTACACACAAATATGTCTTTGGGGAGGTTTCTGGGGAGCTGGGCATTAATTGTGAGCACTCTGAAGTTTAATTCCTTATTAGAGTTGACGTCATTGCATACCAGAGGGTATATTAGTTTATTCACTTATTCGAAGTGCGTGGTATGGCTAACATATTAGGTGCTGCTAGAGGTTCAAAGATGAGGATAACGTGGTCCATTCTCTCAGAAAGCCCTCCTGGAGCTGTATTGTTGAGCAGAAGTAATAAATCAGGCACACAGGTGTTTATAAGTACTACTTATAAGAAATAAGGAAACAATGTAGAGAAATACCCTCAGTAAGAATATGGGAACAAATGCTTCTTTTTGATGCTCAGAGAAAGCTTCATGAAGAATGTAGCTTTTGTGCTGGAAATGGAAGGATATGGGGTGAGATCGGGAAATGGAAATGGTGTAGAAGAACATTCTAGCAAGTGAACATGGCTGCAACATTAAACTGGCTATGTTTCCCCCACCACCACCCTGCTTGTGAGATGTGGCAGCCATTAAACAATTAATAGTCTCAGTTAATTGGCTTGTAGTTGACTTCAAAAGGCTGACCTTCAGAAGAAGTATGACTCCTGACTAAATAGTACTCCACTATGACAGTGTATAGACAACCATAGAATTTATCGTGGCTACTTAGGTTCAAATGGGAATGAGATATTCAGTTGCGATTCAGCATCTCATTTTAAAAGTTATTTAAAATTGTTCAACGGATTTACTTTTTCCGTTTAATTGTCCCCAGATTACCAAAGACCTTACTTCTGAGCACATAGGCTCCATTCTCTTCACTCCCTCCGATCTCAGAGTGGGTAACTTTGCCCTTTTGAACCCTCTTCCTCAGACCCATTCTTCCCCCTGCCTCTGAGAAAAAGACACTGTCCCCGATCTGACCTGAACCCAGAGACCCCTTCCCCAAACCTCAGAAACAGAGAGGATTGGATGCCATGCAGATAGAAGGCAGCAGGATGTGATGGAGATGTGGAATGGAACTCTGGCACTTATTTGCTGGATGGCGTTGGTTGTGGTCCTGAGGTTTAATTTCTTCATTTGAAAAGATGGAATAGTCATCAGTCTGCTTCAGCTGTTATCCGAATTTAAGGTAGTACATGTAAGACAGCTTTAACATTAAGTACCCTTAACAGTAATGTGGCGAACTTCCAACACATATCTATAGGGAAGTTGCTATTGTTATCATTACTACTACTACTACTAATTCAGTAAAATAATTAGTCTCTAATAGGCCTTCGTAAATAGGCTTTATTGAATACCAGAGTGCTCTGGGTTAGGAATGAACACAATTAACACTGTGACAGATGGTCTCCAAAATGGCCTTGAAAAACCAAACAAATCTACTTTATTTGGGCTATATTTTGTGTGCCCATCCTGCAAGAAACTTCTTCAGAGATCACTGCTGAAAAGATTAATTGGACAAAGTATTTTTCTTTGCTTAGCATGAATAAGGCTTGTGTATTTTCATTTGCAGTGTCTATGTGAAGGTATTGAGACTGTCAACAGAGATTTAGTGGACTATGCCAGGGGCTGGCAAACTAGGGCCTGCAGCCCAATGTAGCTCACTGCCTGTTTTTGTAAATAAAGTTTTATTGACACACAGACATGCTCATTGGTTCATTTAATGTCTGTGGCTGCATTCAGGGTACAAGAGAGTTGAGAAGCACCATATGACCTGCAAAGCTGAAAATGCTTACTCTAAGTCTTTGCAGAAAAAGTTTGCCAACTACTAACAAACTTTTGCAATTACTATGTTACAGAGAATCAGTGTTTAAAAAGTTAGTGTCTTATAGAATGTCAACATTTTATGACTACTGTTGATAATTGTGAATATTAAATATCATTGCAATGTCTGAGTAAAAATTTATTTAAATGGAATGCACTTGAATATTTAAGGGACAGAGTTGGTATCTACTTAGTCTAATGAGAGTGAATATCATGGTAAGTTTCAGAAATTGAGATTGTACTTTTTAAAAGTTAGTTTCAGGTGTACAAAACAATGTAGTAGTTATACATTTCACCCCTCACAAAGTGATAACTCCTCTCCCCCAATCTATTGCCCCTCTGACATCGTATATATCTATTACACTTCCATTGACTCTATTCCCTGTACTATACTCCATATCTCATGACTATATATATATATATATATATATATATATATATATATATAAAATTATAGTTGACATTCAGTTATTATTCAGCTTCAGCTTCAGGTGTACAGTGCAGTGGTCAGGCATCTACACCATCCATGAAGTGGTTTCCCTAATACGACAAGTGCCCATCTGACACCCTACAAAATCTTTACAGCATTATTGATTATATTCTCCAAACTGTCTTTCATATCCTGAGGCAATCTTGTAGTTACCAATTTGTGCTTTCTAATCCCCTCACCTTCTCCCTCGTCCTCACCCCCCTCCCATCTAGCAGCCATCAGTTTCCTCTATACTTCTGAGACTATTTCTGTTTACTTTGCTCATTTATTCAGTTCTTTAGATTTCACATAGTTTATCACTTGCCCCATAGTCTCAATGAAGTTGTCTTGTCTTACTTCCTAGGGCAGTTGAAAACGTATCAAATTGCAATGGACAGGGAAAATCTAGTTCACTCTGATTGAACATCTGAGCTGTGGCAGGCTAGATGGTAAAGGAGAAATAAGTGAAATAATTTTTTTTTTCATGAGAGAGTAGAAATGAATACCAATTGCTACAATTAAATAAAGTTTATTCTGGTGCTTTTAATACCATTTGTTATATGAGGTGCTGGGAGGCAGTGCATGGTAAATGTTCAGAGGGATAAAATGTGTGTCAGGGAGATAGGAGCCTGGATTCCAGTCATACGTCTTACAGACTCCCTGGCTGTGGGCACCTTATTTATCCTCTCTCAATTTCAGTTCTGTCTAGAATTGTTGTGAGAAAAGTATGAAAGATTGCATATACATAATATCCTTTTACATACAGCATGGTCATTTTTATATTGTGGTGGTGTTTCAATTGTTGCTCAGAAGCTCTTGAGAGTTAATATAGCCTGTAAATTTTAGTATGTTTTTTATTATGCTTAAATATCTTTCTGGAAATCTTCCATTACAAACAAATGTTGACATCTATGTCTATCTTTCTTATAATATTATTATCACCAATAACCTTATTCAAATATTCCTTGATCAATAAATGATATTATTCACATTTGCCCTTACCATTTTGAACTTGAATGATTCAGAAAAAAAAAGAAACCCAAGTATGTAAGAGTACTTAATGTATTGGGTTGTCGGAAAAGTCATGACGTATTTTTTCTATGTTTTTCATTGCAAAAATGCGTCATGACTTTTCCGACAACCCAATGTGAAGTAATATAACAATGGCAAATGTATTTTTTACTAAAAATAATTAGTAACATTTAATTAAAATTATGAACTGGAGGTAATTTCCAGTAAAGTGTTAGGATATTTTTACTTTGATATTTATAGGAAGCAAAGAAATAAGTTTCCATTCATGTTGTTTATATATTAAACATAGATATAAAATATCTGTAAGTCAGTGTTTTTTATTCTGAAATATAATATAATCTCTTATTTCAATTTTTTAATTTAATTTAAATCTTTTTTTTTTTTTGATGATGTACGACCTAGAAGGTGATGAAAATAGACTGTGTCCTAATTTGGAATGCCTAAAAATACCCTAATATCTTTTTAAGACCAAAGACCAGAAAGGTATAAATTGACCAGAAAGGTATAAATTGAAATAATGATAGTTAATATTTATTCAGTTTGGTTTTTGTGTGCCAAGTTCTATTCTAAGTACTTTCATGCATTATCTGGTTGAATCTTAAAAACACTGTGAGGGTAGATACTATTGTGATTTTTATTTTACAGGTGAATTAACTGAGGCACAGACTAAATAGCTATCTCAAGGTCATACGGCCAGTAAATGTTACAGCCAGGAAGCAGACTCAGGCAAGGGAGACCAGTTCAAGAACACTTGTGCATAACAGCTACCATATAGCTTCAAAAAATAGAACATCATAGAGAGTTCCCCCTTTATATTTAGACAGCCTATTAAAACTAAAAGCAGAACAAAAACAGGCTCATAGAAACAGAGATCAAAGGGGGTGTTACCAGAAGGGAGGGGGTGAGGGATGGGTAAAAAGGGGAAGGGGAATATAGTCAATAGTATTGTGATAAATTTTCAAGGTGACAGGTGATTACTAGAATTAGTAGGGTGACCACATTGTAAAACAAGGAAACTAATATTGAAATACTTGAAGACAACAAAACCACTTTTGACTGCGACTATCTTTGAATAAAAAAGAAAACTATTTGTGGAAACATGTAGGTGTTCACATTCTTAGGATAAAAGTCATTTGGTGTTATTTAAAATGTAGAAAAATGTTGTATCGCTATATTATACCCCTGAAACTAGTATAACCAATGTACTGTTGCATACCAGCTGTACTTGAATAAAAAAATGAAAGCATTCATTTAAATATTAATATATTTAAAGATTATTTGAAGCTAAAAACACATTTCTAAAAAATTATTTTTTATTTAAATCTGGCATTTAATGAGTTGGTGAATATCCTGGGTTTTGATGTGTGTTCCAAAGCAAAAAACAGAAGAAAATCTGGAATTCAGAATCCATAACAAGCAGCTTCAAAATTTAAATTTAGGTATTGTAGGATGATATGTGTACATAAAGAGATTTTTAAGTGTATCATGCATCAAGACAACTTGAAATTTTATTTCTCAATCTTTCTAATCGTCTTAAAACACTGAGAAATGGTTTCTTCGGGTACGTAAGCCAACTGTCTGCCATTAACAACTATGAAAATAATTGGAAATACAGAATACAAACTTTCTCATCTAACCCAATTTTTTAGGGAAGTTAATATTTTTGTAAATTTTTCCAGTTGGATAAATTACAGGTTGAATATTAGGAAATGCAATTTGCTAATGTCACTTACAAGGAGGAAACTAATATTGAAATACTTGAAGAAAACCAAACCACTTTTGACTGCAACCATCTCTGAATAAAAAGAAAAACTATTTGTGGAAACATGTAGGTGTTCACAGTCTTAGGATAGAAGACATTTGGTGTTATTTAAAAAAAACATAAACAAAGGGAAATCTTCAACAAATTGACATCTCTCTCAATTTTATTTTTTGGCTTCCACTTGGGCATTAACCAGGGACCTATGCATAGATGTGTTTTTGGCAGGGTAAAACAAGTGTCATCATAAATTTGATACACTTTTCCTAGAATTATGAATAGTTTTATACAATAAGAAAAGGCCAATACTGTGGTTTAATTTGTTGAAAACATTGTCCATTTAATGGGTTTTCATTTTCCTTATAAAAAATTGAAGTAGTATTTTAATACTTCAAAAAAACTATAGCGTGGGCATACTGAATTGTTCAGGAAACCTCATTTGTATTCAGTGTGGATTCTTGAATATGGAGTATAGCAGCCAGTTATGTGAAATTGATGATGTTTACATATTATGAATAATACAAGGAAAATCCAAATCTATTCAATTAAACTTTTATGTGCAAAATTTCAGCCACATTCAAGACAAATCTTATAATAATTTATACTACAACCATTTGGGCTAATCAGATACCCAATCATGTTTTAGTAGATTTCCCTGGGAGAAGAAATGGGATTTAAGCTTATTAATCTGTGTGGCATGAAATTATACTAACATTGAGCTGACCAAACCAATATGTTTTATTTTATTTGGAATAGAATCACTTCTTTAGAGTAGTAGATATTTCTGAACTTACAAAGACCAAAGAAAATGTGCATTTACGATTTTTACTGCTTGCTTGACTGTTTATTCATATTTCTGCCTTGTTCCTGAAAGGATCTCATGATCCTTACACAAATACGCACAATGCAAGGTAAGAATAAGCAAATAAGGGTTTGGGGACAGGTGTTTGGAAGAAAAGCTGATATTGGAAGTGAAGCTGTCCTGAGCTGTTTAGTATTTGTTGAAAGGAATTATACTAACATGAGTCCACCTTCATGAATTAGCGCCATTTTCCCCCCCTGTATACACTACTGAAACTCCAATCTTCCATTCTTGAAAAAAAAAGTTTATTTTTAATGCCAGACCATTTAAACACAGTTGTTTTGAAAGTGTATCTTCTGAAAATATATTCATTTTGAGTTCATCCAAGGCACTGCCTGTCAGCTGACAGTTTCCACACATCTGGGGATTAAGGAAACCAATATTTAAAATAATTGACATTATATTATCTCAGTATCTGAAAGTGCTTCATGAATCATAAAGTTGAAATTGAATTATGTCAAGTGAAGTTTTGCCATTAGAGGGAGAAAGACCTGTATAATTTCTAAATTTTTTCTACCTCTGAGATTTTGTGGTAATGTGTGTGACTGAATTGCTTCCACTTTATTTTTCTCAAGCATTATGTCTTTCTCAAAAAATAAGTCTTCTAAATTATGTGATGTTTCTGTGAACATATTAACAGAATTTACATGTTCATATATTTACAGAATGCTTAAATTACAGATTTTTATTTGCATATACTTAAAGTTTTATTTAAAAAAATTTTTAAAGATTTTATTGGGGAATTGGGGGAGGGGAACAGACAAGTTGCTGTCCTTTTGTTTTTCAGTCTAGTTGTGGAGGACATCACTTCACTGGCCCATGTTGGTATTATCATTGTGCTCTTCCCGGGTGAGGCAGTCGCTCGCCGGCCATTGGACGGCCGCTCATGGCAGCCCAGCTCCAGGTCGAGCTGTTGTTCACAATCTTACCTGTAGAGGGCACAGCGTCACTGGTCCTCATGTGGGATCCGAACCGGGGCCCTGCTGCTCAGAGCTGGCGCCCCAAGCCAACTCTTAACCAATGCGCCACTTGGCCAGCCCTAAATTTTTATTTTTTAAACAAAAGGCATCCATTGCTACCTGAAATCTCCATCTCTGAGTATTATCTGGAATGATCCACAAAAATATTTACTTCAAATCAGAATCAGTAACCTGCTATATATAATCCATTCTCACCCACCTTCCAGCAGGAATATCTGTTGTTTGTTCGTCCGAAAAAAGAATGAACTATGTCTGCAGTAATATCTCAGCTGTTCACCAATAGGTTAACATGTCACACTCGTATTATTTAAACGTGTAATCTCATGGTCACCTTTCCACAATATTAAGAGAAAACATCCTCAAAGAAAATGGGAAAGATTATGAAGAAAGTAAGTGCTCCTATGAAGCCTAAAAGTGCCTATGCAAAGCAAGTAAAGCTGAAATTGATACAGCGTATTGAAAGAAATTCACTTAGGATATAAGCATATCAATTCAAATGTCCTCATTTACTCTACATAAACGTATTTTCTTGGTTTATTTACAGTAGAATATATGGTCATTGCAATGAAACCGCATTGTATCATTGCATACCACACATAAATATTAACTAATGCATTAATGTTTTAAACATTTAGCTTCTTATTGATGTTAAACATAGTTTATTTTTAAATATTCTGTATTGTGCAGAAACCTTGCTGGGTTGTTATGTAGGTGTCAAGAAGTGTTTTGTGATATTTCGAAAAATCAATTGGGGCTTTTGGATGATCTTGGTAGGCCTTTTTGTTTTCATCATTTAAAATAATGAAATGTAAGGGCCGCACAAGTGGCGCAGTTGGTTAAGAGCTTACTCAAGAGTGTGATCTCTGAGCAACAGCGGTTTGAGTCCCACCGGAGCTGAGCTGCCAACAGGTGGCAGGATGGCTCATCTAAAAAAAAAAAAAAAAGAAATGTAGACTCCCAGTAACCAAAAATTTTCATCTAACATACAACAGGAGTGGATTACATTGAGATAATGAAAGATATCTGTAATTGAAATGATCTCTTCATGTATGACCACAGAGAGATTTTAACAATCAGACGAGGCTACTAAATCCTAACTTTGAACTTTGTGCTATTTTCTTTCCTTGATAAATTGTGTTTTTTCTTCTTGTGTTTTAGTTTGGAGAGTAGTCAATTTATTTTACATTCACTTTAAAGTTTTATTAAAGCACTTCACACATCTTAGACATTTATCTAATAAGCTAGCTCTTCAAAAACATTAGATTGAATCATTTGAAATTGCTAACATTCAATTAATTTTGAGCTATCAGAGTGGAAATTTTACACAATTTAACCTAGTATTAAATTGGTTATTGGTATTTCCCACTTATATTTAATTTTTAGTCTTCATTAACTATAACTGAGATATAAGTATCTTTTTCGTTTTAATCCATCATTTATGAGATGTTTCTTTTATAATTTTATTGACATATTTATCCTTATTATATATATATATATATATATATATATATAGCCATTATTTGCATGTATTTTACCTATTCCTATATCTTTTGCTGATTTCACTGCTCATTCCTATTTCTTTTCTACGAAATAATCCTTAATTCATTAATCCTTTTTTGTTAGTATATCACTGATTTTGAGTTTATCTCTAATCACTTTTTAGAGAATGTAATTTTGAATGAAAACTCTTCTGAAGTTGTGCGCATCTTATTATATAAGTGTCTTTTCATTTCCTTTGGGTGTGATTAAAATCCTGAATGTGTATAAATATTTGGGTAGTAACATTTCCTTGCAAAATACTATGGTCATACTTCCAAATCCATACGGAGAAGAGTAAGCTATGTATGTCTTTACTTTGTGCCTTAGAAATAAAGAAGAGGAAGTGATGAGTAGTAGAGGAGGCCAACATTAGTTTCTGGGATGATGAAGGAAGATAGTAAAAGTGGTTAAGAAAAAGTCTGTCTAGTAATACGATGGGAACTTCAATGTCATTTACTATTATTTGTGATTGTTTGTTATAGAGAGAAACATCCAAGGGTAAATATCTTCAGCTGTTATAAAATTAACCTATACTTTCCTCTTTGATGTTTGTAGAGAAAGATGACAACCATTATATTGTAACTATAAAGGAATACAACATCATTTTTGAAACAGGAAAGTAAGAAAAGATAAAAACCACTCATAATCTTATTCTTCAGAGATTTTTAAAAATTACATTTTCTTGTATATTTTTTAATCTTTTTCTATGAGTATCTTTTTAAAATATAAAATTTGAATTATTTAATGCAAACTATTCGTATCCTGCTCTTTTTTATGTGCCAGTGAGCTTTAATTTCTTTAAATATTTTAAGTACCTTGTTTATAGTGTTTATAATCTTTCATCTTAGTAATATAATTTTATTCTTTTCCCTGTTGTAAATAATATGATGAATATTCTCATCATAAATCCTTGCATGGATCCCTAATTATTAGAGAAAATTCTTTGGAATATAGTTAATACCCTTAATTTTTGTTAAATATCCTTTCACAAAAGTTGCACCAGTCTGTACTCCCCTGTATTATATGACTGTTTCATCCCTTTATCATCAACATTATTTTAGCCTTTGTCAGTTTGCCAGGTAAAAAAATAGTATTTTGTTATAATTCTTTATCACATGATTAGTAAGAAGTACATTTGAATTTTACCATATTTTCATGTTTAACAGAACTGTGTTTCTCTTATGTAGAAATCTGATTTCTGTTTTTATGCATTTTTATTCATGGTTTCCCTATTGATTTGTAAGAATTGTTTATGAAGGACATTAGCATTTTACATTCTGTAAATATTAATATTTTTCAGCTTAGAAATGTTAAAAATATAATGGAATGTGTCTTTCTGTTGCTATGACTTTTTGCTTGTTTGTATGTTTTCCTTTGTCTGAAATTCAGGGTGTAGTTCATTTATGCAGCAAAGATTCATTTTCTCGTATGATTTATGTATGCTTTTATTTATTTGAGAATCATTCAATACTTATTTGCTGTCTGCAGAAACAGTCCTGTGATATCTACATTGGATCATTGGAATTATCCTCTAAATAAATTTTATTCGTAATAGTAAGAGTTATTTTTTGTTCTGTCTTTTTCTCAATTTCTTGAATAGTGGTTTGATTTTCTGCATTTTATGAGAATTGGGGAAGAGTTCGAGTCCACTAAGAATATTGTGAACGTATTTCTTGTACATGCTCATTTAGTACTTACTGTTGTTATTCTCAAAGGGACCACATAGCCGTGCAAACACATCTCAGTAAGAGTAGTTGAAAATAGGATCTAAAGATAACTGTAAATGATGTTCGGGGAGCTTTTTTCTGTGGCTGATTTTGTTATCCAAATAGCTTTCCATTGTCCCCCAAATCAGTTGTAATTGCTTTGGCTCAGTATTTAAATGCTCTGAAGCCTAAGTCTAATTTCTATTACTGTGTATTGTATAACCTTTTAAAATTTTTTGGCCTGTTGCCTCTAAAAGTGTTTACTTATTTTGGTTTATAACCACCTAAATCATTCACGGTTTCCTATATTCTCAGCGCTTGTCATACTGTTTCACTGTTATTTTGCTTTTGTTTCCAGTGCTATTGACATATCTCAAATCTAAATCCTACTTACTCGTATGTTATAAGGTTTTGCTCAAATGTGTCATTTTGAAAATAAGGTGAAAAAATGTAGTGGGGTACCATTTTGAGCCCTACTTCATTTGTAACTTCAATATTTGGGGGCCGCTTAAAATCCACTCAGAGTTATCAAACCTTTTATTCTGTTAGTTAATACGTATAAGAATAGCTAAATAGACAATGCTGATAGGGATAAAATAACAATTTATATATACATATATTTAATACATGTAGAAGTCATTTTATTGCTATAACTGGAATAATACAGAATGGCTTTCCTCCTCCCAAAGAATTTCATTCTCGCATTAATTACTGGATGAGTGTGCATGCACATATGCACACATGTATAATAGAGATATAGAAAATACTGAAATGATCTGTCTACCCAGATCAGGATTACACAACCTCAGCACTACTTATATTTTGAGCCTGATACTTTCTTTGTTGTGGAGAGCTGTCATGTGCATTGTAGGATGCTTATTAGCATCCCTGTCAGCTACCCAGTAGATGCCAGTGGCAGACCTTTCCCACTCATGTCTCTATATATTGCCAGATGTTCCCTGGGGAGTAAAAATTGGGAACCACTGCTCTACATAGATGTAGTTTCATGTTTTCTGAGAAAATGTTATAAACATTTCTATCCATGTCGACACATTTGCTTCAGCCAGAGCATAAACTAGATTTTGTTCCCCGTATTTCTAATATAAGGTGTTACTTTTACTTTAAGAAAGCATCAACTGTCCAAACACTTATTAACATTCTTTTAGTGCTCAAGTCTTAGCCTGGGGGAAAAAGGAAGACAGTTTTGAACTGGCATAATAAGATACGTATTTTTTCTGTTCTGAAATTTAGGAGCATCAATTTTTTTCTATGATGCCTATGTTCTTTGGGATAAAAAATTAGTTTTGATGTCAATAACTTAGATTCATATTGGAAAACATAAGCATTGAAATGAGGGAGCCTTGTATAAAGTTATCTCACCGTGTTTTGATTTCTAATGTATTTACACATTTTGAATATAGTCCTTAATGATAAAGGTTTTTTGGCTTTAAAACAAAAACTCCAGTTTTTCTTAATTTAACTTATTTTTCTGGAAGTACCACTGTATTTTTAGGTAAGTTTCTTTTCTCCTCAATTCCCCATTTCAAAGGTTTAGAATTTAAGATTTGGCATTTAAGACCCAGTTTCCTTTATTGAGACCTGTTATTTTTTTCTCCCAAAGAATACATTTGATTTTAATTTCATACATATTGTAAATATTTTTGGCATTATTAGCTGCCATCAACATTTAATAATGTGGCATTTTTAATCCATAATTCTGATAACGCCCTCAGTTTTTTGGAGTACCCTTTCAAGTATTGTGTTTAAGAAAAATACATGGATAATATACTAGGGGTGCCAAAAAATGTATACACATGGCTTGTATTCATTTTTTGTTATCGATATATGTTGAGTATTACAATTTTAATACAGTTTTATCCTTTCTTAAAATGTGTACACATTTTTTTGCCCCCTCTGTATTTTCTAAGATGCTGTAAATTAGAACATATATTCCTCTTCTGTAATTTCTTGGCTGGAAATAAATTATTTAGTCACCACAGTTCTTTCTGAAAAATCTGTTCCAACATTATTTGTCATAATTTTTCAGAGGAAAATGAAGATAATTTGAATTTTTTTTGCATGTATTTTTTTTTCTGCCTAGAAGTCTTTTCTCCTCTTCCTCTTCCTCCTCCTCCTCCTTTTTCTTCTTCTTCTTCTGGTTATTATTATTATTATTATTATTATTATTAGTCTTTTAAATATCCTGTCACAATGTGTTCTTTTGTGGTTCTGTCTCATAAGTGGTGCCTAAAATAGGTGATCTTCAAATATTTTAAATTTTATGCTCCTTCTCATCATGCCCCCAATATATGTATATTTATTTGTGAATTATGTGCATGTTTTGCTCTTCTAATATATCTATAAATCCTATTAATAAGGATTAAAATGAATGTAAATAGAACTTCCAATGTTTTCTTCTTATGCTGCAAGGGATTGCTCAATAACACCTCTACGAGTGTACTTGTCTTCCTTAGAAGAACACTAGTCTGGATAATGGAGAATTCTTAAATACACATGTTCGGATCCTTTTATTTTCCTGTTAAATTTTCAGTAGTATGTTGTATCATTTTGAAACCTATAATCCTTGGGTTGGTAAATTTTTCCTTGTGCTGCTTCTATCCCGTTCTCTTATTTCTCCTTCCTTTCCTTTTTAAAAAATTTTAATTGCGGTAAAATACATATAACATAAAAGTTACCATCTTAACCATTTTAAAGTTTACAGTTCAGTAATGTGGGGTATATTCACATTGTTGCATCTCTCTTATTGCTTGACAGTTTTTTCCTCTCTGCTTTAGAAGCTTAATCAAAGCATTTGTACGTATCTGTCCTGTCTTTAATTTTATTTTTTGAAATTATAGAAGCAATCCAGGAATTTATGTCCCTTATAAATAAAATTTTCAAAATGCAGAAATATCAAAGAATAAAACACACGTCACACCCTACTTCATCTTACTCCACCCACCCTAGCCCACCTTCCGCCACAATCTTATTTCTTTCACAGTTTATGACATTTTTATGTAGAGTTATGGATAGTTTTCTCTGTGTATTTGTACATATATTTGCACACACATATGTTTTGTATAATTATACTCTACAGGTTTTTCTGTGTCTCGTTTTTGTGATTTAATAGTACATCTAGGAAAACTTTTCATGAGTATTTATTTAAATATAAGATCATTTAAAGAAAACTTTGACAGTGTTTTTAATACTTTTAGTTTTGTAAATAAATGGTAGTGGTTAAAAAAATTCATCACTGCAGAATGGTGTCAAGTAAGGAAAAGCTATCTTAAATTTCCACCTACATCTGCTGCCACCTTTTCTCTGCCCAGGAATAAACAGTTGAGATTTGCCTGTCTATTCTTCCAAAAATTATCTGGGCATATGCAGAAACATGTCCTTTTTTATTTGCACAACATTCCGTTCTCCAACTCACTTCTTTCACATAATGGTATAGAGTTATCTCTCTCATATAGCTTTCTTTTTTTCTTTATGTGCTACATAATGATCCATACAGTGGATGTATTTTCCATTGAATGACTATATTAACTATTTATATCCTCATGAATGGTTGGTTTGTGTATAAATTTTGTTATTATGTAGCATGCTCTGGTGTACATAGTTTTACACATAGTTTTGCATATTCATGGGAATTTAACTGAGGGATAAATTTCTAGTAGTCAACTTTCTTGCACTAAGAGTACGTGCATGTTATGTTTCTACATATTGCCAAATGACTTTCCTAAGGGACTGTACTCATTTATGGGGTATAAATTTGCTTGTTTGATCTTACAGTGTGAATTTTAATTTCATGGTAGCATCTCAAAAAGTTCCCGTCTAATGGGGCCTGGGTCTTCTCACACATTTCATTACGATAGCCAAGTCAGTTTGGGATGAGGGTCCCATTCTGTGGTTTTGCAGTAGTTTCTTTAGAGTGTGTATGTGTTTTTCTTTTTACTATTCCTAGGACGTGCACCTTGGCTTGGTGCTCAGCACAAGACAGCTTGTTTGTCTTGTTCTTGGCAATGTACTCTCTCCACTTGTGTAGAATCATAAGAGAATGTTAGAAAAACAACAACAAAGAAGGCAAGCCATTAAAACTCAGGCTCATGTTCTCGCATAAGGTCAGAATTCAATGTCCATTGAAAAATAGCCAGAGAAATAGTAAACAACAAATTCTTTTACCTGAGTACTTAGATAACTTTCATTCTTCGTCATTTGAGTAGAGGAAGTATTTCAAAATTATAAACAGCTCATTTAATAGAATTGAACTTGACTTAGTAAGGTAGCTATTAATGTATGTATCAGTATAACTCTTTTTTGGTATTTAATACCCTGCAACCTACACGTGCATTTCGAGATACAGAATTTCAGGCAGGTTCCAGCTGGATCATTTAAGAACGTGTGGAGCTTGTGGAATGAAAGTGAGCTTTTTTTTTCTCTGTCAGAACCCAGCCGACAACTCTGAAGGTCTGGGGGGGAAAAAAAAAAGCCTTTGCATGAAGCAATTTACTTAATTGAACAGAGTTTCCCCCCCTCAATTTCAGTTCTGCCTTTTACCTAGCAGGGAAGATAATCCTTAGGAATTAATTTATAGTCTCTCTGGACAGCTTCAAAACTTCACAAGTCATTGAACTGGCATTAACACAAGAGAAGCTTGCACTTGATTTCATTTTAAATCCTCTAGTTCGTTGCCTGTAGGATTCACATTGATTTCAGTGTAGCTTTCACATGGGCCTGGGCAGCAATATCTGTCTATCAGGAATGCGAGTGCTAACACAATAAAAATAATAAAGCGACCTGTGTGCTCTTAACTCTTAGTTGTGTCCTTGTGAGATTTCATTTTCCTTTATACCATGAAGTTACTTAGTAAAGCCATCTATCATAAAGGGTACTGTTAGAAGTACAGTCTTCTCATGATGAATGATGTAAAAATAACCTTCTTTCATAACAGTTCATTCAGTTGATAAACATTTCTTTTGTGCCTTTTATTCTAGGAGCACCGTGTTAGGCATGTACTCAAAAGACCTGCATAACCATGTAATTATTTGGAATAGGGTAGATGGTGGGGCCACAGAATGGCACATATATGAAATAAATATTAAGCTAAGTAACATGAGTTATCTTTGTTTCCAAACATATGTACACATAGGTCCCAATTTAGAGCAAACCCAGCTATTTTATAATTAGGCTTCCAAAGGAACCTGTAATTTTTTTTTAATTGTACTGGGGAACAGTCATGGTCATTGGTTACACATTGCTTTCATGCTACAATGGCATAGTTGACTCTTTTAAGGAGGGCGCAGCTCACAGTGGCCCATGTGGGGATCAAACCAGTAACCTTGGTGTTATCAGAACCGTGCTGTAACCAACTGAGCTAACCAGTCACCCCCCAATTTTTTTTAAAAACAAACTAAATCCTTAGCATTTCAACTGCCAAACTGTGTTTCTGGAAACAGAAATGATTATGCTTTGTTTTCTTCTTTTTTTTTTTGAAGCATAAATGGATATTCTTTATTAGTCACTTATAAGCAGAAGTTACTACTCTTGCTGTTCTTATTTCTTCTTATCCCCATTAGCTGACAGAACGAGAATTTTAAAGAAGAGGTTACTTTGAGGTATTCAGATTCTATCTACAGTTAGGAAGAGGGGTGACTGAGAGAGTGCCAAAGTTTGGGGCTGGAAGTCAGAAGGTGTTTCTTTCTTGAATAATTCATGTTCACTCCAATAGTAAGAGCTTTAGCTTCCTTATGCGGCCTTTCAAACTGGTGATTCTATATCAGCTCTTTCTCCCTCCACCCCCACCTCATAGGTTTAAGTCTGTATGACACAGTGCTACTTTAGAATCATTTTTGGGCATACTTTTGTATAAATATCATGTGTGCAGTGTATCAATTAAGCAGATCCAAAAGTTACGTTGATATAACTGCAGATGTTGAATGCTACAAGACTGTTTCATCAAGTCTTTGTTTCTAGTGTCATCATCAAAATTTTAATGTGAACATCTACATAAAATTTGCTGGAACAATTACAGCTCACTTGAGGGGAATACTTTCAGTATTTTTTTCCTGAGATTAGTAACATTTACTCTTAAGTATGATTTCTTTTTGCTTTGCCTCTAATCCCTTTAGGTATCACAACAAAAACCTTTGTAATGATAGTCAAGTGACTATCACTTGCTGGAAATTTTCAGAATGGTTTTCCATAAACGGTGGCCAAGTCAGTTAGGAGCTGTCCAGTTTTTGTCAGCATTATTTTGGTTGCAAATTACTCCTTTTGGTTTGTAAATTGATTGTTGCAGGGCCACCAATGTGCAGAAAAACTAGTCCAAAGCAGTGTTCAAACAATGATCAGTTCCATGAACACTTTGATAGTATCCGATTTCTACCACTCAAAATATGTGGGGGTTGCCTACCAATGATGAGGCTTCCATTCCACACATCACTTGGTTGCTCCGTCCCACTGGATATGGTCCAACTATGCATCATTGAATGCATATTAAACAGGATGTACAGTGTGACAGCATAAAGGGCCGGAATCATTTTCTTAACTTAAGTCTCATATTCTTCTTTCAGCCTCATAAATGTTCAAAATCAAATCTGCCATTTAGATTTACATCTAGGTTCCTTTTCTTTGTACCCTTATATCTATTGGGTTGTCGGAAAAGTCATGACACACTTTTGCAATGAAAAACAGGAAAAAAATATGTCATGACTTTTCCGACAATACTTACTAAATCAAAACTCTTTAACTTAATTACCTTGGTCAATGAGAAAAGCCATTTTTGAAAACTTTCTACTTTTAATTGGTAAATATTTTTTTTTCTTATCCCTTAAGTTGAATACCTTCTCCCAAGCCTGTATCTTTAAAATCTTGTCTTTCTGGGCACACCGTTTGGGAGGATTTATCTATTCTAATAGTCTTGCTATGAGCAGCGAACTTCCAAACACCTCGGTCAAACCATCCCTGAGTTTCACAGCCCAACTTCAAACTCCCTGATGAACATCATCAGCTGTTGGGCTAGATATTGACATGTATAATTGAGAGTGCTGCAGTGCAGGCAGGCATAGCCCAAATCTAACAGGGAAGAAATATTCAATAAATCTGTGTTGCAGTGGAAAAAATGACCTCCCCTTAAAAGATTATTTCAAATAACCCCTCAGGGGAGTGAAATCCACTTTTACTTACATCTTCATTTTTAAAGAGGAAACAAACACGTTGAGGAAACATACAGAAATCTTGTGTCTGGGGTAGAACGTCAGGCACCTTTGGTCTCTGTAGTGTGTCTGCTCTCAGTTACTGTGAGTGGATCCCCACATTCTTTTCTCAGGTTTTGCTAAAGGGCAGTGGGGCCAGATGGCATGTTTCTGCTTGTGGAGACACAAAAGGGGGAATTTCTTCTTTACCAGAGTCAAGTTCCTCAAGTGTAATTTTGAATATCTCTTAGGCAAAGATTTCCTTTATAAAACCCTAACACATAATTGCAAGCTATTGGCCTTAAAAAAATCCCATAGATTATTTTGGATGTACTTAGAATACTGAGAACCATTAGTCAGGAGCCATTAGTTCCATAAGTCATTGTTTAATTATTACAGTATAGAATTATTAGTTAGGTAATGATGTGTAGTTTGTTATTAATATGGGGGGGTTCAAATATGAAGTGATGGCAGGTATAACAAGTATATGGAAGTTCAGAAAAGCAAATCTTGCGTTACTTCCTACCTGTCACTCACTGTGTAGAGGTTTCAATCCTACCATTGCCTGACTCTGTGACCTTGGGCAGGTATTTACTTGTGTCCTTGAGCCTCTTTTGGCCTAAGTGCAACATGGGGATAATAAGGTCTGCTTTACGGGACTACTGGGAGGAGAAAATGAGAAAATACGATTGTAAGAAGATTCTATAATAACCAAGGGAAACGGTTATTAAATCACAGTATTTCTAGAACATAATAAGAGTTAAGCATTATGTAGAAGGAAAATAAAGTTCAAGTATGTAATAATTATGGAGGTAATGCTCCAAATTCAATTTTATGAGGAAAATGCGGGAATCAAAATTCTACAGACGTTAAGCCAATTTATGTAAGTGTGCGCACGTGCATGGAAAGAGAAATTTGGAGAGGTCATGCCAAACCAGTGACAGTGGTGGAAATACAGGTTTTTATTTTTTTCTTTGTATGTGTCCTTAGAAGGGATTAGTTGTTAAACTAAATAGGTATTTTATGGACTTTTATTGACTAATCATTCAATAAAAAGAAGTCATTTTTAACAATGGAAACGTTTATTTTTTTAAATAAAAGCTTGCTGTCTGGCCATTCAGCCATCCATTCTTCCTTCCTTCCTTCCATCCATCCATCCATCCATCCATCCATCCATCCATCCATCCATCCAATATACTTTGGCTTTTATGTCAAGGCCATATACTATATAGCCAAGCCAACTGATTGAGACTATATGATGCAGTGAGGAGAAAGTTTAAAACATAGTTTCCAGCTTGCCTTAAGCTATACAGTAAAACCTTGGAATGCGAGTAACATGGTTTGTGAGTGTTCCACAAGATGAGCAAACATTCTTAATATAGTTTGACGTGGTAAATGAACGATGTCTTGCAATATGAGTAGTTTGTTTCTGGAACGAGTTATGCTTGCAAACCAGGATATTACCGTATATTGCTGGGTTTGATGTTGGTGGATTTTTAGATTTATTTATTTATCATAGAAAAAAGGTTTCCAAGCCTGGGTTCAGCTTACTTACCAAAACCTTTAGAGCAAATGTGTTTTGGAAATTAATTTTGGTATTCTAGAACTTTCCCTATACCATTAAAGCATGCGTTGCTCAACCTGGCTTCCTGAATTTTCTTCTTAAAGTTACATGCTTTGGAGTTTCAATCACAAGAGACTTAGAGATGTAAATTGAGTTATTCAGGCAAAATATTGAATTTCAAAGTGTTACCAGGCAGCTTGCCCTTTTGGAGAAACACTTTTATTTGGTGTAGGCATTTTTGTCCAGTTTTGAGAAGATTTACAACATAATACTTCAATAGCCACATACTGATTTCTTAATCCTACCTATTCATGTGCTTTAATTTCTGTGATGATGTTTGTTAGGTTTGTAATCTTGGCTGGCCTTGGTAACACAGATGAAAAAAATTATAGCTATTAGACTGTCACAGCGGTAGCATCAACTGTTTACCTTTCTAGCGTTAATTTCTTTATCATGCTGAGAAATTTTATTCTTAGATATTCAGGAGTACCATTTTCTATGTAGCAGTGTATATTGGGGACTTTGGATAGAGAATGTGTTTGCATATTTTATTTATTTCCATTAATCTTTGAACACTTTGTTTTTCTACCAACATGAAAATCTAAACTGTGTAAGCAAGTTTCACTCCTTTATGAGAATTTGGAAAGTAACCAAATTGGTACACCAAGAACAACTAGTTAATTTATTCAACAAATAGTGAATGTGTACTGTGTGTCAGTTACCATGCCAATTACTATACTAGAAGATAAAAGTTCTGATTTTGTGTATTGGTATTCTAATCTTAGCTTCTATGGTTCATAAGTTTGTAACTCCATAGTCAATCTTTAAATCTAAATAAATGTGAATATCATAATAATTAAATACCATTTGCTTGTATAATCTTATGGATGTGAAATAAAAAGCAATAATAGCATTGAAGTTATAAGTCCTTAGGATAGTGTTCTCAAACATTTATCCTTAAAAAACCATACTTATTCGGGCATATTTTTTCAAAATGATTTCTATATTACCATTTTCATCCCTCCCAGTCATCCTATTTATTTTTCAGCTACGTAACACTAGTCTGAAAGAGTACATGTCAAATATTTATATGTGGCATATATACTCAAGTACCTTCTATGTCTAGCCCCACAAAAAGCAAATCAAAAAGGAAAGAGAAGTATAGGATTTTTAATATAATCAAGCTACACTGCTTTCCCTGATTTTGAAAAATCCCTCAAGACATGGGCTTAAGGTGTTTTCTTGGCTGGAGTGATGGATTGCCTGTTCAACAACCATCTCAGTCACTAGGAACGGCCAGCTACAGGGCTCTGTTGCTCTATAAAGGCAGAACCATCCTGGGAAGCCCGGATGATGTCCTCCTGGCCCAGCTTCACCTCTAAGTTATTTATGCAGTTTTCATAACATACCACGCAGTCAGAATATTCTGAGTGACATTTTTCCATATTGCTAGAAAGCATGGACGAAAACAAAAGACGAATGTTTCTGGTGAAATAGATTCAGAATTCTCTAGAAAACAGTGCATTGGAGTCCAAGGGAATGTATGCTGCCTTTGCCCCTCAAGATTCTCCTTTGTAATCTCTAGCAGGTAATCTATAAATCCCCATGACTTACGAGCACAAGACAAGGACGGTAGGTGCGCAGGCAACATGGTATCATTAGCAATAATCAATGCAAGGCTGTGTTTTCTCGCTAATACATGGGTAGAGTACCAAATTATTGAGCAACACTAGATCTCTCTTCTATCGAGCTCATTAGTCCTGGAAGAACTCATTAATCATTTAAGCTATAAGAAAAATATAGCCTAGGGTTTGGCAGAACGATCAATGAGACATAAGCGAAAGGGTGTGTGTATGTGTGAAGAGGAAGGTAGGAAGAATTCCAAGTTTAGCATAGGAGTTATTGGACCTATTTGGGTTTGAGGATGGAAATTGAACCTATTTTATTTGAGGATGGAAGGGGGTTTGGTTACGGGGAGGGGTTATATTCATGGCTGCCAACACGGGCATAGATAGAAAACAACTCTTTCTTTATATTTTGATATCTATATTCTGTAACAGTTTTTTTTTTTAAAGATTTTTATTGGGGAATTGGGGGGATGGGAACAGTGCTGGGGAATTGGGGAAAGGGGAACAGACAAGTTGCAGTGTTATTGGCCCTCATATGTGGGATCCGAACCGGGGCCCTCTGGCATCCCAAGCGAGTTCTTAACCATCGCGCCACTCGGCCGGCCCTATTCTGTAACAGTTTTAAAGTTTCCATTTCTCCCCCAGGAACCATAATCAGTATAATCAACTTTATAACCTCACATTTAATTGGTCACCACAGGCTGTCAATTGTACCATCGTATCATATCCTGCCTTCTCCCTTCTCTCCATGCTTACTGCTGGCACGTTTTTTTGCCTGAAGTGTAATAATTTGATGATTGGGTTCTCTGTCATTTTCTTCAGTCCATCATTCATAGTGTGTCAGGAACATCTTCCTAAAACAGTCACTTCCTTGTTTAAAAATAGTCCAGAGCTCTCCATTGTTTATCCAGGGAAATCGAAAAATTTTAGCATGGATGTAAAGCACTTCATATCCATTCTTGTGATTTATTAAGAAACTCATATTACTAGGCACATAACATAATTATCTCTGACTCCCAAACTAATCTTTGGATGTGGGGTATTGTTATCTCCTGTTTTTCTAAACAGGAATTTGATACACAGAGCAGTTAAATGCCTTTCCAAGTTCAAAGAGCAGGTGTAAGGAAGAGAACTAGAATTCAAAACATGGCCTATGACTGGGGAGCACAGGCGTTTTTCATTACAACATAGTTCTATTTAAACTTGACCCATCCCACCTTTATAGATTCATCACCTGCCACGTTTACCTTCTTGTACGTGTTTGACACATTCAAACCTACCCACGATGATTTAAATCTGGTACACTGTTTTTTCCACTGGTCATGCCCTTCCCTCTGTTGGTGTTTCCTTTGTAGTAATTTCTTATTTAGATAGCACCTACTCATTCATCTAGGTTCGGTTTAAATGTCTTCCTTTCTGTTGAGTTTGTCCTGTGCTCCTGTAATGTTTCAGAGCATGTGATTCATACTTTGATTCTTTGATTACTGTACCCATCCCATTTTATTATAGTCACTCATTTATGTATTCAAAAGTTACCATGACTTCTTGGAACAGAGCACTTCTTACTTTCTCTTGCACAACACAGCGACTGTGCTGTTGTACCTGCTCAAAAAATACTTGTTGAATGAGTTGATTTTCCATCCATCTCAACTCTGATTTTTGGCAGAGGCATTAAAATATACATACCACTCTCTGTTTTTGTAAGTCACTTTAGAAAATTAAACCACAAGTATCTTCATGTTAATTAATAGTGTAACTTTGCATGTGATAGACTCATTGAGAATTAGCTATTCCTAAGATTTATTTCCTGCCCACCCACCCCAGCTCCCTTTTTAAAAATGTTCCGCTACAACTCTTCAGCTTTTTTGCAAAGAACACCTTAATTCTGGCCTTGGGTGGATCGGATATGCTTGATTGGGCCTTCTGTGACTGATGAGATAAACGGGGAGAGCTGGACTCGCATTTCTTCAATAATTTTCTTCTATTCCACACTGTTGATGCTAGTTCTGTCTTTGACTCAAGGTTTTTGATTTTTTTAAAACAAATATCCAACTTGTAAATTGAATGGGTCTGTGTAATTTTTCAGAGCCCACCCTCCTAGGTTTCTTTCTACAAACTTATTGTAGTAATTATGAGTCTTCAAAACTCATGCATCTGGGTTATAGCTAGCCTCTGGTTTATTTAAACAAGAAATATTTTGTGTGTCTACTAATGAAGATTGTTTACGAAGATGAACCAGGTACTTTCCCTGTTTTTGAGAAACAGTGTATCTGGCTCAGGGCACAAAGAAAACGTTAATTTAGAAAAGTTGAATGAGATCTCTCTGGAAAGAATTCGTATTTGTTTTATTGCTTTGCTATGATCAGTGTGTTAACTATATAATTCCACTTAAACACAATTTTTTTGAGGCCCTACTGTGGGCTTGCATAAGAGCTTAGAATAAATTGATGTGGTGGTTACAGATACTGGCACTAGAATCAGATTTGGCTGTGACTCCTGGTTTTTGCTAGGCCTGCTGTGTGATGACTGCAAGCTCAAGAAATGCTGAGCTTCCTTTCGACATATCTAAAATATAAATAAAAGTAGCATTTACCTCAAAGGGACTTGTGATTATTAAATCAGATAATGTAAGCATAGACTAGGTTATGGTATTTGATAAA
Source organism: Hipposideros armiger (assembly GCF_001890085.2). Classification (NCBI taxonomy): domain Eukaryota; kingdom Metazoa; phylum Chordata; class Mammalia; order Chiroptera; family Hipposideridae; genus Hipposideros; species Hipposideros armiger. The sequence goes on along the minus strand of NW_017731600.1, from coordinate 1,137,433 downwards.
CATTAAATTTTGGCTGTTTAATTATTGAGGGTAGGTTTCAGCAAGTTTTTGTCAAATTAATTAATGAATGAAACATAAACAGATGTTATTGTGATGCTTTTTATGTATATCTCTTTTATTGAATTTGTGACCAATTGTAAAAAGTGAACTTTACTTTGGGTTTAGCTAAAGAAAACTCTATCAAGATCCAATATATGTAAATCTCGATTTCATGTTTCCTTTAGTACTACTAATATCATTTTTATAGCATTTATATTTTGATTTTTTTCCATTACCTCCTTTTATCCTTAGAGCAATTCCTGTGAGAGAGGTATTATGTCCCTTGTTTTGTAAATGAAGACACTAATAAACAGAGGGGTTAAGAGACTTGATCTGTAGCATTTAGCATGTGAATGGCAAGCCCAGTCCTGGAACTCAGGTCTACTTACCACTGGACTCTGCCTGTCCTCCCTAAATGTTGGTCATTTTAAAATTGGTGAGTGTTCAGCTTTTTTTGCGTAGTAAAATATGGATATAGTATATTTATTTGGAGAGGAGTATAGGAAGAGGGAGATGGAGGTAGCTGTCTAAGTGTTTGTACAGATATAAAGGTAGGTAAATAAAAACATGTGGAATGTGCGTACACATTTTAAACGCTGTAAAGTGGAACATAAAAGTTTTCTATATCGACTCAAAGTATGTTTTATTTAGAGACATTTAACCATAAATGTTTAGTTACTTTTCATTCAAGAAAATTAGGTTCCTGCTTCTCAAGTTTTTAAGATAAGGTCTTTAGTCATCCGGTCAATGCTCACCTCTTCAGTTCATCCCCTGCCATTTGCAACGCTTTCCAAACATACGGTATGATTCAGTTGTATAGGAGTATTGTGGCTAATATTTGTTGCATACTTCTACTTCTTTTCCTGTAATATTCACTCTGCCAGCACTGTCCCTGCCCTTCTGTCAACCCAGGATTGTCCTGGGGAAATGTCAAGTGATCTTTGAAGACAGCAAGTGTGTTGCCCCATATGTGGAGCCTTGTTTGAGCTCTCTAGACTGAACACTTCTTGGACCGCATAGTACTTTACTTGTCCTATCACATTAAATGACATTGACTTAAGTCATTATTCTTCAGTCCTAGCTCAAGTCCAGGTGCAAATGGGAGATCAGTAAATATTTTTACATAAGCTGAAAAGAATAAGAATATGAGTGTTTTCTTGAATTTATTGAAGGAAAGTTGAAAGGCAAAGAAGAAAAATTGAGCAACTTTCCAGTTGTCTTCTTTCAACCCCAAGTGTTCATACAGTCAACACATATGAGGTCTGACAGTTGAGTGCGCGAACTCATGCTAGAAAAAGTGCTCTGTACCTCATTGCTGAATATCACTATGGTCACCTTCGAAGTCCTCCCCTTGGGAAGTACTTGTTTACTGGCTAAAAATTCCCTCACAAACAGTGCCATGTGAGCTGGTACATTGTTGTGATGCAAGAGCCATGAATTGGTGGCAAAAAGTTCAGGTCATCTAACTTTGTCATGCAGCCTTTTCAGCACTTCCAAATAGTAAACTTGGTTAACTGTTTGACCAGTTGGTATAAATTCATAATGAATAATCCCAAAAAAGATTAACATCATCATTTTGACTCTTGATTTGGACTGACAGAACTTTTTTAGTCATGGAAAATTGGCTGACTTCCATTGTGCACTTTGGTGCTTTGTTTCAGGGTCGTATTGATACAGCCATGTTTCATCACCAGTGGTAAAATGGGACAAAACATCATCTTGCCTCTCCAAAAGGTCTTGGCAAACTGACTCTCCTTTGCTTTTGTTCATTGGTGAGCTCCTTTGGGACCATATTGCACACACCTTTCTCATGCCAAGATTTTCAGTTAAGATTTTCCTAACTGTTTCTGTATCGATGTTTACTTGGTCTGCTGTGCTTATCACAGATGACAATTTTGATGCACAATTTGACAAATGTTTGCCATGTTTTCCTTAGTTCTGCTCATTACTGGCCGCCCTGTGTTGTCTTCATCAGTGACGTGTTCTCTCCCCTCAGAAAAACGTTTAATCCATTTGTACAGTGCCGTTTTCTTCATGGCATTATCCCCATAATCTTGGACTTACATGTCCCTGATTTCACTTCCTCTCTCCAAGTTTAACAAGAAATGTAATGTTTGTTTATTGCTCTAATTCAAGCTCAGACATTCTCACAACGGCACACAAACACACACAACAATAATGAACGCCAGTCAGCAAGACACCGCCATACATCGACACAAACATAGCTGTTAGTGACTGATATACCAAGGTTATGAAACCTTAGCAAGCTGTTTATACAGTGCTGCCAATGTAAGCGCACGGTGGCAAGTTTGCGGACTTAATTGCCAGACCTCGAATTCATGAGTACCTCCTAAGTGCCTTCTTGTCATCAGGAATTCAGCACAAAACAATATATAACAGTTTTCCTTACCCTCATGTAAACGATATTCTAATGTAAAGAAACATACAATAAATAGAATAAACATGTAAAATATAAAATCTCTTCCATGGTGATAAATACATTGGTGAAGCTAAAGCAGGAAGCAGGGATATAGACGACAGGGCGGGGCCTGCGGTTTAAGTAGGATGGACATGGAGGATGTCTCTGAGTTGGTGATATTCGGGAAAGAGCTGGAGGAGATCAGGGATCCAGGCATGAGAGAGTCCCAGGGAACAGCATCCCAGGCAAATGTAAGAGCAGTGCTAAGGCCATGATGAGTGAAGGTGCCTGGCGAGTTCAAGGAAGTGCTTGGAGATCTGAGTGACTGGGGCAAAGTAAGGGATGGGGAAGGAATAGAAGATAACTTCAGAAAAATCATGTAGGTCGTGTAGGTTCAATGAGTGCTCGTTAATCGAGTAAAACAGAAAGTGAGTTGAAGGGTTCAAAAATGGCACAATGGCATCTGACTTAATATTTTTAAAGCACTACGCTGGCTTCTATAAAGACAATAAACTAAGGGAAGGTGGTATGTCAGGTTGAGGAAAGGTATGGGAGAAAGGAGACCAGTTATGAATCCATTAAATAGTATAAGCAAGAAATGGTGATCGCTTGTTCCAGTACGGCAGCCGTGGAGGTGGTGAGAAGTGATTGGAATGTGGATATGTTTTGAAGATGGAGAGCACAGAGTTTCTGAGGAGTTGTATGTATGGGGAGAAAGAAGAGAAAGAGTCAAGCGAGAAATTAGGATTTGGGGCTTGAGTATTTGGGAGGATACAGTTGTCATTTACTGGGATGGGGAAAAGTCCAAGAGGAACAGGTGTGAGGGAAGGGATCAATGGCCAAATTCTTCTGTAAAACGCCAACCGAATGGACTCTTTTGCAGTGACACCACTCTGCTCTTTTAGCAGAAAGCAGCCATAGGTAACAGGTAAACAAAATGAGCATGGCTGTGTTCCGGTAAAACTTGATTTACAAAATGAGAGATTAGACTTGACTTGGTCCACGGGTGGTAGTTTGCAGATCTCAGTTGGAGTCCTCAAATAAATAACTGTTTCAAGGAGGAAGGAGTTATTTATTGTATCAAATGCAGCTGATTTGTCCAAAGAGCTGAGCCCTAGGGATTGACGATTAGATTTAACAACCTGGTAGGAATAAGTGAACTTGACAAGAGCTGTTTCAGGGAATGTTGGAGGTGAACATATCGTTGAAAGAAATATTTGAGTCAACAACAAATGGAGGAGAAGAATTGGAGGTAATAGCGACTGCTATAATTTTTTTGTTAAGTTTCACTTTTAATGGTAACAACGAAACGGGGCTGTCACTGTGGGTAGGGAATGGGGTCAAGAGAGGTTGTTTTAAGTGGGAACATGATAGCATAGAATACTCGGGGGAATGATGCAGAAGTGAGGGGGGAGACATTGGTGATGCAGGGGACAGTGAGACTGGCTGCTGGAGCCATGTCCTTGTGTAGGCGAGGTTGGATGGATTCCAGAACACACGAGATGGGCCTGTAACAGGAACACATACTGGTGACCCACCGAGTTGGGCATCAGTGCAAACATGTGGGCAGATGTGGTGACAGGAGGCTGGGGAGCAGTTCTTTACTGTTTGCTTAAATTTTCTCAGACAATCGGGAAGCAGTGTCATCGACTGATAATAGGGAAGGAGGTCTTGATGGTTTGAGGAGGAAGCGAATACAGCCATCTTTTCAGGGGTTTCTTGAACTTCGCCTCACACTAGAATTATCTGAGTAAGCATTTAAAAATTCCAATGCCTAGACTGCCACTGTGACCGATGAACTCAGAATATTGGGGCGAAGGCTGGCTTAAGCACTTTGTAAAAATCTCCCTAAATGCAGGTACATTTGAGAATCATTGATTGAGAAGTACAGGAGAAAGTGCCCATTAAGAAATAGAGTAAGATTGCCGGGTCATGCTAAGAGCAAACTTGAAGTCAGTGGTCATCGAATTTACAATGATACTAGTCAGAATGACGGTGGGTTTGCCCCCAGAAGATTCACTGAGCTGTAGCAGGGTTTCAGATGTATTAAATGAGGTCCAGACGTGAGAGAGGGCACAGGGATATGAGCAGAAGAAAGTGGTTACAATGATAAACCATGGAGTTTATACTTTTTAAGAAAAGTGAGGACGCAGAGGCTGTGAGGAAAAGCCAGTAGGATGAATGAATTGTGGGGCATGGTGATAATCAAGGAATTGCGGAAATCAGGGTACTAAGAGTCAGTCAGAAACTTAGGAGGTGGAGGTTAGAAAGTGGCATGCTTAAAGCTGATCTTATCATAAAATCTAGGGTATGACCATGTGGCCAGGGCAGGGCGGAGCACAAGATCTTGGAGTCAAGGAGTTCGATGAATTCCTAGGCCAAGATGGTGAGCGAGTTGTTTTCCGGGGATACTTCAAGTACCATAAATTATGACAAGAGTCATTTATTGGGGAGCTAACATCTTCCGGAACGAGGGAGCCTCGTGAACTCACGTGGATAGCTGCTCACTCACCCACTTTCATGGAGACTGTTTCCTCTTTAGATAGTTTTTAACAATGCAATAATATCAATTTCCTTGTACTTGACTCAAGACAATACTTTCATGTAGCCAGGTATTAGTTTCCTTTTGGCCCTGCTTTATGCTGCTTGTTGGTAATTCACTAGCTTCGAAGGCTAATTGTGTCATCATTGCTTTTTACACTTAAAGATAGAATATGCAGTCACTATTTGGGGAGAGGCAATCTTTCTTTTTGAAAGAATGTACCTCTTAGCTACAAGATTGCTCTAGCAGTGGTAATAGAATTACTCTCCACGGAGAATACATTTTGTTTTTCTTGCTCTCACTTTTAACATTAGCCTTAATCTGAGAGCAAAATCAGCAATCCTAAAGCAAAAAGAAAATAATTATATTTCTGAAAACAGAGTCAGAAAAATTACCAGCACGCTGAATGTGTATTCCTATCTCCTGGGTAACAAGTTCGTGGTGGTGGTGCTTGCTTTTGTTTTACCCTTGGTTATGGGAACATGTTATGGGGGAGAAATGCAGCACGTTGATAAAAAGACTATTAAATCTTTCGAAAGTTGAAAATATCTGAAGTCCTCAGTCCACCGCATCAAATGGGAAACGATTCCTAATGATAGAATTCTCTGTGCTCCACGTTCAGCAGTGCTGATGGATGGATATTTGCAGATCATTCCTGAAATTATAGTGCATTTGAACAATGTGCATACTTGAGGTATGGAGTACAAATGTTCATTTTTCTATGTCTGAGATAGCAGAGCCTTTGAGCTAAGGCTGGGTGTGATTTATGATCTCGCTCCACATCAATCACTAAACATGCAAATTGTCTCAACTCCCATGAGAGCCATGGCTGATTCATTGAGACAGAATGGCTCTCTGTCACTTGCAGGGAGTGCTCTTCTCCCTATCTGCAGTCCTTTCCACAGGCTGTTTTATGTGAACAAACCAAGTTCTCCGTCGCCCCAATTTTAACACCTCTTCAAATTGATGTTATATCTTCCAGCACATCATTACAAATTCACCTAGGCGATATTCCCACTCCACTGATTGTTACTGACCAGTCTTATGCATGCATATATCAAGTCAAATGTTTGTTAAGCTGTGTGACGTTTGTTATATTAATCTGGTGCTATGTCCGCTATTTCAATTATTCTACCTGTACTCACAATCTCATTGCTGAGATGAGTCTCCCACAGAAGTGCTTTATCCAACACCTGCAACCTGGAGCGCGACTTCCCTAATACCAATCATGCATCTCACTCTGTACCCCCTCTGCTACATTGCCCATTTATGATGATTGTAATGGGTTTGTAGATTTGACCTTTTAACTGAAATACTCCAGAGCACGGATTTTCTGTCATGAGGAGTTTTGCAGTTGGGTTGAGGACAAGTGTTTATTTGCCTCACCTGGGTAGTTTCTTCTCTTTTTCTCCCTTCCCTCCCTCCCTCCCTCCTT
>NW_017731600.1:1075118-1130958 GCF_001890085.2 Hipposideros armiger | reverse complement strand
CCCCTCCCTCCCTCCATTCCTTCTTTCCTCCCCCCTCTTTTTTTTTTTAAACACAGCATACAGGTTCTTTATTTCCAGCCCTTCCCACTAGGAAAGCTGCCAAGCCTCTGGGGTCAGGTATCTGAAATCTGATGAAATCCTGTGCTTAGCCCAGGGTCGCGGATTGAATGAGCTGGGCTTCCTGTAGGCTGACGTGACAAGAGGCCAGGTTGCTTTCTTACCCATCACACCATGCCCCTCAGAGAACTCCTTATTAATGGTGATGCTAAATAATTGACAGTCCTAATCATGGATTTTTAATGAATACATCTGAAAAGAATCCCAAAATGATCTAATAATCATTTTGTTTGTTTTTTACAGACAAGGAAATTGAAACAGTTCTATTTCAAGACTCCTAAACCAATACCTTTCCTATTATACCATACTGCTTCTCCAATAATCATTTGCTGATTACTATTGGGTTGTCGGAAAAGTCATGACGTATTTTTTGTGTTTTTCATTGCAAAAATGCATGATGACTTTTCTGACAACCCAATAGCTATATATGAGAAAGCATATTAAGGTCTTTAAAATGTGTAAAGATATGGTTCCTCTCTCAAGGCACTTAACTTCTAGCTGGCAAGATGATACAAACTCTTTGTTCCTCTCCCTCACTCCTTAGCAGAATGTCCATATTGCCTGATGCGCCATATTGTGGTTTCTTCTCTTCTTCCCACCTTTTCTTCCTATTCACCTCCTGCATGTGATGAAAATGTCCACCTGCCCTCCTTCGCAGTGCTGTGATAGGGCCTGGCCCAGAGTCTGTGTTCACTGCAGTTAGAGAAAGGTCTGAATGGAACTCTGCACCGTCTTCCTTTTGTGCCTGTTCCTCCCTAGTCTTGAAATATCCCAACGCAGCCCCTAATTTTCTCCAGCTCTCGAAACCCTACTGATCATTTAAGGCCCAGCCGTAGTGCCGTCTCCTTCACAAAGCCCTCCCTCCCATTTTCCTGCCTCACTCCCCAGGCCCCTCTGCATGACTGATTTTGGGATTCTCCCTAGCTCCTGTCCTATGTTGCCCTTCTGTGCATATGCATTACACCTTTATCGAAAGCTTATACCTTGACAGGCTCTTTGATAAGAACTGAGGGATAAAGCAACTATCCTTCCACTTTGAGGGCTCTTCTTTATTTGTCTTGAGAACTGATCAGATCAAATCTGATGGGGTTGTGGGGTGTCTGGTTTCTCTTTCCATTTCATTGTTCCACATACAGCAGCAGGTTCAGCGTGGGTGCTGTGTGTCCATTGCCTCCTTGGGTTTGCAGGTGTTTCCTAGTAGAGCTGCCTGCCTCTTTGCTGATATCTATGCATTTCACGAGGTCCTTGGAAAAGCCTGCTATAATCATTTGTGAGAAAGCTCTTCCGGAACAAACCCGTCAGCGCTGGGTTCAGAATTTGGCTTCAGTCTTCCAATTTATAATACGGAGATAATGACGGGACCTACGTATTTCTTATTTCCAGCCAACCTTCCAGCTTGACAGAGTTGTGGGGATTAATGAAGTCATTACATGTAAATCACTTAGAATACAGGAAGCACTCAGTCAATATTATTATTCATATGGTATTCTTCAGTAATCAGAGCACCACCCTGTTTGTATTCAGTAACTTTCTTTTATGGAAGCTTCTAATCAGATAAGAGTGTGTATTCCATTTTCTTTGAACATTTCATTTTTGAGGGAGCTTGAGATATACAACTTTCCTAAACACAAATAGAGGCACCAGTATTAAATGATACACCCTGTATCATCAGGCCAGTACTTTCCCACTTAACCTGGTGTCATTAACTTTCCTGGTTCTTTACTTACTCTTTTTTGTTTTCTTTTTAAAAAGAGATTTATTGAGGTGTGATTTTCATACCATACACTTTACCCATTTAAAGTATACAATTCAGTGGATTTTAGTGTATTCACAGTTGTGCTACCATCGCCACAATCAATTTTAGAACAATGTCATCACCCTGTAAAGAAAGCCCATACCCTTTAGCTATCACCACAAAGCACGCCTTCCCCCAGCCCTAGGCAACCAATAATCTAATTTTTGTCTCTATAAATGTACTTATTCTGGATAAATTTTATAAAGGGAATCATACAGTATGTAGTCTTTTGTGACTGGCTTCTTTCACCTAGCATAATGTTTACAGGGTTCATCCATGTTGTGCTATGGATCAGTTTTTATGTGGACATACACTTTTATTTCTCTTGGCTTTATACCAAGGAGTGGAATTTCTAGGTCAAATGGTAACTCTTGTGTTTAACACAGTATATATATATGTGTGTGTGTGTGTGTGTGTGTGTGTGTGTGTGTGTGTGTACAACATAATGATTAGACATTTCTGTAACTTATGAGGGGATCCCCCTGATAAATCTAGTAGCCATCTGACACCGTACATAGCTATTACAGTATTATTGACTATATTCCCTATGCTGTACTTTACATCCCCATGACTATTCTGTATTGTAACTACCAATTTGTCCTTAATCCCTTCCCCATTTCACCCATGCTCCCATCTGGCAACCATTAGTTTGTTCTTTGTATCTGTGAATCTGTTTTTGTTTTGTTGGTTTATTTTGTTCTTTAGAACAATATAAGTGAAACCATGTGGTATTTGTCTTTCTCTGTCGCATCTACTCCACTCAGCCAAATATCATCTAGGTCCATCCATGTTGCTGCAGATGGCAAGATTTCATTCTTTTCTGTGGCTGAGCAATATTCCATTGTATATATGTACCACCTCCTCTTTTTCATCCATCGATGGACACCCAGGCTGCCTCCACCTCTTGGCCATTGTAAACAATGCTGCATTGAACATATGCATGCATATGTCCCTTTGAAGTAGTTTTGGGTTTCTGCTGATAAATAACCATTTCTGGGTCCTTCTTTGTCTCTTGTTATAGCCTTTGTTTGAAAGTCTATTTTGTCTGGTGTAAGTATTGCTACACCAGCTTTTGTTTTTCGTTTAATGTTTTTGTTTTTTTTACATTTCTACTTTCATGAACTATCTTTTTCCACCCCTTTACTTTAAGTCTGTGTGTATCTTTCAATCTGAAGTGAATCTCTTGTAGGCAGCATATGTAAGGATCTTGCTTTCTTATCCATTCAGCCACCCTATGTCTTTTTTTTTTTTTAAGATTTTATTGGGGAATTGGGGGAGGGGAACAGCGTGGGGGAATCGGGGAAGGAGAACAGACCAACTTGCTGTCCTTTTGTTCTTCAGTCTAGTTGTGGAGGACATCTCTTCACTGGCCCATGTTGGTATTATCCTTGTGCTCTTCCCTGGTGAGGCAGATCGGTCGCTGGCCACTGGACGGCCGCTCACAGCGGCTCTTGGCAGCTCACTCCGGCTGCTGGCCACTCACGGTGGCTTTACAGCAGACTACTGAAGCTCCACTGCAGCCTACGCCTTCGCTGGCGACTCACGGCAGCCCAGCTTCAGGTCGAGCTGTTGTTCACCATCTTAATTGTATAGGGCGCAGCGTCACTGGCCCTCATGTGGGATCTGAACCTCGGGTCCCTGCTGCTCAGAGGTGGTGTCCCAAGCCAACTCCTAACCAATGCATCACTCGGCTGGCCCCACCCTATGTCTTTTTATTGGAGCATTTAATCCGTGTAAATTTAAATTGTTGATGGGTATGTAGTTATTGCCATTTTATTATTCATATTTTTGATCTTTTGTTTCTCCTTCTTCTTAAAGAAGTTCCTTTAACATTTCTTTTAATACTAATTTGGTGGTGTTGAACTCCTTTGACTTTTTCTTGTCTGGGAAGTTCTTTATTTGTCCTTCAATTCTAAATGATAGCTTTGCTGGGTAGAGTAATCATGGTTGTAGGTCCTTGCTTTCCATCACTTCGAATATTTCACGCCAATCCCTTCTGGCCTGCAAAGTTTCTGTTGAGAAATAGCTGCCAGTCCTATGTGAGCTCCCTTGTAGGTAACTAACTGCTTTTCTCTTGCTACTTTTAAGATTCTCTCTTTGTCTTTAACCTTTGGCATTTTAATTATGATGTATCTTAGTGTGAGTCTCTGTGAGTTCATCTTATTTGTGACTGGCTGTGTTATCTGGGCTTGTATGTCTATTTCCTTTGCCAGCTTAGGAAAGTTTTCTGTCATTATTTCTTCAAATAAATTCTCAATTCCTTGCTTTCTGTCTTCTCTTTCTGGTATCCCATATGATGTGAATGTTGTTACATCTGATGTTGTCTCAGAGGTACCTGAAACTATCCTTATTTTATTTTTCTTTGCATTCGTTTTTCTCTTCGCAGTTCTGATTGGGTGTGTTTTGCTATCTTATCTTCTAAATCGCTGATTGATTCTCTGCTTCATCTCATCTACTGTTGATTCCCTTTACTGTATTCTTTATTTCAGTTATTGTATTCTTCTACTTAGTTACTTTTGTTCAAAGGTTTTTAAGCATAGCAGCATCATTCTTAGAGAGCAATTCATTTTAACCATACAGAGTCTTGAATTTAACTGTTATTATATATAATGTAAATATGTTTCAACCAGTTTAAGTAACTTCTCTATATATGAAATAAACATGCATATCATTTGGTTTGACTGGAGCCTTGACTACTATTTATTTTGCTGAAGCTTCCTTCTTCCTGCCCATAGAATTATTTAAATTCCTTAGACAGCTAGAGTGGTTCTCAGACTAAAGTATCTCTAGATTTCTTTCCAGTGCTACTTGTTTACGTGGGAATTTTCTCCCTTCTGTATGTAGACATCAGCGCATTCTACTCCGAGGAAACCTTGGGAATCTTATCCTTTTCCCTTTCCCAACAATCTTGGTAACTCCCCTCCTTTGTGTAAAACAGTATTAAAGTTATTCAAATCTTTATCACCACCCGTGTCTACTTTTGATATTTCTCTAGCAACAGCACTAATCTGAAGCATGTCTCCCTGGGTTCTCTTCCCTTGTGACTTAGGATGTACTAAGGATTAACATTAGCCTAGAAGCGATGTACTGCTTCCTGCCCCAGCCACATTTAGAAGTTCCAATTTACATTGACCTCGGGGTTTATCTTTTGAGGGCATTTTTGTTCATCCATTTGTTTTATACTTTCATCGGTACTGCCTTTTATTTCCATATTATGTTATTCAGATAGTAACAAAAAATTATGAGCCAAAATATTATTTTCTTGATATTTATCTTATACACTGAGGAACTTTGACTGTAATTTTTAAAAGTCTCTAGATGATTTAATTGATTAAGAAAGTATAATCCTGAATGAATCAAGCACCTGATTTATATAGGGAGGGAACAAGACTATATCACAAATATATGTGTGATCAAAATTTCAACAGCAGACGTGGAAATGACTGTGAGATGTCTGGACACTAGTGTACTTAAGACATAAAAATGTGTCTTATTAGTATTTTGTATTTACTACTTTAATTAGAATAAATGATGATAAAATATCTTCTTTATGCTGCTAATAGGACCGAAGTATTTGAATAGCCTGTATGAGACATAAGCCCAAAGTTCTAGAACAGTGCTGTCCAATAGCATTTTCTGTCATGATTGGAATTTTCTGTGTCTTTGCTTTCCATTATGGAAGCCATTAGTCACATGTGGCTATTAAACACTTGAAATGCCGTCAGTGAAACTGACCTGAAACTGAATTTTTAATTTTATTTACATTTTTAATTTAATTTTAAATAACCATCATGTGGCTATTGGCTAGCATATTGGATAGATCAGTAATACTTTTAGAGACTTCCCAGCTACTGTTAAGATGGTAACTCACACAACGCTAGGTCACTCTGTCATTCTCACGCCAGTGCCACACTACAAAGAAACACAAATCCTATATTTGCTAACAACCAAAGAAAAAGAAAACAATCAAAACAAACTTTGAAAGACAAGTTTGATACTTACTAATTTTTTGGAAGAGTGCCCAACGTATTTAGGGATTCTTGTTACTCATTCCTCTCCTTGAAAACTGCTCACCATGCTTCGGCGGTCTCTTCTCCCTTCCCCGCCAAACACTCCCCACAACCAATCTTTTCATACCATGCTCCCTCCCCTTTCCAAGTGATCCCCTCATCCCACCTCTTCGGTAGACATTTTCAATTCTGCCTCTGTACCCATCATTCCAACCAGTATATCAACAGGTCCCTGAACGAGAGAACTAAACACAAAACCCTTATCCCCAGAGAGAGGATGGGACAGGCTGTAATTATAAATTCAAAATGTGCTATCTGCCATAAGAATAAATATTTATAAGGTCTAAATTTGGGTTATATATTAGAATCATTTATAGATGTCACCCTTTTCCTACCCTCTAGGCAAGATTATTTCTAATCTGAATTTTATGAGGCCTCTAGAGTTTTAAGAAAAGCTAATGTTTACTGAATGCTTTGAGTAGTAGCAGTATCTCAAGGCAAGAAAACATCTCAAGATTTCTTCCACCTCTTTGATCTGGTAAAAAATTGAATAATAAATATACACTGGTTATGATTCAATCCAATGTGCGTATTACTTTGTAAGTGAAAGTAATTAGCAGGGGGAAACACAAAAAAAATTTAACAGATGCTCTTCATCTTTCCTGAATTGGGAGCTTATCCTTTAGACTTTAGGTTTTATTCATTTGGGATTCATTCAACAAATATTTGTTGAGCCTTGAGTGTATGTTAGGCACTGTTTTAAAAACAGTTTGCATGCATTGCTAATTTTAAAAGATGGTGGTCTTGGCCCACATAGAGTCTACAAAGTATAAGGGAAGCAGAGAGAAAACAATAAAATTCAAAACATAAATTAAAAAATACCAATTGTGATCACTGTAATAGAGGAATGAACGGGGTTGAAAGATAGACTAGGAGGGTAGGGATGTTATACTGATGCATGGTCGGTGGAAACCAAGTCCTACATCAAATACAGAGTAACACATATGCACAGAGATTTCCCTTAATGTTTTATAGATTTGACTTTGGCATAATGTGTCCTTTTACATAGTATACATTGCCATTCATACATGGCCTTTGATAAATCACAGTCTGACCTTTGGAAAAGCAGATGTGAGATGAAGACTTCAGGTTATTCCATGGAAGTGCTAAATGCCAATCATCAGTTGAGTTTGAGGAACAGTCCCTTCTTATCTTAAGGAGCACTATCAGTGCAATTATTTGCTTTTAAAAGAGTTGTCCATTTAGTTTATTAAAATTAGTAGAAATCAAAAAATGAAATGCTGATATTGGTAATATGGACAGGGAAATCATACATGTCACATTAGCCTTATGTGGATCTAAACACAGTAGACATAAACTAGTATATAGCTGGCTCCATTGAGAAGAAAAAAACAAAATCGAAGAGTACATCCAATATACCAATACTGCAACACCCTTGAAGTTGTTGTGCCTAACAGTTAAGATCTAACTGAATGTTTCAAAAGTATGTGGTAGGTCTCATGGAATGGAAACTGGCTTCTTATCATATGAGTTTATTCAACATTTGCACATTAAAAACTGTATTTAAAAATTCATTATGTAGAAATTAAATGTAATCTTTCTTACATATTATGTTTGTTCCCAAGGTGTTATTTCTCCCCATTTTTATATCTGATAAAATGGAGGTTCAGTAACTTGAGGAACAACATGTAGCTAGGAAATTGCATAGGTAGGATTCAAATTCAGAATTATCTGGCTTTAAAGTCCCTGTTTTTTTTCTAGTGAATGACTTATTTTTAAAAGTATTGGGTTGTCAGAAAAGTCATGATGTAAATCATAGAAAAATACATCATGCCTTTTCCGACAATCCAATATATTTAGGGGTGGGCGGTTAGCTCAGGTGGTTAGAGCGCAGGCTCATAACACCAAGGTTGCTAGTTCGATCCTCACATGGGCCACTGAGCTGTGCCCTCCACAACTAGATTGAAACAACTACTTGACTTGGAGCTGATGGGTCTTGGAAAAACACACTGTTCCCCAATAAAAAGAAAACAATAAAAAATGAAAAATTAAAACAAAGTGTATTTTATCGGGGATATTAGTTGAATTATCAAGAAACTGTTTTCTTTTTGTCATTCACATAGGCGGGAATAAGGAGTGAAATTGCAAATAGTAGTTGAAATAAAATAGTAGTTGAAATGCCTCATTTTTCTTGCCATTGTCAAGGATGAGAACTTTAGATTCTGTTTTCTTTTTTAAAATCCAGTTTGCTTTCCTGAACGGAAAAGACATCCATTTATATTTAGAAATTTAGTAAATTTTTATTTTGTTAATCCCGAAGAAAGGATTACTTTCTTAGAATTAAGTCTAGTCAATTGATATTAGGATTTTGGGAAGTAAAGTGCAAAATTCTATTAAAGATTTAGCGATTTGAATTTATCAGAGGAAGAATCACTCTTTGCAATGTATTTGCACTTCAATGTATATGCAAATTCGTGTTTCAACTTCTAGATCTTATCTTTGTTTTTGGTTTTTTTTGTTTTTGTTTTTGTTTTTTTGCCTGTACAAAGATGGGATTTTATTTTATTTTATTTATTATTATTTTCAGGTGTACAAAACGATACAATAGTTACCCTTTTCTCCCCTCACAAAGTGACAACCCCCCTCCCCCATCCACTGTCCCCCACCCCTGAAATCATACATATCTATTACAATTCCATTGACTCCATTCCCACACTGTACCCCACCTCCCATGAGTATATATGTATTAAATTATAGTTGACATATAATATTATTCAATAGCAGCTTCAGACATACAGATGGCCAACAGGCATATGAAAAAATGTTCAATCTCACTAATCATTAGGGAAATGCAAATAAAAACCACAATGAGATACCACCTTACCCCGGTCAGAATGGCTTTCATCAATAAATCAATAAACAACAAGTGTTGAGTTGTGGGGAAAAGGGAACCCTGGTACACTGTTGGTGGGACTGCAGACTGGTGCAGCCACTATGGAAATCAGTATGGAGGTATCTCAAAATACTGGAAATGGATCTACGTTATGACCCACCAATTCCACTCTTAGGTATTTATTCAGAGAAACCCAAGACACGAATTCGAAAAAATATATGCACCCCTATGTTCATTGCAGCACTGTTCACAATAGCCAAGACTTGGAAACAATCGAAATGCCGATCAGTAGATGGCTGGATTAAGAAACTGTGGTACATTTACACAATGGAGTATTACTCAGCTATAAAGAGAAGGAAATTGTACCATTTGCAACAATATGGATGGAACTAGAGAACATTATGCTAAGTGAAAAAAGTCAGTCAGAGAAAGACAGATACCATATGATCTCACTTATATGTGTCATCTAAATAACTGAATAAATGAGTAATGTAAACAGAAATAGTCTCAGAGACACAGAGGAAAAACTGATGGTTGCTAGTTGGGAGGGGGTGGGGATGAGGGAGAAGGGGAAGGGATTAGACAACATAAATTGGTAACTACAATATGGCCTCTAGACCTTATCTTTGAATTTTCACTGATACCTTAAGAAATACTAGCTCATATTTTAGGATTTATCTCTTTGTCACCCTGGGCACACCTATATAGAGAGTATCTCCCTTGTTTAACTTTGAAATATTGCCTATGATCAGTTGCCTAACTTGAGAGAAGGTGGGGTTTTTGCTACAAGTCTGAAAGTCTACACAGGAAAGTTGTTGTAGAGAATATTCCAGAGATTCCTTAGTCTAATTTAGCAACAAAGTCAATTTATATAGTACCTTGCTTTGCAGAAACGTGGCCCTATCGGAGACTCAGTTCTCCATGTTTTGTGGGAAAATTGCCCTGGCTGATTTCAGAAGTTACTGTGGGAACACAGTTTGGAATAGTTCTGCCGCCCAAGCCAGACACCTGGATGCTTTGCTCTTCCTTAAGTACCAAAATAAAAAATCTTGAACTGACATCCCATCTGCTCCCCTATCTGGGTTAATGGCTGTGGTAAACTTTTATTCAGGTGGAAATATTTGAAATAAAATCAATACACACACACACACACACACACACACACTAATTTCTTTACTTGAACAATGCAGTTGAATCCTAATTACTAAACTCATATACTGTTCCTTCCCAGGGAATATAGAATATTATTGTTACCAAGATATTATGCTACATATATCCTCACTGGCTACCTTCCCTCCCAGCTCTCCTTGGTGGCTTATTGGAGTAAAATAGAGAAACAGAAGTCTTACGTAGAAGGAATATGGTGACACACAGTGGTTTTTTTCTTGATAATTTCACCAAATGTATGAACCAACTTTGTCAGTTTTTGGAATAAGTGTGCTGAATGCCCTCTCTGTGTGCATCAGGACAAGTGGGCTAATCAAGTTCAACTGTTCTGTGTCTATTTGGCTCGGCTTAATTAAAATTCAGCTCCGCTTTTGAGCAAGCCGCAGTGCTTTGGCAGACCTTCAAAGGGCTATACTGCAGCAAACAATAAAAGTGATAAAGGCGCACAATAACAATGCATACAATGCAAATACCCCTGCTACTCACAAATCAAGTAGAAAGTGGTTCCTGAAGCATTCTCATCTGCTTCCGGTGACACAATTAAAATTTTTGGAATACTTTATTTGCAAGTTTGCCCACACGCTCCTCGCCAATGGGCTTGCTTTTTTTTTTTTTTTTACTGATGAAGCAAAAGAAGATGATGGTAAGATAAATCAGCACAATGCAAACCCTTTTTTAAATTTGGATAATTCTTGTTTTATTTGTTGCACACACGGATGAAAAATTGCATGAAGGAATTTTTACCTATATGAGGAAGAGAGCCATAATTCACCTTCCATTCATGTGTGGTGGTTGGGGGAAGGGTATATCCTTGGCGATCATCTTTTTTTATCCAGTCCCCTGTCTTTGGCTGACTGCCCTGGTCCCAGATTTTCTCACAAACTGCCATCTGGCATTCTCACTGTCCCCCACATATACTCCTTCAGGACCTCCAGCAAGCCAGCTAGAGAATTTCACAGCTTGAGGCCTAGGGAGTGAATGTGAAGTTGCAGCCACTTCAGGGTGGATTTCTCACCTACAACCTGCATAGGTGTCATTGCTACATGCTTCATGGAAAGAGCTGCTAGTGTCTTGGGGATATGGAGACCTGGGAGGAAGTCCCAGAACACCTGTGGTTGGCTGTACTTTTAACTAGCCTGCGTTGGAAGCATGGAGATTGAAAAAGCCGGATCTCTGTATTTCACATGTTCATCTTGGAGCATGAGTGTGTGTAAATTCATATGGAAGATGCTTTTCAAAATCCAGAGATATTATTCTTACTCTTACAGTGCAAGTGATTACAGCATCTCAGATTGATCAATGAGTGCTTTTGTCTGGTTGGGCTGCATATGTAAATATCACCTCACCTTGTAACAGATATAAAAAAAAAAGAAAGATTCATAAGACACCCGAAATGTGTACACTGGGACACCAGTTGTTCAAGACAGCTGGAAGTGTTTTCTTATAGTTTTCACCCCAATGAAACACTATCTCTTCTGTGCATAAGCTGTAGGTTTGATTTTGGCTTCTGGGTTTTATTCAATCACTGAGCTAATTCTTACAAAGGCATGTATTGCCATTGTCTTAGATTTATCGCTGACTTCTGTAGGTAAAAGATGCGCTGGGATAGAACCATCACAATGGCTGATAGAATTCTTGGCCAGTGGGACAGTGGGTCGCAAGGCCAAGAGTTTGGGGACTGTTTCTGTGGCTCTATCCCATTACATCTCTTACTAGCTGTAATGGAAGCCATCTGCTTTTTACTTTCTTTATAGTCTGTCCATTACCTACTCATTGTTTCTAAACATTCTTCTGTTGCTCTGTTAAGATGACAAAGGGCAGAAAATAAATTCGAAAACATTATTTAATTATTAATATAAGAAACAAGCTGCTTTAACACACTGAAAAAAATCACTATTTTGATTTCAAAAAGCCAGATCAGGTGTTCATTTGTGTTCAAGAAGCCACATTAAGATACCTCAAGAGTCTTTGTAGAAGACTTATACCTGTACTGATATACTGATACATATACAAGAATCAATGAAATTCCTGCTGTAGTGTATTAGCTGTGGCATTTCAATTTTGTATCAAACAATTATATAGATTCTAAATGTCTATAAAGACAAAGTTGTAAACACAACTAATATAATTTCTGTACTTAGGTAATTTAGTCAGGATTTCCATGTGAACAGAAAATAAGAATAGTCAATATTTATTCCTTCTGGAAATTTCCATCATTTCTTTGCATAGCAAATATTTTGAGAAATCAAAGTTATGCTTGTAAACGCTAAAATTTTCTTAAAATGTGTCATGAATGTTTAACTCAACTTTCTTCTAATAAAGTTTATGATAGAAAAAAAAAATTCCTAGTTAGTTATGTTAAACAGTTATGACAAAAAACAATGAGTATCAGGTAAACCAAATCAAGTTTACAATATTTTCAAGACGCTTGGTGATTTGGTTAATTCTTGTATTTTAACAAGCAGATGTCTTTTCTGATCATGTTTTTTATGTTCGGAATTATAATGTGTTGAACCTACATCTGAGCAAGCAAGCAAAGGTAAAAATCTCAGAGTGTTGTTTCTCCAAAGTTAAACACAGATAAAAAAAATTGAATGGCCCAGCAGCCACCAAGTCAGCACCCTCACTCTCCAATTGATCAGTTGTTTCATTCCTGAGTGGACATAACCTTAATCTGCTTTGGACATTATAGTGAAACTTCAACAATCTTTGTTTCAGTCTGTCTCATTTCTGGGCCAAATCCTCCAGCTTCCCTTTGAGATCATATCTAGGATAAGCTTACCTCGTTGTATTAGAGCTCAGAAGTTTCTTAAAGCTAAATCATGAATAGTATCATGGGTAAGTAAATAGATCCATAGATCTGGATAGGTGATATCTGCATCACATGAGAATTAATCTACAATCCTTTGACATATTAAATAGTTTTCTGTTTCATTGAAACAGACAAGCATTCACTGCGTCTTTTCAGCCTGTTATCCCAAGCTTATGTTTCCCATTATTTTTCTCATTTCTCACTTTTGACCCATGTGTAAGAATGAAGCTCAAGTTGTATACCACGTACTTACTAGGGGAGAAACAAAATAAGTGGAATCTTAGGCTAGTCACTCTGCCATTGAACATCCATTTAGGTCTTTTCATATGTCTTTTTACCAACTACAAAGATATATGACATCAGGACAGACAGACATTTGGATATCTCCAACTATAGAGTCAAAATGCCAAATTTGAGCATTCTTGTGTGATTCACCCAATAGTGATGATATGCATATGTAGGATGGTTTTATTTTGGATTGTTTTCATATCATATCTCTGGAGACCTTTGGAATACGGGTCTTTCTTCTTTTCTAATTTCAAACACCTGAATGCCAATGAGGTGTGAAATTCATAGCTTTAATTTCTCATACAATTTGGGACATAAATTATGATTTGGAAAAAGAGACAGCTAAACAAATGAGTGGTGACACATATATCCTCACATACAAATGCTTTGATAGTGGATGCTTGTTCATAGAAATCCAAAATATATGGTTTGCTATTTTATCAACTTATATTTGACCATGATTTTTTTCTAAATGTAATAACACTTCTCTCGCCTTTTGATTTTTTTATGGGAGTCTTTCAAAGAGACAGTAACACATATCAAAAGAAAAATGTGAGTCTATTGTGTGTGCATGTGTTTATATATGAAAGAATACACAAAATACTCATATTTATAACTAGATACTCAGAAAATATTAAAACTATGAACAGTAAAACATGACAATCAAGAGCATCAAAAATATGAGAACTTTAAACATATCAGATAAAATATGAAACTGTTATAAAAATGTAACCGGATCCCATTAAGATAGTTTAAAAGTGCATCAAGGAAGTTATATAATGAGAGGAGATTATTGTTCTTCTGACCTTATATTTTATTAAAACTCAACCTTTGATTCTATGATAAATATAAAAGTTCAATGATATATGTATATCTCATCCATAGTCTTTCTGAAATGTTATATATTTACATTAAAAAGTCCTGATATTTGATAGATAAAATGGAAAAATTTGCAAAAGCTAATTATTTTCCAAGGACTGAGATGATATTTACCTGAAGTTCTTGTTTTAAAGAATGGTATAGAGTGAAAATTTATTTGGATAGCACGGAACTTAAAAAGAAAATACTGTTAATGAGAATACTGAGATAGAATTTTATATTCAATGGTAATACCTTTTTAATAAATTAAATGAAAATCTGGACTGTAGAACCTCAAATATATATATGAATATCATATGACTTATTAGTAGTATTTATCTTTTATTTAACAATTATTTATTGGGTGTGTCTTCTGTGGGAGATATAGTAGGTACTAGTAATTATGTAAGTAATAGAACAGACACAATTATTGATCATGGGCTTGTATTAGACTTTGGTACTATAAAATTTGGTGTTCTTTCAACCAAATATAGGTTGAATTCTAGCTTTAATGTTGAGTGACTGGATGATTTTGAATTTGAATACCTTAAGGGAAAACTAAGGCTTAGATAGGATTTGAAATTTGGTGGTCAGTGATGAACTTGGGAAATGAAATCAAGTTTATCTGACCCTTAGAGAAATAATTTTTCAATTATTTTAGATTAGATAGTAAGTATATAGGAGTAAATTGTAAAGAACAAGGTAATATAGAAATAACAGTTGGCTTTATAATTATTGCTCAATTTGAATTAACATCCCTTGGTAAATTTATATAATCAGCAAATATTTATTGAATACTTACTATTTGGCAAACACAGTTTGAAATCTTGGGTTTATTGTCAGGAACAAGAAAACAAGGCCACACTTTTTGGAGTGCTCAAATTGTAACGTGGATATATAAACAATAAAATTATACGAGGTGTGCTAAAACAATATGGTGAATGCTTAAATAAAAAAAAATATTACAGGGCCGGCCTAGTGGCGCGTTGGTTAAGAGTTGGATTGGGACGCCAGCTCTGAGCAGCAGGGCCCCGGTTCGTATCCCACATGAGAGCCAGAGACGCTGCGCCCTCTACAGCTAAGATGGTGAACAACAGCTCTACCTGGAGCTGGGCTGTCATGAGTTGCCGGCGATGTGTAGGCTGCAGCCCCTGTTGCAGTGGGCTACCGTGAACTACCATGAGTGGCCAGCAGCTGCCATGAGCAGCCGTCCAGAGGCCGGATATCGATCTCCCTCACCCGGGAAGAGCGCAATGATCATACCAACATGGGCCAGTGAAGTGACAACCTCCACAACTAGACTGAAGAACAAAACAGCAACTTGTCTGTTCCCCTTCCCCGATTCCCCAGTGTTGTTCCCCTCCCCCAACTCCCCAATAAAATCTTTTAAAAAATATTCCAGTAAAAGATGCATTGCGATTAATCCCTCTCAAAATATTCCTTCTCACTTTAAATACACTTATCCCATCGTTCTTGGCACTTTCTGAAGCAGTTCTGGAAGTCCTGTTTGGTGAGTGTCTTTAGTTGTGCTGTCATGGCTGCCTTGATATCCTGAATCATTTTGACTTTGGGAAAGAGCCAGAAGTCACACTGTGCTAGATGCGGTGAATAAGGTGGATGAGGTCACACTGTAATGTTTTTATTTGACAGAGAATGCTGTATACCAGAAGTGAGGCGTGACACAGAGTGTTGTGATGATGAAGGGTGATTTACGGCACACTTTAAAACACACCTTCTCTCAACTATAGCTCATATCTGACTGACTGCACCGAACAAGTTGAGACTTGTCACACATTGTTACTAAGGTTCGACGCATCACTTCCCATATTGAAGATCCCTGCCTTTCTGTAGGATGGCACTCTGGAGCAGCATTCACTGTGTTTTGTGATCACACCCGAAAGGCTCTGTGTCAAACATCGCTTCTAGTACGGCAATTTATGTCAAATAAAAACATTATGTGCCAACAGGTGGCGGGATGGCTCAGCTAAAAAAAAAACCAAAACATTGTGGTGTGTCCTCATCCACCTCATTTACTGAATCTGGTACCTTGCGACTTCTGGCTCTTCCCCAAAGTCAAAATGACCATGAAAGGTAGACATTTTGAATGAATTCAGGACATTGAGGCAGCCACAACATTGCAATTAAAGACACTCAAAAAAAGGGGACTTCCAGAACTGCTTCAGAAAGTGTCTAGAATGATGGAAGAAGTGTGTTTGCAGCAAGGGGGTGTATTTTGTTGGAGATTAATGGCAATGTGTCTTTTACTTTTTTTTTTAATTTAAACATTCACCGTATCTTTTGATCACACAACACACACACATACTCCATATATATATATATATATATATATATATATATATATATATACACACACACACACACACACACACACACACACACACACACACACACATATATATATATGTGTATGTATATATGAAACTGTCAAGTAGTGATAAGTACTCTGGTGAAAATTAATCAGGGAAATTAGACTAGATGGGGAAGAGTTTGAGACAGAGGGAAACGCTAACACAGTGGTGCTAATGCTGGAATGAGCTTTGTGTGATTAAGGATCTGAGGGAAATCAAATGTGACAAGAGCAGTAGCTCTCAAAGTGTTATTACCAGACCAGCAGCCTCTGTATTCAATTAGTTAATATCATATTCTTATTAAAGTCCTTGAATTGAAAATTATGCTGTGGTTAAGTAAGATCTTAACATTTGGGGAAATTGAATTAAGAGTATATGGCAGGATTTTTTTGTTCTATATTTTTACTTTATACGTCTGAAAATATTTGCAAATGAAAGTTTAAAAAAGTAACAAGCTACTGTAAATCAAAGTGAAGGGTTTTAAGCAGTGGAATGCTGGGATGTACTTTGTGCTTTAAGAAAATTATTCTTGCTATGGTGGTGAAAATGGGTGGGAAGAGACAACTAATGTATGTGCTGTGATCAGTGGAGGGACTGTTGCCATTCTACAGAGGAGGAATGGTGTGGCTTGGACTGGCATGATGGTAGTGGTGGTAAGAGCTGTGGGCAAATTCATGATAGTAGACTTTGAAGTAATAATTTACAAGGCTTGGATTGGTTGTGAGAGAAAGGGCCAGAAATAGAAAATCAAAGATGACTGACGTTTTAGGCCAGAACCATTGGACTGATGTATTGAGAAGGCAAAGGTTGTAGTGGGAGGTTGACAAATAATGACATTTGATTAATTTTATAAGAAAATTATTGAAGTAAATCTAAATAAACAATTTGCAGTATTTTTATGTACATTAAATTTTTTAAATTTTAAATATTATTAAATTTGTCACTAATTTAGCTTGATGAATGTCATATGAACTATAAATAAATTCACTCACTTGGGTATTCTCATATTTATCCTGAGATTTTTAATTGAATGCATTTTGATAACATGAAATTGTGAAGTATATTAAAGAAAATAATACCAACAGGTATTCTTAATTTGTTCTTATAAATTTTTATCTCCATATGTAATTTATCATTTTATTCAATATATATTTGTGGAGTGGCTGCTTTGTAGTAGGCACTCATCAGTGGGGCTATAGCATTGAACAAAACAGACCAACATTTGTGCCCTAACAGAGTTGACGTTGTAGTAGAGGTGAATCCAACAATTTAAGAAAAATAAGTTAAATGAATGGCATGTGGATGAAATACAAAGTTTAGACAATACATAATGTGACTGTTAAGGCAGATGATACTAAGCATATGAAGAAAAATAAGGCAGAGAAGGAGGACTGGTAATATGAGGGGAGGAAAGTGGTTGGGGTCTGGAATGGATTTCAATTTAAAATAAGGTCCTTAGGAAAGACCTCATTGATTAGGAGTTGAGGGAGGGAGCCATGAGGATAACTGTTGAAAGGACATTCTGGATGGAAGAGTAAATGTCCCTTAGACCATGGGCAGGGTGAGAGAGGAGCAGAGTGAGAAGAGATCAGAGAAGCAGGGGAATAGGCAGAAGATGTCATGATTAGCCTGCCTTAAAATTAACACACTAGGGCCGGCCGAGTGGCGCGATGGTTAAGAAGTGGCTTGGGACGCCAGAGGGCCCCGGTTCGGATCCCACATATGAGGGCCAGTGACACTGCCCTCTACAGCTAAGATGCTGAACAACAGCTCGACCTGGAGATGGGCTGCAGGGAGTTGCCTGCGATGGCATAGACTGCGGCCCCTGTGGCAGTGGGTTGCCATGGGCTACCGTGTGTAGCCAGCAGCCACAGTGAGCGGCCAGCAGCTGCAGTGAGTGGCCGTCCAGAAGCTGCAGTGAGTGGCCGTCCAGAAGCCGGCGACTGATCTGCCTCGCCCGGGAAGAGTGCAATGATGGTGCCAACTTGGGCCAGTGAAGCAACGTCCTCCACAACTAGACTGAAGAACAAAAATGACAGCAACTTGTCTGTTCCCCTTCCCCCAATTTCCCAGCGCTGTTCCCATCCCCCAATTCCCCAATAAAAATCTTTTTAAAAAAAATTAGCACACTAGACCATAGGGGGCCATGGGCTAAAGTGGAGAGGCCAGTTAGTTACAAGACTATTTAGAAATTGAGGTCGGGGACTATATTATCTAAACTAGATTGGTGTCAGTACAGGACAGTGTGAGAAATGGTTGGAGTCTATATATATATATATATATATATATATGGTAGAGCTAGCAAGATTTGTTGATGGATTGGACTTAAGGTATAAAAGAATGGTTTCAAAGATGATTTCATGATTGAGCTTAATGACTAGAAAGATGGCATTGCCATTTATTTGTATGGAAAAGATGACAGGAAAAGTAGGTCTGGATCATGGATGTGGTCAGTAGATAATTTTGGACCTGACAAGTTCGATATTCCCACTAGACATCCACGTGGAGAGGTCATTGGGCAGTAGGCTATAGTGAGACAACCAGATCTCTGTGTAGCAAATATTGCTGCACTGAATTAGCGGTTATATTTCAAGTGGCTTTTGTTTTGTTGTTGTTTCGAGGAACTTAATATACAAGAATATGCTTTTGTTAGGTTTAAATGTATTGAAGACTGATTTCCTCAATTCTTATGAGTATTTTGTTCAGAATAATTTTATTTTAATAACTTGGAAGATCAAACACAGCTTAATTGCATTAATATTATTAAAAGAATGGGGACTTAAGCATGTGGTAAATTTAATAATAATGCTACTCTCATAAGAGGAGAGTGATCATAGTAGGGTTTTTTTTCTTTCTTAAAGCAAACTGTATGTCTTTAACAGCACTTATTTTTAATAGAATGTGGAGAACTAAAACTAAGATCACTCTACTTTGTTATTTTGCAATGAAATAAGGAAATTCATGACACCATGTCATGCTAGTTTAGATTATCTTTGAAGCCTTTGGTTGGAAAGTTTCTACTAAACACTGTAAATGGTATGTAAGAACTAAATTCTGCATGTGAATGTGACTTGAGATAGCCATCAAACCACTGTGTGTCCTCTGTATTCATATTAAATGCATGGAAGTAATAAAGCAATAACACCAGCTATTACAAGGTTGGACAATTAAGTTCGTGAACTCATCCAAGAAAGAGGGCTACATACCTAATTGCTGAATATCACTATGGTCACCTCCGAAATACTTTCCTTGGGAAGCTTTGCACCGACGCCAGCGTGTAGTTCACCTTTCAAAGCAATTTTGGAACTCTTTTTCTGGAATGGCCATCAGAGCTGTCGTCATATTAGCCTTGATGCTTTGAACGTCATCAAAATGCCTTTTTTCCAATATTTCCTTTATCTTCAGGTAAACAAAGAAGTCATTGGGGGCCAGATCTGGTGAGTAGGGAGGATATTCCAATTCAGTTATTTGTTTACTGGTTAAAAACTCCCTCACAGACAGTGCCATGTGAGCTGATGCATTGTCGGGGTGCAAGAGTCATGAATTGTTGGTGGAAATTTCAGGTCCTCTAACGTTTTCATGCAGCCTTTTCAGCACTTCTAAATAGTAAACTTGGTTCACTGTTTGTCCAGTTGGTTCAAATTCATAATGAATAATCCCTCTGATATATAAAAAAAAAAGTTAGCAACATCGTTGCAACAAGTTCGCAAAGTTGTCAGACCTCGTATATTAGTTTGAAAATAAAAATAATGCTATATACCTATAAATGTGAATATATTTTCAGCTCTTCAATGAAATTATATTTTATAAAAGGGAAGCCTGTTATTTTTATCTTTATCAACCTTTCTTTACCAGGAAAGACTATTATTATTATTAGAAAATAAAGAAGCTTAGACATTTAAATACGGATTGGAGAGAAGGGCAATGTTACGAACCCTACTCTTGAACAGGAATCATTGTTAAAAGCACTCATATAACTTGGAAAGAAGAGGTAGAAGAAAAAGAAGAAAGTGAGGATATGACTTTCCTACGAATTGCTTGGCATTGATCAAATGAAGGAATTTCTTCTGTGGTTTTCTCTTAGAATGTTTCAACTAATGTTCATTTCATTGCTGTGAGAGTATTGTGATTTCTCAGTCATTAGCGCAGGGATTTAGAAAGGCAAGCAAACTCATAAATAACCTGGTCCCCCCCTACACTTTGGCAAATGGTGTATCAGAGGTTCTCCTTCTAGAACGTCTCAACACCAAACAAATTATTCAGCTACTATCAGTCCTCTTCATGTACCTGGCAATTTCCCGTCCTCCTACCTTGATCTTCTTTTCTGAGGTCTGCAATAGTATGGAATGCATAGTGGCAAAAGGACTGTCAACTAGATGATAAATGTAGAAAGCTAACTTTGGGGACTATCAGTATAGCAGATGCACCCCCCAAAAAAAGCTTCCTTTTTGTTGGCAGAAGCTTCCACACAGCACTTATTAACTTCTGCACACCAGAAAAGGCTCATTCTCTTTCTTCAAATACTATAATTTTAAAGATTTTATTGGGGAATTGGGGGGATGGCAACAGCGTTGCGGAATTGGGGAAGTGGAACAGACAAGTTGCTATCCTTTTATTCTTCAGCCTAGTTGTGGAGGATGTTGGTATTATCATTGCACTCTTCTCAGCTGAGGCAGTCGCTTGCTGGCCATAAGAGAGCAGCTCACGGCAGCTCATGGCCGCTCACGAAAGCACACGCTTGGTGCAGAATATGCTGTCGATGGCGACTCACGGCAGCCCAGCTCCAGGTTGAGCTGTTATTCACCATCTTAGCTGTAGAGGGCAGTGTCACTGGCCCTCATGTGGGATCCAAACCGGGCCCCTGGTGCTCAGAGCTGGCATCCCAAGCCAACTCCTTACCAATGTGCTACTTCGCCAGCCCTTCAAATAACATTTTTATCGACATATAATCCACAGAGCTTACAATTCACCCATTTAAAATGTAACATTCAATTGTTTTTATACATTCATGAGAGTTGTGCAATCAACATCAGAGTCAATTTTAAAACATTTTCATCACCGCAAAAAGCAACTCCATAGGCATTAATAGTCACTCCCTATTTTACCTGCAACAGCCCCCCTCCCTGCCTCAGCCCTAGGCAACCCCCAATGTACTTTCTGACTTTATGGCTCTGCCTATTCTGGACATTAGTATAAATGGAATGAGGCAATGCATTGTCCTTTGGGACTGGCTTCATTCACTTAGTATGAGGTTTTTAAGATCCATCCACCCTGAAGCATATATCGGCGCTTCCGTTATTTTTAGTGCCAAATCATAATCCACTGTATGAGTAGACCACATTTTATTTATCTGTTCATCCATTGGTGTTCATTTCAGATGTTTCTAATGCAGTCTGTTATGAATAACACTATGAACAGTTTTGGATAAGTTTTGTGTGGACATAATTTCATTTCTTTTGGGCATATTCTGAGGAGTGGACTTGCTGGGTCACGTGTTCGCTTGGTGTTTAACCTTTTGAGGAACTAATAGACTGTTTTCCAAAGTGGCTTCATGATTTTACATTCAAAATAGCAGTGTACTATGGTTCTGAATTCTCTGTATCCTCACCAACATTCATTATTACAGTATTTCTCTTTGTGGTGTGGTAAAATACACATAACAAAATTTACCATTGTAACCATTTTAAAATGTACAATTCAGTGGCATTAAGCACATTCCCAGTGTTGTGCAACTGTCACCATTATCCATTTGTAGAACTTTTTCCTTATTTAATTACAGCTGGCATGGGGGTATGAAGTTGGTATCACATGGTGGTTTTGATTTTTATTTCCTTGATTTTGAGCATGTTTTCATGTAAGTATTGGCCATTTATACATCTTCCTTAGAGAAATGTGTATTCAGATATGTTGCCCATTTTTTATTTATTTTTTAATTTAATTTTTAATTTTTTAAAAAAGATTTTTATTGGAGAATTGGGGAATGGGAACAGACAAGTTGCTGTCCTTTTGTTCTTTAGTCTAGTTGTGGAGGACCTTGCTTCACTGGCCCAAGTTGGCACCATCATTGCGCTCTTCCCGGGTGAGGCGGATCAGTCGCCGGCTTCTTCATGGCTGCTCACGCTGGCTGCTGGCTACACACGGTAGCCCATGGCAACCCATTGCAGCAGGGGCTGCAGCCTACCAGTCACCAGCGACTCAGGGCAGCCCAGTTCCAGGTTGAGCTGTTGTTCAGCATCTTAGCTGTAGAGGGCATTGCCACTCATATGCAGGATCTGAACCATGGCCCTCTGGCATCCCAAGCCAGCTCTTAACCATCGCACCACTCGGCCGGCCCTGTTGCCCATTTTAAAATTAGGTTGTCTTCTCATTTATTGAGTGATATTCGTGAAAAGACTCATTCCTAAGTTAACGTTGACTGTATCACATGAAAACCCCAACCATTGTATATTGTCAGGTTAACTATATTTGTCAGTGATCCCAGGCTTACCTGTTCTACATATAGGACATCTTTTTGACATCAGAACATTTAGGTTGGGTGCCTGCACATTAGGGATAGTGTGGAAGAAGTTGTACAAGAAACAAATACTTTCATACCCTTCTCTTTGCGAACTTCCATCTCTGAAAAAAATATATGAAGCAATATGTTAAACGACTGAAGCTTTTGTGGTGTAACATTAATTTATAGGGTATGCATTTGTTTTGTTATAAACTATAATACCAGAGAGTGCTTTGAAGAGGATCTTTCTTAAATCCTAATCTTGGAAAAAGTATTAGATAAACAGGTATTATTCCACATTTGTTCATATGGATGTTCTTATTCATAAAATGCCTAATAGTTGATTTGTTTATATTTGGATTATAGTATGTCAGAGCTGAATGTAATTTTCCGTTTCCACAGTTTACATGGAATGTGTTTCAAGATGAGATTTAGGATACATGATGGACATTTTGCTCTGTTAACATTTATCATTTATTTTTGTGGATTTCAAAAAGAAGAAATTATTTTATTGGCATACTGTCATGCTTAATTTATGCAGCATACTACATAAATGATAATCAGTGGACTCAGCCAAGCAAGTGAGTGGGATAGAGTGGGATTTTATTTGTAAATGGGTAACTACAGCTATGTACAGTTACTGTTAAGCTGAAAAGGAAGTGATGGCAAAACCAAGATCGAGGTTTTCCTAACCATTTGCAGTTTCTCAGTCTATGTCTGCAAAAGTTGAGTCCCTTCCAAGATCCCAAGCACCCCCACCCCCATGCCATTCCCACCAGATTGATTCCAAGCAATGGTAAATACACCTGGTATGCAAGGGAAAATACTCCCTTTTGAAGCCAGGTTTGAAGGAGCCTCCAAGATATTGAAGGGAGCCAGATGGTGTGCAGACCATTCTACAAAGTTTATGATTACTTTGGCTAAAGCAGCTGGTGTCTGCAGTGAAAAAGTTGTCATGGTAGAAAAAAATCCCCGGTCTCCCTCAGTGCAGCTGGGCTTGTTTAAGGAAGGCTTTTCCCAGGCGAGTGTTCTCTCTGCATTGGGCGTTTGCAAGTCTGTTGTACTTAGAGAAGTTCAACCAGTTCTGTTGAACCAAGTTGACAAAAAAACACAAATGAGCCAATGTTAAGTTTTTCAGCTCAGTATGGCTTAATTGCCTCTCTCTCTCTTTTTTTTTTCTCTTAAGTTTCCACCTCTTAGCAGGTCTTTCCTGTCTAGCATCAGATATAACAGCTGGGACTATTCAGGGAGGATAAAAAGTGGCCCTCTTCCAAAAGAGAAAGTGAACTTCAACACAATTCCTGGATTCAAAAGGATTGCAAAGGAGAATTATTTCTGCCAGCTTTAGTAGTTTGACAGCTCAGTTCTCCTTTTTCCAATATGTCATCTTAAATCTCCCTAAACTTACTAATGAGACTCCTGCATTTCATTCTTTGATGTTTATGGTGAGAAAGAGAGAGAAAACTTGCACGCTGTTTATGTGGTAAGTTTAAATGTAATTAACTGTTGTACTGTTGCCGTGAAGGGATTATTTTTGCATTCTCATTATATAGAATTTAATGACACTCAGTGTTTTGTAAAAATCATCTTGGAGTTGTAAAATAATAGGCTTTATTGTAGCTACAGGAATATTTATCTGAACAGATACATAAGTGTTTCTGTAAAGAGTGGGTCTCTTTTACTTTATCAGCAACTAAGGGAAAGGTTAATAGCTATGATGTATCTTTTCCATGGTGTGTTAAACATGCAGTGTTCTGGGCTGTTGAGATTTATGGTGTGGGAGACAAAGCAGGTGCTATTCCAAGCCTTCTTTCCACGACAGACTGTAAACACGGGCCTGAACTTATCTGTCAAAAAGTAAGTTAAAATAACGTGAGGGAAAGCCTATAATTTCACACTTTTCCATACCTTCCTGTCTGTAGCTCAGGAATTTAGCCAGTGTGATTAATGACCACTGTTATTTGTGAGCTTTCCAAGTCCCTACAGACGTAATGAACTTGACTCTTCAGCCACGTAGAAGGAAACCGGCTGTTAGAGCTCTACAGCATGACCTGTTCATAATTGTGAGCTCTCTCCGATTGGAAAGAAAGAGCAAAGAGGAAAAATCATCTCTCTACATTACACAGGCAAACCTGAAAGCATTTTCCACACCCTCTCGTTTTCCGCCCAGCTTCCTGCCCACCCCTCGCCTGTGCGCGCGCACGCACGCGCATACACACACACACACACACACACACACACACACACACAGAGTCTATTTTCTGTTCTTTGATAATCCAGAATCAAAGCCTAACTCTACTTAATCTTGTTTCTGAAATCATTTTTCATATAAAGCCAGTCAATCAGGCTACTGATTCCTTTGTCAAAACATTGTATAGGTTTTTCCTTTCCTCTGTTAAATTCTCTCTGCCACCTCATGTTTATGGTATTCTGATCTCTGAGGCTCAAAACTCTCTCCCCATCTTCAGATCATGCAACTTCTTTATTTCCCTAGTGGTTTCTTTTCTTGTATCGTCTCTAGTCTGACCCCACATCGAGGCTTGCACATTTTCTCTTTTTGTTCTCTCCAATACAGATATCCCTTCTGTCTCAAGCTCAACGTTTATTTCCATCAAGATGTACTTTTAAAAACATCTTTGATAATCCCCCTGAGACCAGCCTCACCTAGTAATCATACTCTCAACTTTTGTGGGAGGAGGAGGGTACGTTCTTCTAAACTCTCTGCAAAGTTTTTATTTGATAATACCAATCATATCTTTCCTTTCCTCCGTAGGTAAGGAAAATAAAACTTCTAGCTCATTTTAATTCTTTCAATGGGTAGTTACTCTTCTGTATACACAGTTAGTGTTCAATGCCTTGTCCAGTGTAATTCAAAGCAGGTCAGTTTGCAACCTTGAAGAAGTGAAGAACCACTAATTCTAAACTTGCAGCAATCCCACAGCAGTCCCCAGTTCCTCTCGAGTACTTGTGGAAATTATATTCCTTTTTTTTTTTGGTTTTGTTTTGTTTTTAGCTGAGCCATCCTGCCACCTGTTGTCAGCTCATCAGCAGCTCAGCTCGGGCCGGGAATCGAACCAGCGACCCTGTTGCTTAGAGCTCGCACTCTTGAGCGAGCTCTTAACCAACTGAGCCACTCGGCCGGCTCTAAGAAATTATATTCCTTACAAGCCATTGAAAGCTTTGAGTGTGGTGCTTGCTAAAAGATTTCAGAAATTAGTCTGTTGGTTAATACCAGTGCTTAACATCTTGTATGGACCAAAGAAGAAGAACCTTTCCAATGATAGGAACGAGAAGTGGGAGAAATTAATGTCCATCCCCCACCAATGTTTGTTCAGGCTGCCACTTAGCATCCTTCCCATATGAAGTGTTCTTTTGACAAGAAACAAGATTAGGCATCACTGTGGGAGAGAGTCACTGTCTGGTGAAGCTAATAGGCATTTTCATTCACATCCCATGTTTGCATTTTGCAAACTACAATTCTTCCTCTTGTCCCTACCCTGGAAGCCCCATATGTGCATTGCACATATATGACGCTATCTTTTCTTCTTCTCCATTGCTTTCTGATTCTTTTCTAAATTCCGAGCTCCTTGAACACAGATCCTATGTTGTGTTTACCTGCATGTACCTACAGTTATCTCTTTGTCTTACACACGACAGGTGTTCAGTAACTGTGTACTGAAGAGAATTGAGTCATTTTCGAAAACTAGTCTATATAATGGACTCTGATGGTTTCTTTTTATTCTTCAAAAAGATTTTCTATCCTGATTTTCCTTGCCAGTGTCCTGCCACTCATAATACGGCATACTTTTCCATCAGGCCGGAAAATGCAGATGAACACAGCTGCTCAGGTATTCATCATGTCTTCTTTTGAATTAGTCTTAAAGACATTGATTATATCTCTCTTATGGAGAGCAATTATCCCATTTTCTGGTAGTTACTTTTTATAAATTTGTCTTCCTAGTGGACTGTGACTCCCCCCCACCCCGAAAGGGACACTATTTCTCAGTATTCCAGAGCCAAGCATGATGTTTGGTTAATAGGTGTTGCTCACTTCTTTTTCGTAGAGGTTGATCTCCACGGGGTCTTTTCATGCCTTTTTCATCCTGTTTAGATTTGTCTTTAGCTTGTCATAGGATTTGTGCATCACAGTGCCATTGTCTCGCAGTCTCCTACATCCTTTTACCAACTCCACTTTCCTTTCCATGCTTCCCAGGTGAGACACACATTTATCTTCGTTTGCACTTAGATGAACTTCTTCTTAAGAATAGTGTCACACATGACATAATATGCATTACATGCTCTGGAAAATAAGCCATAACATATGTAGGAATAATTCCATACATTTTACTGTAACTTAAAAGTGTTTTTTTGAAAATCCTATTTACAATAATAACTTCAGTTCTCTCTGGTACTGAAGATGCTGTCACCTAAGAAGAAACAAAAGGCAATCTTTGAATACAAGATCTGGAAAGAGACTTAGGGAGAGTAATTGGCATATAAATAAGATGCATAGAAGGTAGGAAATGGTGCCATGTTTACAGAAATAGTCGGTGGCAGAGTGACTATATAGCCCAGATCTTCCGGCATAATTATAACGCTACATATCGGTCATGGTAACTCTGTCTTTATTCACATTGACCTTGTCTTTAATTGTGTGGATTATCAAAGATAAAAGCCAGTGGTGGTCTTCGTACAGCTTTATGAATGAATACTTTCTGGTACATACATTTATTTTTCACATTTAAATATCTTAGTGGACTTGGATTTTAAAAAAAATGATTAGGAAAATATATTTAAGTGTATTGTAAAAGACATTTAAAAGTTCATTTAAAAGACAAATTGTGAATTGATGGAAAATGAGCAAACTTATTCAAAGTAACATTCATTTCAAATTCTTTCTAACATCAGATATTAAAACAATGCATTTAGCAGCATTGTTCTTCATATTACCGAACTGAAACAATTTGACTGTCCATCAGCAGTAAATGGATAAGAAATTGTGGTAAATTCACACAATAGAGACCTATTTGGAAATGAAAATGATGGAACTACAACTATGTGGTACAGCATGGATAAGGTTTGAAGCATAATAAAAAGAACTTAGACTCAAAGGAGTACCTATTGTGTGGCTCTGTTTGTATAAAGTTATAAAGTTCAAATCTATGTGGTTAGAAATCAAGATAGTAATTACTGCTGGGAGCAGGGAGGCGGGGTAGTGATTGGGTAGTGATTTACTAGAGTTTAGGCTTAATTTACTCAGAGACTTAGAGATCCTGAGAGATTTGAGTGAAGGGAGGAACATCAAGGTGGCCAGTACCTACAAACATGAAGATCTTTCAAGAATTTAAACGAGGGAGGGGTTATAGGGTTGCCATGATCAGGACACATCTGAGAGATATGCAGACAATAAAATTGATGGAACTTACATTTTGATAGTATGTGGATGAAAGGTGGCAGAGAAGCCCCTGAGGATGATTTGTAAGGTTTTCTTTTCCAGGACTTGTACATGTTATGTCACAGACATTATGGGGAAATGCATTTAAAGAGATCTAGATTCTTCCCAAATTTCACTCAACGTGTTTACATGAAATCTAGTATAGACTGAAACTGTAGTGATTTTATTCAGTTCTGCAGCCTCAGTACGTGTTATTTTGTTCAGTTAATTGAAAATGAAAATATGCCTGACAGTATGCTAATCTTACAGTATCATAGATCATAGGTCTCATCATACCTATTAATTCGGGAAATGGGAAAAACCAAAACTGTATATTCTGAAAGAAGTCCCTATGTTATATATGTAAGGTATAGTTGGCTTAACAAATGCGTATGATGAATGCATATTACCATGTTTGAAAAGGAATGTGCATATGTTAAGTATTTCAACAGAGTTTTAAATGATAGCAGATCTTAGAAATCAAAGTTTTTATAGAAAAACTATTAGTTTCATGGTGTGTACTCTAATAAAGTAGAAAGAGAAAAATGTGCTTTGCAATTTTCTGCAAATGCTAGAGCAGGTAAAGGATTTGACATAGAATATACACTTGATATCTTACAATGAATTGATCTGTAACAAACTAATTTTCTTAGGCAGTGAACACATAAATGTGATCCAATTCGTACCAAAGCGAACATTAATAGAAAATAAATGATCTTTTGAGTATTTGGTAGAAACACCAGGAAGGCTTCATAGAGGAATGAAATAATCCATGAAGCGTTATTAACATGCATGCATTCAATTTTAGTTAAAACCTTTGGGAAAATTCTTATAAAGCTCATAAGATATATACCAAACATAATAAGTAATTGCTATCAACACCTGTTGTGGCTCCCCCTCGTGGTAGTGACAGGTATAGTCTTGATTTCCCATTGAAACATTGAAGTGAGTTAAATCATGTTGTTTAACCGAGTACCACTTGACCTTTTGAACTTGTTTAAGGACATAACGAATAGAGCTATTAATAGTGTATTGAATTGTGAATTAATATAATCCATCTGAAGTCAAGACTTCTTGAACTCTTCCTATTCATATGGAGAAAACCAACTTAAAACTTAGGAATAGCACGTGGTTAGGAAATTTGGCACACTAAACCACATTAGAACTAATTGTGCAAAAATGATGCTTTCACTCACACGATTTGTTTCATAATGTATTGTTGTTGGTGTTTTATATGGCATTTTCAAAATAGGTAGTAAAATGTCCCTCAATTTGCCAGTGATAAGGAATATTTTAAAACAAATGTGATGAAAGGCCAAAGTTATAGTATGTGTGAGATAGATATGTAAAGTATTCCTTAAAGCGAAGCTAAATGCGTACTGTATACATTATTATAGAATATTTGAGATTGGAGTTAGGGATTTTTCTCCCATTTGAAATTTTAGCAAACCTTATATCGCCAAGGATGAGTATACGACTATTTTCCTTCAAGGCCTTATAAAATGAGCCTTTTGTGATATATTTTATCATTTCATTTAAAAAAAGTAAACTTAACATGTTGAGAATTCCATAAAAGCAATTGCAGAAAGCAATACTATAATCCTAGAGTTTTCATTATAGATACAGAGTGGTAAACTCTAGTCATTCTTATAGCAGCAAGAAAGATGTTTAAACATTATTCTAGTACCTGCTAACTTTTAAAACTAAAGGCCTAAGGGAAAAAAATGGTCCACATTTTTCCCCATTTGGATTTGTCTGTGGTTGTGAATAAAGACCTATCCTAATTAAAATATTTTAAATGTGCAACTAAAATAAATATGGGAAAATCACCATAAAGAACCCCAAACTTCTTTAGTATGCTTCTTAATCATCATACTACCCCTTCTAGTTCTAAATGTACATATTCACAATAAGGCAAAAACATAAGAAACAGTCATAGGTCTTGACATTACTCATTTAAAAAGTCTAATTTACTAAACACCGTGTAAATCGACTGTAATTTAACAAATGAATTTGCTACAATGTACTCTTAAATAAATCTTACACATAAATATATATGTATAAAAACAGAGAAATGATAGTCATGTTTCAGCTATAAACAAAGGTAATATCTTGGATATCTTTCATGGGCCCCTCCTCCCCACCCCCAGGTCCATTTCTACCCTCCCCCAACGTGATGTGTGCATGGGAGGAGGACTATAAGGAATGCATCTGGGGTTCCCTGTCCTCCGTCTTTCAGAGAACAGAAGATCAGTGAGGGGGAGACACTCACTGAGCGTGGGATAATTTGTTTTCCTGGTTCCCTTTCTGCCAAGTGGTCTTTGAAGTAAACTGGTGATGAGATATCAAAAAAAAATATTACAGCTTCTGCCAGAAAGCCTCCTCAACCTAGCTTGCCCTCTATCTCTGGGTTCTGATAGCTGCTCCATCCCTCTGCTTGGTCCTGACAACATTTGTGTATTGTTCTTTATATTGAACTCTTGTCAAATAGCCCAGTTCAATTATGCTGTTTGTTTCTTGGGAACAGGAAAATACCTGATACCGACTTTTTCTACCTGGCTTGGAGAATCTTACAGTGACAGTTGGAGGTTCAATTTCGAATACCTTGAAACTCTAAATTGATATCATTTACATATTTATAAAATGCCTATATTCACTCATTTTTAATCATAATAAAATAGATATGTAGTTGAGGAGTGGTTTTAAAGGAAGACCATTCATGTTGCTGCTTTATAAGATATTTTATGTGGGTTGTTTAAAAAATTCGGAATTGTACTCTGTATGTAGAGATTTATATGTGTTTTACTAAAGAATTATACTCAACTAGTGAAATTTACTTTAGCTAAAGATCTCGGAATTAGATTCAACATTTGTAAATTGTACATTCTTTAACACAAGATCACTGACAAACGTTCTAGTGGAAGAAATGTATATAGATTGTAAAAGTGATGACTAAAGAAAGGAAATTTGAATTTTGCTGCGACTGTTGGAGAGAAGGTAGTAGGTGATTTTTTTCCTGTTACCAGTAACACTAAAGTGATCAGAGTTATCTTTATATGTGGAAAAGTATAGAGGGACCAAGACTTCAGAACCATTTAGCAGTTTCTGTTCCGTATGGAGCATGATGTTGATGTTTACCTTTTTTATATCAAGAAATATTACTAAAGCTAAATTAGAAAAATAAAATAAGTTTAAAAATAAAAATCTATTGTCACTGTTAAGTGTCTGTTCAAAAGTGCAGTTTTGGAGACAAGATGTCTGGCTATGGTCAAGTATGGAATTCAGCAAACCCTTTCCCCTCCCCGTCCCCCAATAATAACAATAAAGCTAGACAAAAATTCATGAAAAGAATTGAGTCAGCACTTTTGAAATTGACCAAAGGCATGCAGTAATCTGAGTGATAGTTCATAACTTTGTAGTATAAATTACAACTGTTCAGTATTGTATAGATGATGGAGTATCGTATTGTGATTAAGAGCTGACCCCCTTGGTTCAGACTGCCAGGTTCAAAGCCTGGCTCTGCCGCTTAGTTTTGTGACCAAGGGCAGCTTACTCATCCCTGCTGTTTCCTCATCTATAAGATGGATTGTTGTAGGTATTTATATCATGTAATACATATTAACCACTTGAAATAGAGGCAGGCACATGGTAAGCACTCAAGGAATGTTAGTTGTTCTGTTTTATGTACTTTCCTTCTTCATCATGTGTTACTTGTGAGAGGGAAGAAAAAATCCACTTGTATAATTATTTAGCATAGTGAACCTATATTCCAGTTCCTATACAATGGGCCTCACCATATATACTATATATAGCACGGTGACGGGACGCTTCTGTCCCAAAAAAGGTACCTACAGCCCATAGGACCACCTGCTGATGGGGATATAAAATAGTAGACATTTTGTAAAGCAATGTGTTAGTTTCTTAAAAAGTTGAAAATATACCTACCATATGACCCAACCATTCTACTCCTAGGTGTTTACCCATGAGAATGATCGTATGTCTATGCAGAGCTCTACACGCATGAGTATAGCAGCTTTATTGGCAATAATTAATGCTGGAAACAAGGCAAATAGTTATGAACAGGTGAATTGATTTTTTAAAAATAGTGGTTCATCTATACAATGGAAAAGCTCAGTAATAAAAAGGAATGAACTATTGATATATGTAAGAATATGAGTAAATCTCAAAATCATCATGCTGAGGGAAAGAAGCCGAACAAAAAGTCCACACTGTGAGTCCATTTATATGAAATTCTAGAAAATGCAAAGTAACCTATAGTGAAAGACAGTAGATCAGTGGTTACTTGAAGACACTGGAGGTGAGGTGGGAAGGGAGAGATTACAAAGGGGCTTGAAGAAACTTTTGGGTATGAAGGATATGTTCCTTTTTTATTGTGGTGATGGTTTCCTGAGTGTGTGTATATATGCAAAAGCTTATCAAATTCTATCCATTAAATATGTATGACATTTATATTTGTATGTCAATTACAACTCAAAGCGATTTAAAAAAAAATTCTTCCGTAAACTAAATCAATGTAGGAATTTAACATTTTCTTGGGTTGTTTTATTGCATCTTTAATATTAAACTCAATGGGAGTTTCTCACTAAAATCTAAACATCAGCTTAAGTTCACTGTCAAATGATGTCCTACAATCTGTAAGACATTATTTATGCCCCATAATAAGTTAGAAACTAGAGAGTGGTATTTGGTCTGATAATAGTTCAGTTGAGTGTGTTGTGTCTGTTATGTACAGATTTCAACAAGCTTAATATATGGAACTATTTATTTGTGTGTGTACTTGTCCACCCCCACACTATACTGCACTTCTATGTAGAGGGGAGCAATTTATGAAACCATTCTCCAAGAGTGGTTGAATTGTCCTTGATATCATATACAATGATCCAGTCATAAAATTTTAATTTATGCATATAATTACAGGGAGACTTAATTCATTCAAAAGGAGCAACATGCATACTGTTAATGTAAGGAGCCATCTCTTATTTATTTGTCAATTTTCTTATAAAATTGGTTCATAATCTAAGCAACCTTTGGTAGGATATTTTAGAAGAATTCTAAATATTCTATATTTTAGATTTCCAAACTGCATTGTCAGGAATGTAATACTTTGTCATTATGTTAGGTCATCTATGTAAAATAGGCTACCTTTATTCCAAAATGAAAATTACTTTGAAACTTCTAATGCTTAGATATTTAAATGCCATGATTATGCTGTAATGAATATTTAAATCTTCAGAGTCAGACATACTTGCTGCTAATGCCAATCAAGTCTAGGATGACCAAAGAAACCCTGCTTTCATGAATAAGTAATCTTTCTCCCCATGAGTTTTCTGAACAGTCTAAGAACTCATGTGGGAATAGGGAAAATGCTGTTTGAATGACATTTTATCTAAAAAAAAAAAAATTGAGCAACCCCAGGAGCAGATGTAGCATATTAGAGTCTGCTTGACCCGTTCACAAGGCTTTGTGAGTTTTGAACTCTAAATAAAATGCTTTGTTTGATTCTACGCTATAGCTAACAATGTGAGATTGGTGTCTGAATAGCTGATGTCTTTTTCATTATCAGGAATTACGTATTGGTAATCCACTATGAATTTTACAAGAATTTAATGGTTGTCATTATTTTAACTTTATACAGTATTAATGTTCTTTTATATATAAGTCTCCTAAGTTTCAAAGGTTACTATGACATTGGAGCTTTGACACTGAAATTTTGCTCTGGTCATATTTCTCTGAGTGAAACCATTTTCTCAGTATCTCAGTGAATTATATAAAAATTATGTTAAAAATCGAACTGTATTATGGAAGTATTCTACCGATATTAGATGCCACCATGGTTTAGTTGAATGGTGTATTATTAGAAGCAAATGTCTCAACAGGATAATTAAAAGTGAGGACTAAGAAAGACCTTATATTAGGTTTAAATCTCTACTGATACCAAAGGACTTGTAATCGATTTGGGGAATAGTCCTGAGGTTTCAAAATAGAGCTCTATCCAGTATATTCATAAGGCCTTTCAAATCCACCCCTCAAAGAAAGGACAAAAAATATTATCTTCAGAAAGAAGCTCATCTTGGAAATTAGAGCCAAGTGTATCAAAACCCTAATGCTTTCGGGGGGCAACAATTCTCTGCTGTAACTCAGAAGAAAATCCAGACACAGTAGTAATTGTTACTGTCTAAAGAAGTCATTGAAACAATAGAAAAATCTGTGATTTCTACTTTTACTGCCCCTAACCTTGACACATTCAGAATGAAAATTTAGAGTTTACCAAACACGTAGGTAATGAGTCAAGGAAAACATATACAAATATGTTTAGAACAGGCCTGCAGTTCTCAAGCCTGTTGTTTAGTGGATAGAGAACGTGGCCATTAGACATGTACATAACTGATATTAATACACAGTAGATTACAATAAGCGCTATTCCTTTATTTTCATTTCTAAATTCAATAAATATTTACAGCTGAGCTCTACTGCTGAGAAGATCAAAGTGTCTAAAGTGTGGTCCCTGGTCTCACAGAGCTCACAGTGTAAAGTGGAAGATAAACACGTAGATTATAGAGTGATACAGTCTATACTACAAGGTTAACAGGGAACATGGAGGCAGAGATATCCCATTCCCTGTGTGAAGATGTGGCAAGTTCCTGAAGAACTTCTAGTGTCTTTTGCTATTATATAGGGTGTATTTGCAAAATAAGAAGCACAAAAGAGGGGATAATTTAATATATGACATGTTATTGTATATAGTTCCTCTCTCAAGGAAACATATGTGGATATTTAGCCCAATAAAGTCACATGGGTAAAAACACCATAAATGCATTTGATGTATTTCTTTTTTTAAAAGATTTTATTTGGGAATTGGGGGAGTGGAACAGCATTGGGGAATTGGGGAAGGGGAACAGATAAGTTGTTCTTTTGTTCTTCAGTCTAGTTGTGGAGGACGTTGCTTCACTGGCCCAAGTTGGCACAATCACTGCTCTCTTCCTGGTGAGGCAGATCGGTTGCCGGCATCTGGACGGCCGCTCACAGTGGCTCACACCGGCTGCCAGCCGCTCACGCTGGCTGCTGGCTACACACGGTAGCCCATGGAAACCCACTGCCACAGGGGCTGCAGCCTACGCCGTCGCCGGCGACCCAGGTATCCCAGTTCCAGGTTGAGCTGTTGTTCAGCATCTTAGCTGTAGAGGGCAGTGTCACTGGTCCTCATGTGGGATCCGAACTGGGGCCTCTGGCGTCCCAAGCCAGCTCTTAACCAACGCACCACTCGGCCGGCCCTGATGTATTTCTTTTTAACATTTACCAACATTTGTTAATCTAGAACAGACTTTATACACCCTTCAAAATATTGGGTTGTCGGAAAAGTCATGATGTATTTTGTCTATGCTTTTCAGAGGTCATTTATTTATATAAAGAACAAAGATCAATCAATGATACATTGCCTGTTTTGTTCAATAACCTTTTGCCATCTTTCAGTGAGCTTCATAATTCCTCGTTCATAGAAGGACCTGTCTTTATTTGCGAAAAACTGAACAAGGTGCTCATTTACAGCCTCATCTGAATTGAACGTTATACCACGCAAGGAGTTTTGAAGAGAGCGAAACAAGTGGAAGTCTGATGGCAAAAGGTCAGGCGAGTATGGTGGGGTGGCAACACATCCCATCCAAGCTCCAATAATTTTTGATGGGTGATCAAACGTGTGTGTGGTCTCGCATTGTCACGATGGAACACAACTCCTTCACAATTAACAAGCTCTGAAAGTTTCTGGATGATGGATTTATTGAAACTGTCCAATTGCCAACAGTACACATTCGAATTGATTGTTTGGTTCCTTGGTAGGAGCTCAAAAAACACGACACCTTTAAAATCCCACCACACTGAGAGCATAACCTTCCTCTGATGAATGTCTGCTTTCGATGTCTTTTGAGGTGAATCATCACGTTGGGACCAAGACCATTTGTATACCACATTGTTGTAAACAATCCACTTCTTATCACCAGTTATCAGTCGCTTCAAAAAAGAATCGTTTTCCTCATGTTTAATGAGCATATTGTAGATGTTTATACCCGCCATCAAATGAACTTCTTTGAGTTCATGTGGAACCCAAATATCGAGCTTGCTTACGTATCCCAGCTTCTTCAGGTGGTTGTGAACGCTTGACTGATAGATATTCAATGTTTCTGCAGTCTCTCGTGTCCTGTGACGTGGGTTTGACTTGATCAATGTCTTATTTTGTCATCATCGACCTTGGTTGGCCTCCCTGACCGAGAAGCTCAAAATCACCAGCACAGAATTTCATGAACCATCGTTGGCACTGACATTCTTGTAGAGCATTGTCACAGTAAACTTTATGCAACTTTTCACAAGCTTGATGTGCGTTCTTCCCTTTATGGAAGTAAAAAAGTAAAATATGGCAAAAATGCACAGTTTCGTCTTCCATCTTCAACTTGTAAAATCTCCAAAACTCAACCAAACTTTTTTTAGAATGAAGCTAGAACTGTCAGCTGTCAAATGATTTAGCAATAACATAGGTGCGAATGACTCTAATACTTCCAAAAATGAACTAGTGCCATGTGTCGCAAATATGCATCATGACTTTTCTGACAACCCGATAATTAAAAAGTAAATATCTCATTGTAAATATCATCATAGGTTGTATTTCTTGGCAACATAGGAAGTTTTATATGTATATTTATACAGAACAGGAACAAAATGTACAGTTTGGAAAGTGATCGGTCCTTTCGGCGTGCCAATGTGCCATTTGCTATGGAGGTTTTTAAATACCAAGTATTCAGAAAACATTGTGTGTATGTTACAGTAGCATTAGTATAGTAACTCTGTAATATATTTCTATTTTAAGCAGAGTTTTATAGAATTCATTGTGATATTTAAACATTTTAAGCAGAATACTACTTATACACATACATGTATGTACATACACAGTTATATATGTATTTCCAATAGGTGTCTGAAAGTCGTATATTTCCCAGAGTCATATGTTCATAGTATAAGAATCAGTGGCGAATTGGAAACAAGGAAAAGTATTATGTTTTACTTTTTAAAAACATTGGGATTGTAAATTATATTGGATAGTAAATCAGTGCTTCGCTTTTTCCTTTATTTTGACATTGTCATAGAATGAGTATGACTGTTCCCTGTTAACTGACCAAATGACACGATTCAGTGTGAATCTGTTAGAAGCAAATAGAATAATGAAAACAGATGTAGTGTTTACTTGTACTAGGATGTTTTAAGAGGAGAGAAAATGTGGAAGGGGCATTCCGAGTGAGTGGTGAATCACTACCACACATTGCATATTGCCTCCATGGATTAATTGAAGATGGATTTGTGTGTCCACAATCTGTTTCTATAGACTAAAAACAAATGTGTTATTTTTACCTGTTGTCTTATAGCAAATGCTTATCTCTCAAAAATCCTTTAATCATCTAAATATCACCAATGCAAAAACAGGACCCAGGTAAATCAGAGAAAAGTGTTCTTTCTTTGAGCCTTTTGGAACTAGATATTACCATAGCAACAAGGAACTTTATTTTATAAGGTTTTAATGCCTCTGCTTTATTTTCCATTGCAGCACAGGTTTGCAAAGCCAGGCTTGAAGGCTTTCTTAGGATTTTCTAGAGTGTCAGCATAGCAATGGTGGATGTTGAAATGAAGGAACCTTTAGGCTCTGCCGGAAAAAGATCAATCTAAGTGTAGCGAAAAAGCCAAACTTTAGAGAAAATCTCGATCTGTTTATTAAGGTTGGCCATGGCCATTATGATATGCATATAATGAGCAGTAATGGATGATTGAAGAAATACAATATTCATACAGGGTTTCAGGTTTCTCTGATATATGCTATTTGGAAGATCTATACCCATCATCATATCAGTAATGGTAGGTATGAATAGTTCATTTTAAAAAACAGTTGATGTATTTTAAAAATATGTTAGACCTCCTTTCTATAATTATGACCCGGTTGATTGTCCAAGTTAGCAATTTGCTTTGGCACTCATTACATTTCATTTTTTCAGTTCAAAATTGCCTATATTTATGTGGACATATCATTTATTCTATAATAAAATAATAGGATCCTGATTTGCATGATCATGGAAATCACTAAATCTCTCAGT
This sequence comes from Hipposideros armiger, assembly GCF_001890085.2. Lineage (NCBI taxonomy): Eukaryota > Metazoa > Chordata > Mammalia > Chiroptera > Hipposideridae > Hipposideros > Hipposideros armiger. Next base: position 1,092,550 of record NW_017731600.1, on the reverse strand, counting down.
TCTCAGTATAGTTTTCCCCATTCACCATTTCCAATTCATGATTATATACCCTTGCATTGAAATTTTCTGATTAAAGAAAATTCACAATGTGCTGATTTCCAAAGTTTTGTTGTCCTCCAGCAGTTGATCTGTGTCTTTGGTTTTATTGCTTCATGGACCAGACTAGTTTTTCATAGTGTGTCCAGTAATGTTTAAGGCCATTCAATTAATCATTCCCCAGTGGATTTAGAATATTAATTTATTGATGCGCTCATTCATTCATGCATTTGCAAATACATTGTGAAGTGCTACCATATTCTAAGAATTATCCAGAGAACTTGGGAAATAGAGATGACTATGTTGGTCTTGTCATCCTGAAGACCTCCCAGTGTTGGGAGGGCAAAAGACACTTAGGCAGATAATTATACAATAATGTGAAACATTCAGTAATAGTCATCTTCATGAGTATTCTGGATACATTCGGGAGTAGCATATCATCCTGAGGTATCAGGAAGAACTTGTTGAGTAATCAAAGTCTGGGTCTTAAAGGACAAATGAGCATTGGCCAGGTGAGGAGAACTTTCTGAAATGAAGGGGCATGAGCAAAAGCAAAGAGGGGAAGAGATTCCAGGGAACTTAGCAATTCCATGTTGGCAAAGCTTAAAACATGAGTCATTCGATGTCAACAGAGACTCAAATGTATTAGGCAAAGCTCAGGTCACGGAGTTACGTTTCTGCCATGTTAAAGAGCTTGGACTCCATTTGTACGTGATTGTTAACCACTTAGGGGTTCAAAGCAGAGAAGTGAGCTGGTCACATTTCCACTTCAGATAAATCTACTGGATATATGTCACATGGATATGTTAAGAGACCATCAGCATAGTCCAGACAAGCAGGGATGGAGGTAAAATTTGACTCTACAAATGATTATGTGCAAACAGCACTAAGTCAGACACAAGAGACGATGTATTTGCTCCAAATCCATCGAGACAGAAGGTAGATTAGTGGTTTCCAAATGCTGTGGGGAGTGGAGGATAGATAGTGACTGCTTATGTGTACAGGGTCTTGTTTTATAGAAAAAGTGTTCTGGAATTTGATTGTTGTAATTATTGCACACTGTTGTGAATATACTAAAAACTAGTGAATTGCATACTTCAAAAAAGTGAATTTTATGGTGTTTGATTTCTGTTTCCAAAAACCTCTCCTTAAATAAAAACAACAACAAAGCACTTAGTGATGAATGAAAAATGGAAAGAGATGGAGATCCCTGAGAAAACTGCGAAGTTTCTTGCGTTGGTGACCGGATAGATTGTTTGTTGTGTTACTAGTATGATAGAGGACACCAGAGAAGGAGACATTGTGGGGTGGGAGTCTGGTGAAATTGGGGGTGGGTGGCGTTGATTTCAGTTTTAGAGAGTTAGAGGTCTGTGTTACATCCGCCTGTACCTGAACTGGTGGTTGGCCCACTCCATAGATGTAAATTTGGTAGCACCTGTCCTAGAGTTTCAATGGGTCCTCAAATTTTTCTGCCTCCACGTATTCCAGAAGCACAACAAAATCTCATTGGCAGCATCTCTCTTTGCATGCCAGTGACTCTCATTCCAGCAGTGGGGGATATTAGACTCTACCATGTTGAGGATTATCATTTTAAAAAGCCAGCCTACCAGAGATGCTGATGTGTTCCATGGAGAAGTTTTGTCCATGTTTCCCATGGCCTCCATTGGAAATGATTGATAGCAGCGATGGCTAAAACCATGAGGTGAGGTGTGATCACCTAGAGCTTGTATCAAGTGCCGAGAACATTTAAGGGGTCAGGTAAGGAAGAGCAGTTCCAACATGCACAAATAAAGAATAAAGAACAACCATAGGAACGATTCTTGGCAAATCATAGTCTTAAAATCATCATTTATTGAGAGAATGAATAAAGAAGTGAATGCGTGGGATTTCGAGGAAACCGATGGAGGAATTTTAGGAAAGGTAGAGTCCAAATCAAGAGAGAAATTCCGTAAGGTAAAATCTGAAATGTGTCTGTTGGTTTTGGCAATTAGGAGGGCTTAGGTGATTTTAGTAAGTTGAATTTAAGGAAGGACTAGTGTCCATGAGCAGGAGGATGGCAGTGGGTGTGCGATATTCATTTCAGAAATGTGGATGAAAAAGGAGAGGGACTGGGAACATAGGAGAGCCCTGGAAAAGACGAGAAAGGTTGAACCCTGCTTTTCCAATATCACATCATTCTTCTCCTAAATAAAAATGTCTATGATGTTACTCACGAATCCTATTTAACTGGTTTTTAATTGTCTTGTCACACCAGATTTAAACTGTGCCCAACTGTCTCATCATTTTGTTTTTTAATTTGTGTAATTTAGAAGTAGTTAGTAGGAGATTATCCCTTCAAAATACCTTCCTTCTGTCTATTCCATTTTACCCTACAGTTGGGGGTAAAATTCACATATCATTTTGTTTTATCTGTGTGTAGAATTTACTGATAAGACCTGGGACTTTAGTAGTGTCATACCTGTAAAAGACATGTCACAAGTTGATTCCATTTCCGTTGTTAGTAACTCTGCAGCTGTCTTATTCATCCCACTTATTATTCTTAGTAGATACCCACTTTAAACCATAGAAGTAAAAGTTCCGCAAATATTTGTTACAAAAGCTGTGCATACTGACACTTAGAAACTTCACTATGCACTGCTTATGCACACTTATTTTTACCAGTATTTTTGTTATAGAGAGGTATTCCTTTTCCCTTTCCTACTTTGTGCTTTCATCTTTGATTCTTCTCTGGATCTTTCCTTTTTCTCTATCATTTAAAAATGTGTAATCCATTTTACTCAGTACCTTCCTTGTCTGTGACTAAAAGCAGGGGATTGACTATGCAACAACAGCAACACATTTTATTTGAACTTTTCATATGTTTCCAACTTTCCACCTTCCTTTCAGGGTGGGGAATTCCCGAATTGTGTCCACAACTGTTGTTCCTTTTATTTATTTATTTTTTTTCCCCCGGGATATGTTCACCCCTTGACTCCTGGCCCACACTGTTCATGAAACTGTGCTTTTCAAATGCAGCGATCTCTTTATTATCAATCTAGTGGCATTTTCTAAATCATTCTCCTTGGAATTCAGACAAAAGTAGAGACTTTTGTAGCTGTGTGATCCCCTGATTCCTTCTCTGCATCCCGTGGCCACCTCCACCAGCTCCTTCAATGGTCCTCTTCAGTCTCTCTCTCTTCTGATGTCTGTGTATCCAAAGCTACAGCTTTTATCATCTGCTCTTTGCTCTCTATTCAGTCTACTGCCCCGCCCCCTCATCCTGAAGGTGCTTCTCACCATCTCCATCATAAATTTTGCAATGCATACCCATCCCTAGTCTTTGCGTCCTTCTGGACCCCTGGCTACCCTCTCTCTCACTTTTCCTTGAATAATTTTGCCTGTCATTCCTAATGTAACTAAATTGGATAGGCCTAAAGCCGTATTTGATAGATAAGTAGATTTCTTGCTTCATCACAAATCATAATGTGCACCAGAAAGGTATTATTTCAGTACAGACTCTGACCAGGATCTAGAAAAGCAGAATAAAAAGTGATACTAGAGAAAATGAAAATTCTTCTGAAATTCTCTTTTTTAAGTTCCAAACATTGCTTAAATAGTCTTAAAATATAAATGTGCCACAATGATATTAAAAGTTTATCATTGCTTATTTTGAATGATCAGAGTCCTCTATAGTAGATGATTGATAAGCTTAGAAAATCCCATTTTGAAATTAAAAAAGAAAAATCACAAGGACTTATGCTTAAAACTGTTGTCCATATTCTTTCTCAGCTGACACCCAAAACTCTACTTTATTTGATGACTTGATTCCTTATTGAGCAGTAATTTAATGCAACAGTCTTGCTTAAACAAGTATTACAAAACAGTCTAGATTATCTTTATCATGAACCTTTAGGCTTTGTAGGAATATTAAACAACTATTGATTTTAATGTATAACATTGTCATCATTCTTTGGACTTAGAAACCAGATGCCATCTCCAGTAAACCACTCACTGCAACCCACACTTGTTAGCATAATCAATTTATCACACTCGTTTTATAAAGTTGTAAGAGAACCCCACAGAAGGGTGTTACTAAAAATTACCGCTGATGTAAGCTTTTCATATCATGCCAAAGGAAGGGCAGTTGACACTACCAAGAAATAAACTCTACTGCAGCCTCTTTAATCATTTGTCAGGATGTATTATGTCCTTGTCAATACCAAGGGGTAAACACTGTCATTAATCTGCAAGTGAGGAAATGAGTAACCACATCAGTGTTTAGGTGCCTAGCTGTTAATGGGAATTCATCTTTCTCCCTCTTTAATTTTCTCCTGTTGTTCCCTTTCTATAAAATGTGCAGCTACATGTAATGTTTGGAAAAAATATATAATGCATTATTAAGATGTTGGCCATTGTGAAATTTGCTGGGTGTGCTTAGCAAAACAGGCACTGACAATGCAGTAGTTAAGCTGAGCCAGCATAGATTAGTCTAAATGAGAGCACACCAGCTATAAATTTAACAAAGTGTTCATTTTCTAAAGTGATTGCTTTATGCATCTGCAAATAGGAAATAACAGAACATCCAACTCATTTTTTTCTGGACAAATAAAAAACTTGAATCTTGAAAAGCTCTCTTTATGAACCTTTAAACAGTTATTTTAATTTCAGATGCTGTCACTGATGTGTTATGTAAAAGAGGGATGTTACTTACAGTGGATGTGAAATAGAATTGCATTTATAGCATCTATTATTTGACTTAAATTGCCACTTATGTCTTGAAACCTCCTATGGAGAATCCCTGACTTATCTATATTAATTAGGTGAATATTCAAATTGAAGCTGGATATAACAGTGTTTTATGTCCATCAGATTATGTTACGAAATCTAGTAGCATAACATTTCTCCTTTATATGGTTTTTAGTTAAAACCGACACATGTGCCCTGTTTATCTAGTATTTCAATGACAGGTACCCTCAAGGAATTGGCAAATCAGATGCTTAACCATGAAAATAGTTAAACTCCAGGAGATACAAAGGCTGATTGCCCAACTAATAATAAATCACTATTTCTTGAGTTTACGCCTGTGTCAGATATTGCATGTCATCTCATGTAATCTATATATTATCATACAGATAAATGAAATGCCTTTTCTCAAGATCACATAACTAGTAAGTCATAGAATCTGGATTTGAACCCGAGTGTGTCTGGCTCAGCAATCTCAGCCATTATGCATTGGGTTGCACTGCTTCTTACAGTATTATTTACTCAAGGACGATCTTCTCAGATTTTGATTTTGAAAGCTGTCAGGTGTGTTTACCTTAGTCATTAAAGCACATTCATTAAGGATGGGGTGTCTACTTTTCTGAAATCTCATATTTTTTAGAGATTTGACAGGCAGTCCTTTTATACAAAACATGGTAGGCTGAGTCATGTAGTGATTAATAGCAGGCGTTCTAGATGCTAACTAACTGCCTTGTTTCAAATTATGACTGACACTTTCTAGATGTGTGACCATAGGGAAATTACCTAAGTGTTCTGTGCCTCAGTTTAATGACCTATAAAATAGGCATAATTGTATTGGGTTATTATGAATATTAAATGTGGTAATAAATGTAAAGCAATTGAAACAAGGCCTGCCATGTAGAAAGTGCTTAGTAAACAGCAGCTATATCTTACCATTTTAAGAAGCAAAGTCTCCAGCTCATATATTTGTTAACATAAATGTAAGTAAATCTCCCATTTTGCTTCATAATGTCCTTAATAGCAGTACCTAATTTCCATTCGCTGCTGAACCCTACCTTTCGGGCCTTGATTCGTTCTCTTTTCTGGGGGTATGTCAATAATCAAAACAAAGATCTCTGCTTTAATATAGGCCACATTCTAATGGATGGACCTTGATGTGATGTCCTCATTTTGCCTCAACATTTTTTTAAATTAACGTTTATTGGGGGTGACAATGGTTAATAAATTTACATAGGTGTCAGGTGTACCATTCTGTAATACATCATCTATATATCAGTGTGTGTTCACCACCCAGAGTCAGTTCTCCTTCCCTCACCATAGATTTGATCCCTTTTACTGTCATCTACCACCCCCTTCCCCCCTTACCCTCTTTACCCTCTGGGAACCACTAAACTGTTGTCTGTGTCTATGAGTTTTTGTTTCTTCATTTGTTTGTCTTGTTCCTTTGTTGTTTTCAGTTTTATTTATGGTGGCCAAGACATTGAAACAACCAAAGTGTTCTTCGATAGGTGATTGGATAAAGAAGGTGTGTTGTATATACACATGGAATACTATTCTGCTATAAGAAAAGATGAAATAGTGCCATTTGCGACAACAGGGGTGGATCTTGAGATTATTATGCTAAGTGAAAGGTCAGATGAAAAAGTTGAGAACCACATGATTTCATTGCCTCAACATTCTTGCCATTTTGTTCCTCGTCATCTCCTTTCTTGCTATGTCTTTGTCTCTACCTTCAATTTGCTAACACCTCCAGGTTTTTCAAAATTCAACTGAAGCATTATTGCCCCAGAGAAGCCTTCTGGGACTTAGGTCCCTTCCTTCAATCCTCAGCCCTTCAGATTTAGATGTGTCTTCTCAACCAGCCCATAGCATGTTCTTTTTTTTTAATTTTTAAAAATTTATTATTTTTTAATTAAAATTTATTGGGGTGACAATAGTTAGTAAAATTACATAGGTTTTAAGTATACAATTCTGTAATACATCATCTGTATATTGCATTGTGTTCACCACCCAGAGTCAGTTCTCCTTCCGTCACCATATATTTGACCTCATAATATTCTTAACCACACACCAGAACCCACAACATATCCCATTGTAATAGATGATTTATTGTTTTGGACTTGTCACTGTAGCAAGAACCTTAACTGACTGTATGGCATGTGTTACCAGAAAAAGAAGCTAATAATTCTTGGAAAAGTGAATTGAAAAAAACAGTGTCTCAACATTGAAATACTGGATAATAAGTAGCACCACCATGTATCACCCTCGCCATCAGGCCACATTAGAATAAATTAATACTAAAATCAAAATCAGGATTTTGTAGGCGCTTTGATAATAAAAAGTACACTTCTACTTCAGTGTATTTTTCACTGCACCATGTTGCCTAGGAAAAAAGATAAACATGAAAAGATAATTACATCACTTTCCAAGTTTCACTGTTGTCAAATTATTCTAAGTCATGGAATAATAGTAATGTGCTGTGTTTGCATGTCTCCTTACAGGGATGCTTATTTTATGTGAAATATCCAACAGTCTTGTGAAGGGGGCATGGCAAATGATTCATTTCTATCTGAAATGTAGAAATGTTGAGACTTGATAAGTTACCTGAAGCATAGCACTTGCTCTCCTGAAGGTGATAAATGTTTGTTGAAGTTAACTCCAAAATTACTACAGCATCACTGGAAAATTGATAATTTTTAATTTTCACCTTTACCAAGTGAAGGAAAAGTAGGAAACGGGTAAATGAAGATTTAGAAGGCTCTGTGATCCCATTGGGACCCTAGTTTCCTGATTAATGTTTTATCCATTCTCATCTGCTTGGTTAAAACCAACACTCTAATGTTATAGTGTAGTAGATAGCTGTAGTACTTTAAATTAAATATATTGAATCAAATGATAGATAGTTGGCTACTGAAATGATCTGATTATCAGAAGACATGATAAAAAAAATTTTCTTTATCAAATTCTAAAAGCCATTAATCCCCAGCAAGACTTGTTTTTTAAAGCTTATCAAAATTATATTGCAGTTTTATTCATGTAAGTGTAATTATTATAGCTTATAAATTTCATCAAATATTGTGTGTTTTCTGAGTAATTTGATCATATATGGTTATTTGATTATATTCACGACTTATTTTTAGGTGAGATAATGGTGTAATGGTTATATTTAAAAACGGCCTTCTTAGTTTTTAGAAATATAAACAGAAATCGTTTATGGATGAACGATGTGTATATGGGATTTGTATCAAAATAATGTGGGGGAGGGTGAATGGAAGTGGAAAGGAAACAAGATTTTCTATAGGTTATTTTTTGAAGTTGTGTAATAGGTACACGGGCATTAATTTTATTCCTTTCTCTAGTTTTCTATATGTCTGACTGTTTCTACATAAAGTGTTAAAATACTTTGTATTTTTGCCTTGCAATTTTATTTACTTATTTATTTTTTTGGTAAGGACTGGGCAAAAGGTCAAATAGAACATTGCTATTTTGAATTTTCAATTTCCAAGCTCCTAATAGGGGGATTGACTATAAATGTTGCATGTGGTGGTTTGGAGATGAAGGCTTTGACAAAGAGGCCAGATTGAGTGTAATGATAATTCCACTGAGATCTTGAAATACTCCTATTTGAAGAGCAAAAATGTGCTTACCAAGTGTTCAGAAGAGAATGCCAAAGACAAGTTGAATATTATATTAAAGTATTGATGAGACTAAAAATGAGACTTGAGTCCTTCTGGGTGACAGAGTGTCAAATTTTTTTCTCAAATGCACCATCATATTTTCTTCTCTTTTCATCATCTTGCATAACTTTTTTGCTAAGTGCTAGCTTTTTAAAATGATGCGTTTAGAGCTGATAATTATTTTACTTCGGTTTTGCATGAATAACACTTCCTGATATACTTTTTTGAGCTCATAGAATATTTACATGTATTTTTTAATCTCCTGATTATTAATGGTTTGCTCTTAATGAAGGTAATAGCATATTCTTTATGAAAACAGGAAGACACTATAAAGCTTATGAAGCTAAAGCCGAGATACGCTTTCTTAGTTTTTTAATGACAGCGCCCTGTGGATATAAGAATGAAATTACTTATTTTCCCTTTCTAATTTTACTAACCATCTCAGAGAATTGGTTCAGCACAATCATTGCCAATTCTACTCCAAACAAGAAATCTTCTAAGTGTCCTTAAAAGGGACCATAAGAAGCCCACGGCAATGTGTGTCTTTAGAAGATAGTTTGCTTTGGGGGGTATTGTGTTTACTTAATGACATAAAGAACTAGTGGCGGAGAAGGCAAAACTTCTCTCTGGGAGGGGAGAAGAGTGGCCACTGTGGATCAATTAGGCTTTTAGTGAAAATGAACATTTTTTTGGCCTTGTGATTTTTATGAAACTATTTACCAGGCTGTCCTAATTTGCAAGTGGGGTCCTTTGAGGTTTCGTCAAAAGTGCAGTGCTCTTTCTTGTCATCCTTATCAAGGGTTGGCTCACAGTGTTTACTGAGTGGAAGTTTGTGGGTTTACAAACACTGAAATGCTATCTGATGATTATCGTAGTCATGGCAGCAAGAAGATGATATTTATGGTGAGAGCATACTGTGATACGTTCAGATGGGTCCCTTTAGGATGTTCCTGGTTCTAATATCAATAGAAAGGATCACCTGGTCACAGGTGACTTATTCAGCCTGTATTCCATAGAGAATACCCATTGCCATATAGAGCACCAGGCTGGACTTCTCCCAGTGATATTATTCCTTTAATAAACTTTTTATTATTTGATTTTAATTCCCTTGATGCCAGGTGTATAGTGAGCTTTCACTGCTGTTTATAAATCAAATGAAGGAAGGAATCGTTTCTAGCTGTACAATGTGGGGGGATGTTATTAAAGTTTCTTGAATGTAAGTTTCTTCAGATGTACAACAGAGGTGATAATACTTCACTTGTAACGCTGTTGATAAGATTGATATATAACTTATATAAGTTCTAGCTTCCTTCCTCCCTCCCATCCATCCATCCATCCATCATCAATCTGCCATGCCTAGCATAGCAGCAGGCAGATTGCAGGCACTGAGGGAATATCATTTCCCCCTTCTCCCATCATGCCCTGTACTTTTACAGGGATGGAGCTTGCATTTGTGCAGATTGTGCACTGCACAACATCAGAGGGTGACGTTCTTGTAGCAAATAATACAAATGGCACCAGTGGAGATTTATAGCATGTGACCTGAAAAACTAAACACATTGGTTCCCCACGTTTAACCCACTGATTGTCAACATGGAAGCAGTTAGATGCCTGTGTCAGAATTACCTAGAAGTGATTTCTCAAAATGCAGATTCCTGTGTTCCTCTCCAGATCTACCTCGGGCAGTCTCTTGAGGTAGCACATATAGATCTGCATTTTAAAGGACTCTCCAGGTAACTATTTTGAATAGCTTTCTTGTGATATATAATTCACATGCCATACAATTGAAGACTGTTTTGCTCAAGTCTTTGTCAAGCATATTGAACCTTTGTTTTTTTTTTAATTATTTTTTTGAATTACAATGGACATTCAATAGTATTTTATATTAGTTTCAGGTGTACAGAAGAGTGGTTAGACATTTACAAATATGTAAGTTATGCAGTGATCCTCCCAATTAGTCTAGCACCCACCTGGCACTATACATAGTTATAATCATATTATTGACTATATTCCCTGTGCTTTACATCCCCATGACTGTTTTGTGACTACAATTTTGTACTTCTTAATCCCTTCCCCTTTTCCATCCATCCCCAACCCTCCTCCCACCTGGCAACTCTCAGTTTGTTCTCTGTATCTATGAGCCTGTGTCTCTTTTGTTTGTTCATTTATTTTGCTCTTTAGATTCCACACATAAGAGAGATCATATGGTCTTTGTTTTCCTCTGACTTATTTCACTTAGCATGATACCCACTAGGTCCATCCATGTTGTCATGTTTGTTCTTTGTAACTCTGTGAATCTGCAGTAACAGATATTTGTACATATTGCATTGTACACGTTTCCTCTATAACTGTCATCATAGTCCTTCATCCTGAGGGTTTAATATCTACCTGCCCTTCTACCAGCTTTCATGCACACATGCACACAGACTTGGGGTCAAATTGAATTGGGTTTGAACTGTGGGTCTGCCGCTTTGGGGCAAGATACACTCACTTGGTTAACCGAAAAATGCAGCCACTAAATACCTGGTTCATAGAGTTGTATGAAAATAAAATGGAATGAAATGTGAAGAGCTTAGTGTAACATGCGACAAATGAGGCTAATAATGCCTACTTTATCAAGCTGCATGAGAATAAAACAGAAGTTGTTTAGCATATTGTGCGGAACATGCTGAGCATTTGAAAATGATAGTTATAATTGAAGAGAGTGATACATACCTCTTATATTCCATAGAGTTACTAATTTTAATAAATTCATCAAACATTTATTGATTACTTACTAAATACAAGATACTGTGCATGTGGTGAGGTAGGGAACATAAGGATAAATATTACATGAGCTCTTCCCTGAAGGACCTTACCATTTATCCAGTCCACAAATAACCACATCCAATAAATATTTCATAATGGAATAGTAGAATAAATGCTAGTGTAAATTTGCAAACAAATGATCAGAACACAGAGGAGAAAGAATTTAAACTGTCAGATTTTCACAGAGGAGGAAGGTAGCATTTGGCCTCTGACTTCACAGAGGTTCAAAATGTGGCTGTGGAGAAAGGAAAGCGTATCTTGCCCTAGAATGGATGACCGGGTGGAGCGTGAAGGCGGATCTACTGGAGGCGGGTCTTGATCTTCCAGGCATCAAATGCCAAAGCCTTTCGATCACATGCTGTAGGCAATTGGGAACCATTAAAAGATTTTTTTTTCTAGCTGAGCCATCCTGCTACCTGTTGGCAGCTCAGCGGCTGCTCAGCTCGTGCTGGACTCGAACCGCTGTTGCTTAGAGCTCAAACTCTTGAGCGAGCTCTTAACCAACTGAGCCACTCGGCCGGCCCTTAAAAGATTTTTGAGGAAGACAGTGACATCAGCTGATCTGTACCTTAGACAATTAATTTTAACAGTGCGTAGAGTATATTCAAGGTGTTAAGATAGGAGCTAGAAGCACCATTTAAGGGGGTTCTTCATAATAATAGCAAAAATAAAATTACAATGAAATAGAGATTAGGGAAAGAAGGTACAAAACTATCCCTCCAAACTCATGTTCCAAAGCTACCAATGAACCCTGGAGCTGAACTGGGACAGTACCAGTGAGAATAGAAAGGAAAGAAAAGAAAGGAGGATGTACACACACACACACACACACACACACACACACACACACACACACGATAATTCGATAAACTAATGGCTATACAACGTAAAAAGAAATGAAAATACTTTTCATTTCTTCGTAAAAATAATGTAAATTCATTCCAAATTCACAAACAAGGCTATTTTGGAAACTACAGAAATCTTATATATTATTTTCTAAAATACTTTCTGACAAAATGAACACACATGTCAAAATATTGACTCTTTTCACGTGAAAATTTAGCCTATTTTTCTATTTATTTATGCCACCTTTTGTGTCTCAAAGTATTTTGTTTATATAGAGATTCTTAGGGATTTATGGATATCCTCTTTTGTTTTCTAATGCTGATATAAAAGAAATTTATTGATTTGTTTAAATATTTTTATCTTGAAACTGAGTTCTCTAATTAGCCCTGATTGTTTTTCAGTTGCTATTTATATTTTTTCAGACAAACAGTCATCTTCCCATGATTTATATACCTCTGATTTTTTTGTGTGTCATCTCATTAGCTGGGACTTCCAAAGCAACATTAAACAATAGCCATAAACACATGTTTAAGTTAATCTTTTACCATTAAGCAGGATTTTATTTATTTTTGAGATATAAAGTGACATATTACTATTGTGTGTGTTTAAGATGTACAGCCTCTTGATTTGATACAGTTGCATACTGCAAAATGATTGCTATCGTTAACCTTACCTAACAAGTTCCTCACACCATAATTACTTTTTCTTATTTGTGGTGAGAATATTTAAGATCTACTCTCCTAGCAACTTTCAAGATTACAGTACAGTATTCACTATAGTCACTGTGCTGTACATTTGATTCCCAAGATGGGTCTTAGAAGTGGAAGTTCATACTCTGACCAATATCTCCTTGTTTCCCCCACCCTGCGACCCCCGGAAACCATTGTTGTACTGTTTTTATGAATTCGGTCTTTTTCAATTCCACGTGTAAGTGAGATCACACAGTATTTGTCTTTCTCTAGGATGCTTTATATTATCTTTATGTGATAAAGAACGGACACCTGTGCTCTTAATTTGCTTTGAATCCTCAGAATAGACATTGACTGTTAAAGGGGTTTTAAGAGATCTTTAATATTTTGACATGATGCTGATCTATTTTTCATGTCATCTTTTAGCATAACATTTATACTAGTTTCACAAAATAAGTTGGTAGTTCATTCTTTTTCATGCTTTGCAATCATTTCATTGGCTTTGGAATCTTTTGTTTCTGGAAATTTTCCAAATGTTTGCTGTTACAATTATTGAAGCCCTGGCTTTTATTAGAGGAACTTTTTCACCAGTGATTCCAATTGCCAAGATGTAGCAGAACATCCCGGAGTAAACCTTGTGTTCAATTTAAAAAATAATAATATCAATTTTACATTCCAATATTAAAATACATATTAAGGCTCCAATAAGTCTTTTTAAGGTATTGTGGTGGTGATAGGCAGACACATTAGAAACAATTGGCAAGCCAAATAATGAGTACACAAACTGAAAAATTTTAAATACAAATTTACACTTTTATAAAGATTTCGTTTCAAATAATGGCAAAAATGGTTTATTTTTTCAATGACAATTGGACAAATACTTCTATTTGAAAGGAAAACAGTTGGATCCCTTCTATGTAGCCTACACCACAGTTAACTTTAGGGAGGTTAAAGTTGTAAATATAAAATTAAAACTACAGAAGTACTAGAGAAAATATTAGATGGATATTTATATAAAATTTGGGATAGAAAATGCTTTTAAAAATATAACCCTGCAGGAAGAAAGCCATACTGGAAAAAGAGAAATGGGTTTAACTATATCATAACCTTTAGAGGTTAGGTTGTTCTTAAATATTTGAACTGCTGATATTAAATCCCAAGATTGCCAGCAGTCCGCGGTGAAAATTCTAATCTGTATTGTCATATGCCTGTCATATTTAAACAATAGGTTTTTGTTTCAACAGTTCAAAATGCAGCTCCTTTTTCTGCCTTTGATTGCTTTCTGTAAAAATTACCCCAGCTGCCAGGCCAAATTTCTCACCCAGACTCAGGGACTTTCGTTGACTATTCAGTGGGGCATTGATGCTGCCAAGTTGGCATCAACTCTCTTATTAGCTACAAGAAGCCTTGTGACAGAAGCTGTCAACACTTTATCTTTGGCATCTCAGTGGCTGTGAAAGATAATCACAATTTAGTCAAAAGACATAATATTGTCCAGTTAAATGTGAAGAAGATCGTGTTTAACTAGAGAACACATACTGGGTCCCTCTCCTGTTTTTACAGTATTCACAAACATCATAAGGATTACTAAGTTAGTGTACTCTTTGTTCTTGTAAATGAAAAAAGGAATCCTGCAAAAATTGAGAAAGAGGGCAAAAACACTGATTATCGGAGATAATATATTTAAGGATCTGCATCCAATAATAATTTAATTCTCCAAAGAGCGATTGGAAGCCATTTCCAGCCATCCGTGCATGAATAGAAAGCAAAATCTTATAATTCTCTTGTGTTTAAAGAGTTATTTAAAACAATGTGTTTTCACTCCTAGGTTTTCTTAAATCTCTTAATTATTGCTAGGAAACATTGTCAAGCTTGGAAAGTCCTTTGAATCAAAGTTGACCATATTAAAATTTGAAATCTTGATAGGTAGAAACATAGTCATCGTTTACTGGGTTTTTTTAATCTTTCAGTAAGCATTGGGAATGAATGATTCCCTTAGTTTTCTTATCTGCAAAAATGTGAATGCTCTTCTCCTTCACCCACATTTGATCAAAGATAGATGTCTGTATCGCAGTGGACCAAACTGTGTCACAGAATGTCAATATTCTATAAGGTATTAATAAGTATTCCTTTGTAAATAGTTCTGTGGCTAAACAATTTTAGGAAAAATTGGAATTAATGTAGGTAAATTAAATAAATGCCTGCTGGACTTCTCAGAATCTTTTTTTCCCCCAAATGTGCATTCAGATGGGCAAGGTCCCATCAAGGTTCATAGCATCCAGCATGTGCTACAAGCATTTCAATATACAACCTTTTCTTGCACACAGCATCTGTTGATATCTATTAAGAAACGTGTGTTCTATGGAATATAATTTGGAAACTCCTCCTGCAAGGCCTTATAGAATATGCAGTATGAGAAAAGCCTTACACCGTGTGGTAATAGCTGTTGCTATTAATTCATCTAAGCAATATTTATTGAGGATAGTCCCTTGAAGGTGCCATGCTGAATGGCTCTGTAACTAGAATTCTGTGCTACTTCAGCTTTATAGTGTGGCTTACATTTAGTGCTTCATGTATGAACACAAATATGACCAGGTCAAGCAATTCCATGCCATCTAAAAGAGGGTATTTCATGTTTCATTATTTAATTAAAAAGACAGTTCATCCGTCTTACCTTTTTTTTTCACCAGCGTATATGTGGTTAATAAGTGAAGTCTCAATTCATTTCATTGTCTTTCATATTAATATGTTTTGATTATTGCCACTTTCAAAATTTGATAAGGGAAAGGTTAGTCCCTAAACAGCACAGACGTTTTGTCCTGTTGCTTAACTTATTTTCTAATTTCTTAGGAGTTTCTTTTATGTGACTTTCACTGTACTAGAAATGCACTCGTGTAAAAAAAAATGTATAAAATATAATCCCCTTCTTTATTTTGGGAATCAGTTCACCTCAGAATCTAATCGTGATTTCTGTGGTCTGCAAAGTAGTTACCACGTTTTTAGAATTATATTTTACATGTGTTCAAATTGAAGGATAATATTCACATTATAAGAAATTGTATGGCACATTGCCTGCAAATAAGAGGAGTGTACCGATTAAGATGGTTCATCTTGAGAATTTGAGATATGAAGGCATAGTATTGTATTTCTAAGACACAAATGTACATCAACTGTCAGGAAGAACTAGAAATTACAGTTGTGCCTTATTGGGGCATAGCATGAGCTCAAGGGACCCCTTTTCTCATTGTTCATCTGTCTCTGACACGTTTCCATTAAGAAGACATGATCGGGTCAGTTTCCTGTGATCTGATACGGAACACCTCAGATAAACAAGGTTTCAAATTAAGGTATCTCTGAAAAGCAATTGGCCTCCAAGCACCCTGACCTCTCTTTGGCTTGCACACATATTCAGCCTGGGTCCACTCAGTGGAGAACAGCCCCTACGATAGCTTCTCTCTGCTTTCATTGAACAAGATCCAGGCAGAGCAGCACTGCGGGAAGATTTTCACATGTGCTTTTTTTCTCAGAGGAGCAATGTTTCAGGTACTTGGAGACTTCATGGCCTGTCAAGTACACACATGTCGAAGTAATGCAGGTGGGAGCCTTTTCTGACAACTTATGGAAAGTAACGTTTTAATCTAAGCTCTATGTTGGCGAGCACCATGAGACAAGTCTAGATTAAAACCTTTTTGTTTTTCTACTTACTCTTTGCAGGGATTTGTAATTTGCTGTGTCTGTCCTTAGAAATACAGGTAAACATCTGCTTCTAGAAAACATACATCTTGGATCTATATCCTAAGTAAATGGTAAACCACACATATGGCCATTTCAATTTGCTACAAATAGTAATGGAACATTAAAACATATATAAATGAAATAAGCATGTACAATAAAACGGATTGCGAGTAACTTGGTTTACAAGTGTTCTGCAAGATGAGCAAACATTTCTATTAGGTTGGTGCAAAAGTAATAGCGGTTTTTGCTCTTACACATAATGGCAAAAACTGCAATGACCTTTGCACCACCCTAATAATACATTTTAATTTGGAACATGAGCAATGTCTTGCAATGTGAGTAGTTCATTTCCGGGACAAATTATGCTTGCAAACCTAGGTGTTACTGTATTTGTTATTTAAATTAGTGGTTCTCACCATTGTTTTGTTCTTCATTACAATACCATGACCCAGTGTGTCAGTAATAGTCTCTCTCCAAACTGTGCTTCTGGAATGAGGGCCACTGGTGCCAGTGGATGGGAGTGGTTGAAGTTTGAAAATATTGTATATTGTTGAAGTTTTTTCAGAGTGCTGTTTACTTACTAGGCATAATCAAGACCAGTGACTCTTAGGCTAATGCAGGAAATCATAAAAATACATTATACATTTGAAATAAACATTTTACTTAATAAAATTTACACATAACTTTTTCTTTTTTTTTCTAATTTCCCCCCAATATCATACATATCTATTACAAATCCCCTGACTCCACTCCCACACTACACTCCACGCCCCATGACCATGCACATATACATATATATATTCAATCATAGTTGACATACAATACTACACAACATCAGCTTCAGGTGCACAGCGCAGCGATCAAGCCTCCCCCCATCCATGATGCAAGACATGTGACCACCCGACACCCCACAAAACAT
>NW_017731600.1:1057561-1074398 GCF_001890085.2 Hipposideros armiger | reverse complement strand
TGCTGGCTGCTCACGCTGGCTGCTGGCTACACACGGTAGTCCATGGCAACCCACTGCAGCAGGGGCTGCAGCCTACGCCGTCGCCAGCCACTCACAGCAGCCCAGCTCCAGGTTGAGCTATTGTTCAGCATCTTAGCTGTAGAGGGCAGTGTCACTGGCCCTCATATGTGGTATCCGAACCCAGGCCTTCTGGCGTCCCAAGCCAGCTCTTAACCAACTCGCCACTCGGCCGGCCCCAAAAACTCTATTCTTAAGGCATCATCTACGACTTCCAATTTCAGCTCCTTCAAAATGGAATACAACATAAATGTGCTACCCTCATAGCCATATAACCTAGCAATCCCACTTCTGCCTACCCATCCAAAGGAACTTAAATCAGGATCTTAAAGAGATACCTGCACTCTGATGTTCATTTTAGCATTACTCACAATAGCCAAGACATGAAAACAACCTAAATGTCCATCAACAGATGAATAGATAAAGAAACTATAGTATGTACACTGTGGAATATTATTCAACCTCAAAAAGAGAAGGAAATCCTGCCATTTGTGACAACATGGATGGACCTGGACATTATACTGAGATAAGGCAGACACAGAAAGGCAAATACTGTATGATCTCACACATGTGTAGTTACTCAATTTAATCTAGTCTTTTCAATACTTTCAACTTAGTTTTTATAGAAACCTTTTTTTCACTCATATATTGTTCTTTTGCATAATTTGTAATTACAGAATTATATTACATTATATACTAAACTAGTAAACTTAGGTTCTGTTACAAAAACAGCAGACTGTTACTGAGGAGACAGCTGTCCAGTCAAGGAAGCATTGCAGTGTTGAGGAAATGACGATGCCCTTTAATATAGCATGTCTATTCCAAAAAAGCGTCTACTGTCAAAACGTCCTTCCATGAGTTTATCATAAGTTCTTCTAGTTCTCTAGGTCCCTATCCTCTGCTCTTCTTTCTACTCACCTGCTTCCTTGAGAACCAACACTTGATTTTGTTTTTTTTATTAATTGTATTGGGGTGACATTGGTTAGTAAAATTATATAGGTGTCAGGTAGGTGTACAGTTCTGTAATACATCATCTGTATATCGCATTGTGTGTTCACCACCCAGAGTCAGTTCTCTTTCCATCACCATATATTTGACCCCCTTTACCCTCATCTACCGCCCCTCCCCCCTTACTCTCTGGGAACCACTAAACTGTTGTCTGTGTCTGTGAGTTTTTGTTTCTGTGTCTAGTTCCTTTGTCGCCTTCAGTTTTATATCCTACATATGAGTAAAGTCATACGGTTCTTGACTTTTTCTGTCTAACTTATTTTGCGTAGCATGATTATCTCAAGATCCATCCATGTTGTCACAAATGGCAGTATTTCATCTTTTCTTATGACCGAATAATCATTTTATATATGTACCATGTCTTCTTCAATCTTCTATCGATAGACACTTTGGTTGTTTTCTTGGCTTGGCCGCCGTGAATAATGCTGCAATGAATACCGGGGTACATATGTCTTTTTTCTCCTTATTTTTAATTGTATTTATTGGGGTGACAATGGTTAGTAAAATTACATAGGTTTCAAGTGTACAATTACATAATCATCTGTATATCACATTGTATGCTCACTACCCAGAGTCACTTATCATTCCATCACCATATATTAGGGTACATATGTCTTTACAGATAAATGTTTTCAGATTTTTTCGGGTACATACCCAGAAGAGGGATTGCTGGGTCGTATGGTAATTCTAATCTTAATTTTTTGAGGAAACATGACTTTACTTATTTTATTTTTTTTAGCTGAGCCATCCTGCCATCTGTTGGCAGCGCAGCGGCAGCTCAGCTCAGGCCGGGAATTGAACCAGTGACCCTGTTGCTCAGAGCTCACACTCTTGAGCGAGCTCTGAACCAACTGAGCCACTCGGCTGGCCCTTGAGGAACCTTCACTTTAAATCAGTCAATACCATCTGTTGAATACCACCATCTTCTTGAACGAATTGATTTTGTCTTCCTATAAAAATAGAATCTGTGGATGTTTTTAGCCCACCAGTGTGCCCTATTTATTAAGGAGGAGAATCAGTTCCTGATTTCCCAGGAATGTACGAGATGGGCACTGTACGGGGAATACCAAGGTAGAAACTTGCTTCAGTGTTGTTGCTCTACTTTACCTCCTTTCCTGCTCCAGTTTTAAGTGTCCTCCAAAGTTCTTTCCTGTTCCCTTTGAACACAAAGGAGTGCTCATGCATGAACCAGCTGCTTCTCAAACCATTAAGGGTCACCTGGGGCCACAAGGGTGGTGGGGGGAGTGAGAGGAGCTTGTTAAATGTAGGTGCTGATTCCGTAGGTCTGAGGTGGGGCCCGAGATTATGCATCTGAGCTTCCTGGTGATGCTGCTGCTGGTCCAGGGATCACACTGTGTAGCCAGCCAGGGTTTAAGCAACAAGAATCCATGACTTTCAACAGCTGTCTTCTTGGCATGTAAAATTTTGGTCTGCATTCTCTGATATTTGTTTTCCATGCATAACTGTTAAAACTATTTGCTACTATCCAAGAATGAATTCCCTGTAAAAGAAAAAGAAGAGAAAGAAAAGACATATAAACCCTTTTATCACTTTAAATGGAGAGCGGAAGTGTGGGGCGTTTTCACACTGGACCGTTGATGGTGTCAGCTTTTTGCCTGTGAACACAGGAACTGGGTCAGCTCTCTGTGATCCAGGAGTTCAGAGCAGCTAATCTCCAGAGCTAACCACCTGCCAAAGGTCTCCCCTGCAGGCTCACATCACTAAAGGCCAGTGACTTGTTTCAGCATCAAACGTTATTTGTAGATGTTGTAGATGGTTGGTTAGTATGAATGCACAAACATGGTGGAACCCATGGTGGTGTTTTTCCTGTCTTTCACTGTATTATCATCGGTGTAGCATTTCTAATGTAAGGGGAATTTTGCTTTTTTATAGTGAAGTGTGAGTTTTGGACTGAATCCTACCTAACCTAGAGTGTGTGAATCCTTCTCAGAGATAACTATGTCCCTTTGTTTCCTCAAAAAGCATAAATATTTCAGTGAATGTTGTCACTGTTTTATCTTCATGCAGCCCAGTGAATATTTGCACCCTTGTGTATTGAAGAAAACTCTTTTTTCACTTATAAAAAAAGCACATAATGTAATGAAAGCTGTAAGCCTTTCTCACATGCTAATCTGCTTTCCCCAAGATCCCATGGAGCGTACCAACCAGGGAGAATTTTCTCTTGTCTTCATTGCTCCTGTCTACTATTCTTCGTTTGCATGTAGATACCAAATTTTATTTATCAATATTTTCTGAGCTCCACTCATGTGAGGCAGTTTGCTGTGCCCACAGATACAGCCTTAAAAACCCGAGAAAGACACCCTGCCCCTAAGGGGCTTATAGTCCAGTTTGTCTCAATTTACACAAGCAACTGAGCAGAAAATTATCCAGATAAAAGAGAATAATATGTGTAGTTTGAAAGTACTTCCACGATTCATTGCCATTTTGTCTTCATTAACATTTCTGGGGAAAAAAAGAAGAATTAAACAGTATAGATTAGGCAATTAGTAAGAGACAGAGAGTGCTGAAGGAGAAGATAAACTACACTCAGGTAGAGGTGATGGGAATTCTAATAACCCACACACTGTGTATCTGTTCTTTCGTTCTCCCAGAAACATTTATTGCACCCCTACTAGGTCCAACCAAGAAGATCATAGTTCTATGATAACAGCATGTTTCAGATACAGTAGAAGAATGTTGTCTCAATAAGCAGTTCACCGAAACACTGAGATTCCATTGCCTCATTTGTAGGATATCTAAAAACAATGAGTTGAAACAAGTGATTTCTGGTTTTCCTTTCATTCAATAATATCTGAGAAGGGAAGAGAAGGGAGATGTGAACAAACTCTGAGCTGGAGCTGAAAATGACTTTCTGGAACAATATCAGAAGTGAAATTTAACATGTAGTTCCATTGACTGTGAGATTCATGCCCTCCTCTCCCCACCACAATCCTCCTCCAAAAGATGCAGTTTTTATTTTGTCAGTCAACCAGTCAGAGCTGGGCTTAGAATGTAAGACCCACATGCCCATGTCTAATGAGAAGACAAACTCTATTTTGAAGCTTCAGGTTGCTCTTACTGCATCAAACCCCAATGGGTTTGGAGTCTAAGGCCATAAGGAACTTGGTGTCACCGGTGACTCTCAAAGATTTCTTCTACTCATTTCCTCTTGGAGGACAGCTAGCTACTAGTTATGCACACAAATGTTTGAACTGTGGCCAGCCTTGTTCTCTAATTCCCATTGGAACTTCCATTGTACGAAGGATTCTAAGGAGCATTGAGGACCTTTTCCCATTGGCTCTGAAGCGAAATATAAATGTGTGCAATGATTTTGTGACTTTGGGCAAGATTCCTAAACTCTCTTTTCACAGATTCTCATTTATAACATGGACTAGACCTGGTTCATGGTTTAATGAACTCATGTATATAAAGTGCTTAGTAAAGTGACCACTACATTTTCAGCCCTCATTATATTTGTAATTATGATAGTATTGGTTTATAAAAATTTTTTTACTGAACTGGGGAACAACAGATGAGACTTAAGACTTTTATGTTTTCCCTTTCTAGATGTGTATATATTATAGGAGACACTAACAATGGATATTTCTCTTCAGATTATCTTACTGTTAGGTATGAAAATTTGATCAATTAGAAAACCCATAACTGCGGAACTTCCTATGAAAACTTAGAGAAATAATATATTTTAATTAGGGTTTTGATTCCAAGCAAAAGCAAAACAAACAAGCAAACAAAAAACCTCCTAGGAGTCATTTAATATAAAACTAAAAATTGCCTTAGGATATACCTCCTGCCTGGTAGAAGTAGGCAAATTGATAGAAATGTTCTCATGGGTTTCACACGCCTGTTTTTCTCCCTAAAGCAGTGCAGTGGGAGGTATGAGCTGGTCACCGGGTACCTATTACAACCCTTGTTCTAGGAAACCAGCAGTGTTGCTCACAAAATACTTACACTTCTCTGTGGCTGTCACGGCACCTTAGAGTGACTTCAGCTATTTTTACCCCTGTGATCTCTTTCTCTGTAGCATCAATTTCCTTTGCCCTCTTCTGAAATTACATTTCCTGGATTTCATTTTCAAACTTCATCCATTTTTTTTTCCTGTTCAGAGTAATGTGTCTCTGTTATCAAGGCTTGTGGCCAGATAGACTCTTTTCTTTCCGGTCCTTAGACCCACCCAATTATGCATGGAAATGACAACACATCGTGTTGCTATTTAATTTTTTTCCTAGTCCACCTATTTTCTTGAAAGTTTTCACCTGTTTAATAAAAAGGTCTGAGTCCATCCCCAGAGTTGCTGAAATTCACCACTATTTTTTAAATTTTGTCTTCTACGTGGCATCTTTTCACTTGGGCATCAATCACAGGTTCGCCCCAAGTGTTCCCCTCTATTTCATGAAAACATGACTGTGCCTGAACACCAGAGGCCTTCCTTACTTAGCCTGGCTAATTGAGGAATCGAAACCCTTCTGAAATTCATTAAATAAAAATGGCTAATTGAAAATGAATGTCAAGGTAACCCAATGGAATCTTAAAACCTAGTCTTTCCAAGTGATGTGTTTTGGCCTTAATAGGGCTTGTGTTTATTTAATTTTAGGCTTCCCTTGGTTTTTGTGACACGGTTAGCAGAGGAAACAAACCCAAACGTCTTGTAAACCGTCAAGCTGGATGGATCTCAGGGGATCTCCGAGGGTATCATGTTTTAAGTGTTATCTTTCTGGATCTTGGAATGTGTCTATTGACAGACAGCTCCCCTGGGTTATAGCAGTATAACCATGTTAAGACAGTTGCATAAACTGATTCAGACAAAGTATTTTTTCATAAAGTAACAACCAGATGGAACTTGGAAAGAACTTGCTTTCTTGTTTTTTAAGGACTTAGAAGTTGAGTCTTGTTACAGAAGCTATTTAAAAGATATTCATGATGATTTTTCCTATTTTAAGTTAAAAAATGAGAAAGCTCTCATGGCTCTTTTTTAACCCGCAAGATTAATATGTGGCTAATAACAGAGCACCTTTCAGTCAAACAGTGGCATATGCAAATTAATAGTGTTCTTTTGTATTCGCAGATCTCATTTCTTCAGAGTAATGGAAAATGCTCCCCAGCATTGTTTTATTAATCTTCATAATGAATGTGAGGAGAATTGGTAGGCGGTATTTGGGATCATTCACATGTAATAGATTGTTTTTAAATGGGACAATGAATACACAGTAAATCTAGAAACTTGCTAATACAGTGGAAGTTGAGCAGTGGAAATGAACTAATATCACCAGAAAACCTCTTAGTCTCTATTGCTTTTCATAATGATTAACTAGAACGTTTATTATTTTTTCTCAATATTTCTAGGATTGCCCGTACTGTATTTGACAAGTGGCAGTTTTCCAGTTTGCAGTAGACCATGTGTGCGGATATGTGTATGTAATAAATAAAATGCTTAAGATGTTGGGTTGTCGGAAAAGTCATGACGCATTTTTGCAACGAAAAACATAGAAAAAATATGTCACGACTTTTCCGACAACTCAATAGTTGATAGATTGGGAATATTTT
The DNA here is from genome assembly GCF_001890085.2 of Hipposideros armiger. Classification (NCBI taxonomy): domain Eukaryota; kingdom Metazoa; phylum Chordata; class Mammalia; order Chiroptera; family Hipposideridae; genus Hipposideros; species Hipposideros armiger. The sequence continues at coordinate 1,067,771 of NW_017731600.1, read as the reverse complement.
GCCCTCTAGAGGCAGCTCAATAGAAGAGGCAGAAATTACCAGGGGTGCCAAAGAAATGTATACACATGACTTGTATTCATCTTTTGTTCTCGGTATATTGAGTATTACAATTCTTAATACAGTTTTTTCCTTTCTTAAAATGTGTATACATTTTTTGGGCACCCTCTGTATTATTCAATGTGAAGGATTGAAAGATGGTAGACAGAACTTGGGCAGGGCACCTCGAATGGTTTAAGGCACCTCATTTGGGCTCCTAGTCACACCGGAGACCACATTGCAATGGGACAGGCCTGGCAAAACCTTTGTCATAGCCACGCACAGTGAGTATAGATCAATGGAGAAGCTAAAGCTTTGTTTTTAACTTGGATAGTTCAGTGGCTAGGGTCTCTGGGCCTGCCACCCAGTTCAAAATTCACTGTATTTTTTAGTTCACTGTAGGCTCTCCAAAGAGGGAAACTGGGTTAAGTGAGAGCATAGTGGTACAAAGTAATATGAGTTGTTTTGTTAGCAGAATGTGTGATAGCCAAATAAAATTATTGTTCTTTATTAAATTCCTATGTGTTTTGCATGCTCATATTCATATGAAAACACATTTTAAAACCAGAGGCCAGCTGAATTTTTCCCCCTATTTTTTAAGACTGGCTTTCAGCACGCAACTTATTATATATTAGTCTATCGTGTTCCTAAAATCCAATTACTCCTCTGGTCATTTTAAAAATTTGTCCCCAAGGGGCATGTCATTGGATTTGCTAGCTTATCCTTGGAGTAATGTATTTATGGAACAGGTGTGAACAGGGGTAGAGAGCAGCAGCAGCACGTGCTTCCTAAGTGCTCCTGCCACGCCAGACCAAGCCCTTTGTCACTTAATTCTCACAAGGAGGATGCAGTAAATCACCCCATTTCATAGATGACAACACCAACTCTTTAAGAAGCAGGGTAACTCGCCCAGGATCACAGAGCCACGGAACTCAGATTTGATTTTGTGCGCTGATGGCAGAGAGTTGAATTAGCTAGCAACTGTGTCCCTAGCTCCAGTTCCAGAAGTAGTGATTGGCCTCAGCCTGGCTCAGCCTTGTCACATACAGGAGTTGGTGTCATCAGATTCGGTCTCACCACCATCTTTGGAGTGAGGCTGTTACGGCATCCATGATTTTGATTGTTATAAAATGGAGGACGGCAGAGAGAAGACCCACATTCTTTCATGGGCTGAACAGGCTTGAATGGGTCAAGTGCTCACGGCCATTACCCTGTCTTGCTAATTACTGCCATTTAGAGATGAGGGGCGTAAAGTACCTATCACTTTACAGTTTACAAAAACCCCTGAAGGTAAGAGATATCTTGCGTATCCAAGCTGATATAACCTTTGTGTGGCAGAGCCTGGGATTGAAGCCACATGTCCCGATGGTAACTGTGGTGTCCTCTCCACCCAGCCCCATGGCCATAGCTTCTCACAGTCATTGCTTGGGTGCTAATACCTTTGAATCGAAAATAAAAAGTGGGTGTATATTTTTCAGAATATCTTTCATTTCAGATATATTCTTAATCCATCAAAAGGGACACTTTATATAAAGGCTTGCCTCCCTACAAGATGTATTAATGAAGAATAGCAGGGGAAAACAAAACAAAAAAGGCCTTATAGTGAAGTTTTTTCAGGCCAAACCACAGCTGTTTGAAGAATGACAACCCGGTATCACACAACTGCCACTAGTCCTAATTGACTTTACAGGTTTTTAGATATTCACTGGTGTGTCTAGTACTTATGACTAAAAATGCAAACTAACAATCTATGACAGTGTAACAGCACAGATAGCATGTTGTCAAATGCCGCCATGGATGAAAATTTCTCATTTGCTCTCGATCTGTTAAGATGAACCACTTGAGAGTTACAGATGCATTTATTACTAGCATTTTCCAAATGGCAGGGACATTTGTTGCTAACAGTCTCTGATGGGAAGGAGGGATTTGGGAATAAGGCTAAAATCAGCTAACACTTCTTAAACTAGACAGGGTGTGAATAGTGAACAATGAACACCTAACGTTAGCTGTGACCGTCGAGCCTGATATTTAATGAAGGCACTCTCTTTTAACCTTTTCAATATAAACGTAACCTTTTTCTTAAAGATTCCTTCGTTTGCTGAACTGGAATCCTCTTTTATTTTTCTTCCTCTAATCTCTTACATAATGTATCCTGCATCTTTTCACATATTTATCATGGTTTATCCTTGTATTGGAGCTATTTATGTATCAAACTTTCCCTTTCACTCCTCCGTCCCTACAGTACCCCATTCCTTAAGAAAAGTGTATTTTCCATGCAGGAAGGGCTTATGCGATTTTCATTTGTATGCAGGCCTCTAGCACATATGACTGACACATGTGACTACTGGGCCTGTCTCATATTAGTGTCTCATTCTATGAATGAAGAAATGAATTTAGGAATGAATTAAATGGGTAATGTAGTTTAACGTACTGCATGGAACCAAACATGACGTAAGGCATGCAAGCTTAGTTTTAGAGTTTGAATCAAAACCACCATCCTACTAATATGGATTTTTTTTTTGCATCAAGGTGCTGGAATTGCCAGCCAAATGTTTAGTTAGCATCCCATGCCAAAAACTTCCACCCATCAATGATTTATTTCAATGATAATTACCCCAAATCTCCGCGTGTATGTATCAGATGTTGAATATTAGTGTCCTGGTGCTCAGGGAGTCTTTCCCAGGCTTTTACATGTGTTTCTCAATGTGATTCCAATTTTAGCATACAACTCGTTTATTTACCATCAATGCACTTAGCCTATAGCAAATTTGTTAAGAAAATAGCGTTTCTTGTAGTTCTTGAATATTCAAAGTGTTATCTTACCAATTCCAACTTTGCTGCTCTGTTAATGTTCAGGTAGGAGACAAAAATTAGGGAAGGATGCCAATCCCATATGTAAGACAAAAATGGAAGTCATTCACTAGTAGAATTTGCATTAATCATTTCCTTCTGAGTGATTCTTTATTAGTGCTAACTCCTGTAGTACCATCTTACTCATGAAGAATTGGTCCCCACTTTTTTTCAAGTGTCCAATGCCATCAATTTCAAAATACACCACTGTTTTATGACCCATGGAAGAAGAAAAAATATGCTGCCAAATGAGACAGTAATGTTGCTGATTGTAAGCTATATGTTGATTTCAGAGATATAATGGATTAAGGGTCTGGGTCTTAGAAGAGGCGAATGTGATATTTTTTAGAAGTATTTATGTAGTGCATATTTAATAGTGTATACTTTCAACATTGATATCCTTTTTTGAAGATCGGAGATGTACACAGTGTTCATGACACATACTCTTCTAGAAATCTGTGTAAAGCCTCATATGATTTGCAAGACCTATCACTGAAACTCTAATTTCTGCATGTGTGAACATCTGTCCACTATCTCAGATTCTTACACACAAACTCTAAGCATGTGCTGCCACAGCTTTCCAGAAGGTAACATCTATGCTACGAAGCTCTCACATTCTTTTCTCAGGCACTTTTCTTTTTCTTTTTATTTATTTTATTTTCCTTCTTATTTTTTAAAATTTATTGGGGTGACAGTGGTCAACAACATTTATCATAGCATTCATTGGCCTGTCTTATGGCGATCTAACTCACAGCAGTTTGCTCTACACAGAAAGTGAAATATTCTTAAACACGGTAAAAACCTTCACCAACATTAGTATAACCTTCTCCCCTCTTGTTTCTAACAAGTCACAACTTTACCTTATGAACATTTGACTTTTAATTAGCTAACAACAAAACATTTTTGCAACCCCCCTAAGTATTAATGACAGTCCATGAGAATATGACTCACACATCTTAGTATGCAATAAGGGTAAGAAGGGTGCTGAGAAGGGTGAGGTCCAATAGGATAGTGACGATAGAGAACCTAAGCCCTGCTATTTGCTGTTCTATACATATTTGACCTTGGCCTTCAGGTCTTCAGTTGCAGGACAGCAAACTGCCCAGAATTTACTCCTGGGATTTTTTGTAATTACTGTCTCGTCTCCATTCTCTACCAAGTTTATGGGAATCTCTGCTATGGGTGCCGTGTCTAGCACATGCTACTACTAGCTACTGAGGGCTAATAGTTTTTTAGCATTCATTATGTGCCTGTCACTATTCTGTCTCCCATCTGTTGATCAATTTCACTGATTGACTTTAAAAATACATTTATATTTTGGATTCATTTGAGCTTTACAACAAAGTTGAAAATAAAGTTCTCATATATCCGTCATCCAGCTTCCCCAAATGTTAACATCTTACACAATTGTGATATGTTTGTTGAAAGTAAGAGGTTAACATTGGCTCATTACTATTAACTCAGCTCCGGACTTCCTTTGGGTGTCAGCAGTTTACTTACTAATGTCCTTTTTCTGTTCTAGGATCCAGTCCAGGATATCATATTGAATTTAGTGTCGTGTCTCCTTTACTTCAGTCTTTCATTGTTTTCCATGACTATGACACTTTTGAAGAGTACTTACTGGGTATTTTGTAGAAAGGCCCTCAATTTGGGTTTGCTCGCTGTGTCTCCCATAATTAGACTGGGGTTATGAGTAACAAATTCACTTTTCTCAACTGATAAGATGATACTATTATGATTCTATTTTACAATTGAGGTACCCGGGGTAGAGAACAGTTGAGTAATCTGAGGGCCTGGGTTGGAACCCAGAAAGTCTGGTTATAAACCCTGAGCTCCTCACCACTATATTATATTGAGTGAGAATTCCTAGATTTGAGTCTTGACTTACTACTTACCATCTTTCTAATATTTTTTTTTTGGATTCAGACTCGTCATCTGTGAAACTGTACTGATAATTTGACTTACCTAATGTGGCCATGCTTACCACAGTGTTTGGGTACCCTAAGTTTCTGGAACATACTTGCTCTTAGTATTGCCATTATTTTCCAGGAAGTCAGCTATGTCAGGTTGGTTAGCTGCACATCCCAGTTCTGTGAACCTGAAGGAGATAGGAAATGAATAGATTTTGTTGATTCTGCCGTTGATCTCACTGGTCAAATGAGGTGTGTCAGCGCTCTGTTTATGTGCCTTATTTGTAGGGAGAAAGTGCTTTCTGAATTCTGCAAAGAAACCCATGTCCAGAGGGGAAAAAAGATGGATACCCTAATAGTCCCTGCAAGCTTGGGATCGATGAAAAAAAAGCAAAGCCACTTTCCAAGTGAACTTTTAGACTTTCTAGGAATAGACAACTTTCAGAATTAGTCTGTAGTAATAAAAAAAAGATAACACTGAAGAAAATTCCAAAAACTTAAGCGTAGCAGACTGTGTCCGTACACATGCTTATTTATACATGCTCTTTGGAAGCTCATACTCTGGCAATTAGCAATACCAAAATTTTTATGCCAGTAATGTTAAATGATAAGAAACTCGAAAGTGTCTCATAGGTTAGCATATACATGAAAGTGTGGCTGTCTTTCCCTGAAGTAAGAAGTGAGGGAAAATAAAATAGCTATGAGATTGTTCATTTTATTAAAAACAAAACAAAAAAATGTGGAAATTAACACCAAAATGGTGTTATCAAGTTGACCTTGGCCACCCCTCTTTCTAATCTCACATAGTACTGTGTCCTAGGTCATACTTTTATAGTTCATACAGAATTTTCTCCCCAAAGATTATAAAGCTTGGAAAGTATTTGTCCAATATAACAAGGCCGACATTTTCTCTTATGGGACTATTGGTGTTCTTGAGCTAAAATATTGCAAAGTAAACTCCATAAACCATAAGAAAATGCCCAAATTGGAGACAGAAGGCAGCTTGGCCAGGGATCACATGGCAGATGGCTTCGTTGGGTGGGATATTGACTTCGGCAAGCTTCCGGTCCTTTCCATCTCTGAAGTCCTGTTTCTCTGATGTTAAGCTACCTGGTTGTAATTGGAAAGCTCTGTCATCATTTAAAGTCAAATCCTGTGTCTCTCCATCTCAGATCAGATTCCAGATTCCATGCCATATATAGAAAGTCTTTCTCCCTCTACCTGGCTGACAGCATCAGCTCTTATTCCTGCTGTTATTTAACACTTTGGAAAAGATCGGTAACTAGGCTTTATTCAGATTTAAGTCATGTCATGCTATCCCTGTGGCCTATCATGGGTGTGGTTGTGATTAACTGACCTGGTCCAGCAGTTCATATTTTTCCATTTCCCTTAGTAGTGCCAAGCAATAAAATAATGGAAAACATGATGTCTTTGCTTGGATTTCTCATTACATGTGTATGAAATAATATTGGGATTCCATGTCTGTAAATGAATGAGACCCTATAGATACCTGCCCTGTATTCCCTCCATATCAGAGGGAAGCAAATGTATGTCCAATTTTAAATGGGATTCTAGTCCCTTTATTAATCTTTCACAAGGCTTTCATTCTGTGTCTGATGTATTGTATCAAATCAAGCATGTTTATTTCTCTGCTCCACACAAATGAACTCAAGCTTCTTATTCCTCACTGCTAACCCTGTTTCTCCTACAATCTTCTCTGAGTCAGTGAAGGCTATTCTGTTCCCTCAGTTACTCAGAGCAAAAGCCTCATTTTTTGGTTTGGTTTTTTTTTCTTTCTGTGGATATGTTTTTATTTCTTTTTAAACTAAATTCATTGGGGGTACCATTGGTAAGTCAAATTATATCGGTTACAAGTGTACAGTTCTATCGTGCATCATCTATGTATTGCATTGTGTGTTCACCCCGCATGCCTCACATTTAAACCATCAGAAAATCCTGATGACTTGACCTTCAGAATATGTCTAGAATACGATGATGTTGTTACTAGCACTCTGGTCCAAACCACGATCTTCTCTTTCTTTGCTTACTCTTAAGAACTTTCTACCTAGCCTACGTCCAGCTTTGCCAAACTATGTTCTGTTCTCTCCAAGCAGACACAGTGATTCTTTTAAACTGTAAGTCAAATCCTGTGTCTCTCCATCTCAGATCAGATTCCACATTCCATGTCATATATAGAAAGTCTTTCTCCCTCTACCTGGCTGACAGCATCATCTCTTAGTCTGTCCCCTCCCTCCATACGGGCCATACCACCCACCTTACTGTGTTTGAATCCACCATAACTTTCCTGCTCAGAACTGTTGAAATGAATGTTACCCTTTTCCAAAATGCGCCTAAAATATCCATCCTCAAGGTTTGCACCCTTACTTCCTTCCTGGTCTTCTCTTCATTTGAGAAGCCTTTCTTGATTACCTCAAACCAAATACCAGCACCTCCAACCCATCCCTCACTCCCTACCCTTCTTCCTGTGTCTCCATATCACTTACTACCACCTAACATTTTATTTTCTGTCTCCCCCCCCCCATTAGAATATAAGACTGCATGGGAGCAGGAATGTATCTGGTCATTTAAATTGCCTTATCACTAAAGTATAGACTAGTACATGGAACATAATAAGAGATCAGAAATACTTGTTGAATGAATGAATAAATGAATATGGTTTAAAGATAGACTATCGTTAAATTGGACTAGGCCAAATACATATATAGAACAACCTTCAATAGTATATAGCATGGTTTATAATTACACATATTCAATAGCTAGTCTTGGAACATATTTTAAAATTTTCTAAAAATAAATATTTATTGCTATAGGAAGGAAGATGTCAATTATTTTAACTCATATGACATTTGAGAAACTATATGGAACTATTCCTCAGTTATGTTTTTACTATAGATGTAGGACCTTTTTTGTTACTCTGCATTAAAACTCTTTAATGCAGTTTTAAATATTATTTTACTGTGGGGAAAATATAGCTATGCTTCTGTTACTTGCTTCAATCATCATTGTCAAATGCACTATCAGTAGAACCTGCAAAAACATTTAATGATATTAGATTGATACTGACATTTTTTTCACAATATACTATTAATTATATTATGCTATGCTAAAAATAGTCATTTCATTCAATAGGAGAAATAAACATGGCCTAGAGGAATGAGAAAAAGATGCCCTAGTGTATTTTGAACAGCAAAATACAGTTTTCAGATGTGTTTTGTTTTGTTTTGTTTACTTTCCTCAAAGCAACTAAAATTTGCAAAAGGTTGGTTTTAAAAAAAGTTCTGTATGTTATTAAAATTACAAAAATAACAAAACTGACACAACACATACGTTAAATTTAAAGACATTTTTGTGTACACACAATATATTGCTTAGAAGTCATTGTGCTAATAGATTGACTTTTTAACTTACTGGAAATTGATATTCTAATTTAGATGCATGCATATGACTTCTCATGTCTATTTTAGGATAGATTTAATCATAAAATGATTTTACCTTGGGCAAATTAGAATAAAATCACTTGAGTAATTAATTTAGGTATTTCAAGGAGTTAATTTAGTTCACATAAATAAGAACTTTGTCTCAAGGAATCATTTAATGTTCTGTATTGCCATTTTACCTAGACTTTTTTCTTTCTTTTTCTAGAAGACAATCTGTTGACAAGATATTTGTTATTATTTGCTATATTGGGTACTGCATTAGAGTCTATAGAAACTGATGCTTTACTATGCATATAAGCTCATTAGAAATGGGATATTGATCAGTCTCCAATTAGAATCATTGCTTTTATATATTTTTTCAAGCTCATACCTGAGGATAATTAATATTATTAAAGATTTAGGTCAACTTACAATTTATCTTAATCACAGAGTGCTATAAAGGGGGACATCTTGTCATATGTATATAGAGGGTGCCCAAAAAATGTATACACATTTTAAGAAAGGAAAAAACCTGCATTAAAACTTTGCTGATGGTCCTGCATTAAAATTATGCTGATGGTAACCACTTTGAGCACCTCTTGTAATTGCAGAAGTCAAACGTGACTTGTATTCATCTTTTGTTATTGGTATATATTGAGTATCGCAATTTTAATACAGTTTTTTCCTTTTTAAAAATGTGTATACATTTTTTGGCACCCTCTGTATATATGATATTATATAATATTAACAATAGAGATTTTTGCATTGTCATGTGCATTCTTCTACAGCTTGCAGTAACCACAACACTTCACGTCAATAAAATACTAGTGCTGATTTGGTTTAAATCTCTAAAATATGTGTTTATTCTAAATTTCTTTGAGGAATGCTGGGCACAGATATTAACAGAAGAGTAATTGTTTATATCAGCTGTTAATGGAATATACATTACTTCCACTAAATAATTTTTTTTCTCTTCATTTGTGAACCTGTTTTTTATTATTGCACATGGGCAAACATTACTTAGTAGTCATGATAGTTTAACCATTCTGAAACTTAAAAATAATCCATTACTTTTTAGACAGAGTATTTCAAAATTCTATACATGAGTAGAAAGTTTTATTTTTCATTTATTAAAGTAAACTAAATAACATGATCACATTAACTCTTTTTTTTAAAAATTTTTTTGTGGAATTGGGAGAGGGGAGCAGCGTTGAGGACTTGGGGAAGGAGAACAGACAAGTTGCTATCCTTTTGTTCTTCAGTCTAGTTGTGGAGGACGTCACTTCACTGGCCCATGTTGGTATTATCATTGCGCTCTTCCCGGCTGAGGCAGTTGCTCACAGGCCATTGGACGGCTGCTCACGGTTGCTCATGGCAGCTCACAAAAGCTCACGCCAGCTGCTGGCCAGCCTTACTGCAGCCTACGCCATCGCCGATGACTCAAGGCAGCTAAGCTCCAGGTTGAGCTGTTGTTCACCATCTTAGCTGTAGAGGGTGCAGCGTCACTGGCCCTAATGTGGGATCCGAACTGGGGCCCTGCTGCTCAGAGCTGGCATCCCAAGCCAACTCCTAACCAATGCACTGCTCAGCCAGTCCCACATTAACTCTTAAGTAGAGTTCATTTATATAAATGGCCATGTTACTATAAGAAGTGTTACCCTTCTGATCTGAAAATGTTAATTGAAATTCCAAAAATTATACTCAGGGGGTAATTTTCATCCTGGCAGCTGTGTGCACATTAGGACAATTAAGTGCCAAAGGGTTCTCATTTTATTTCTTGGTTATTACGTCTAAGTAAATTGATGGCACATTATTGAGATCTGTTCAGGATCCAGTGATTAAAATAAAAGTGATGATCTCATCATGGTATTCACATAGCACATTTATTCATTCTCTTTTGATTTATAGCTTATTTTTACTTCATCCAGTTCAGTCAAGTCTCCTTGGCATATATATATATATATATATATATATATA
>NW_017731600.1:1038494-1057539 GCF_001890085.2 Hipposideros armiger | reverse complement strand
ATATATATATATATATTTAGTGTTTGATAATCTGTACTAATGGACTGCAAGGGTAGCAATATAATCTAATGAGGTGACTAACTGAGAATCTTGGAAATGAATTGTGATAATTTGAAGCAGATTATGTTTGTTTAGCCTAATTTTATCACTGATTCACATTTATTAAGGAGGTCCTGAATGGCTGGGTAGTTTAGAATTACTTACATTTGAATAGAAAGTTGGTAACAGTAGAGCCAACTTCTGGGAGTAGAAGTAGAAGCCAAAAAAATATTTAAAATAAACACTCTAAGTCAACATTTGGTGTTAGCTGATAATTCTCAAAACCCTGTGCTTTATTGAGCTTTGATACAATTATATATTAATCAATTTCATTATATATATATGACCAGGACTTCTAAGTTATACTTATTATTATTTTCCTTGATGTGACACGTAAGCATGTTCTGTCCATGAAAAATGACCCAAATATTATTGTTAAAAATATAAAAGAAAAGTACACTCACACCATTCCTGGGTAAAATATCACATCTATAATTGAAATGCCTGTTGGAATGCAAGCAATATGAATTGCAGTTCTATATATACATTTCTGAATATGACAACCTTAAAAAATCATTTCTTCTTTGCATTCTGTATTTAGTACTAGAAGAAAGTGATTGGTGGCTAATATAACATTCACGTATATTTAACATTTATCCTAGGGGCATCCCAGGTACTACAGTCTGTCCCATTCATTAGAACATTTTGTACTTCACTGCATAGTGACTCCTCAGAAGAGAATCTGTTGAATTTCCACATCTTTTCCAGCATCAATCACTTTGATTAGGGTCTCACTCCATGAACCAGGCAGCTTCTCTTCCACAGCAGCTCCATATGTCACCTACAGCTGTTCCACTTTCTAGGCAGAATGTGACTCTTTGACTCATAGTTTGTGTCCCTGTCAAAAAGAGAGTCGATAGCTCCTTTATTACTTTGATTTTCCCAACTCTCTCAGGGCTTGGAATATTACTTGGGGCCAGTACTGAGTCGGAACTGTAGAATATAGAAATGTGTCCATGAATGTTTTGATAAGTGAATTATCTACATCAGTGAACATGCTAAGGGACTGTTTGAAGAGTGGGGACAGGGAAGAAGCTTAGCTTATGAAAAAAATTCACCGGGGAAATTTTTACTGTGCAACAGTGAGGAAAGGCTACCATCATTTTCTTTTATGTTAATGGGGATTCGGTTGACTTTTCTTTTTCTCTGTGGTTGATTCATGGTCTGCAGATTTTATACTGAAAAATGTATTTTCCCAGGTTAATGTACTTGTGTATTATACCACAGGAGGCCAGAACAACGATTATGTAATACATTCTAATTCCAGATCCAACAGGAACTTCTGTGTGTTTTAGAACCTCCCCTCAACCTCAACACCCAAAGCATTATTTACAGTATTTTCTTTATATGAAAACATAGAATACATAAAATGGGAGCAAAACATTTTCAACATAAAAGAAACTAAAATGGTAGCCTGGTTCATTCATATCTAAAAATGAGCTTTTCATAGAGCTTCATGTAAAAAAGGGTAAACAAAGCAAAAAGTTTTGAGAAAATTGTAGCATACCATTACCTGAAGCTTGTTTTTTTTGGGAAAGACAATCGAGCTTTTGAACTTGAGCTTTTGGGATTTCAACTGGAAAAGCAAGCATAACGAAGCTTGATTATCCTGTTGAAAGAATTCTTGGGATGTCTTTGCATGATTTGGTAAGACTTTTAGTATTGAGCTTATATCTTTAGTCATAATATCTACCACTGTCCAAAGACACTAGTTACCATGCCATGAATGGTCTAAATGAAATAATGTGCCTACTTGTGGATTTGGGAGGGTTACATGAACATTTATTATCACCAACATCATCCATTGCCTTTAAAAAAATGAACAGGACAAAACAAAGGAGTTCAAGTGATTCTTGATTTTAGTATGCTGTACCCTTGAGTTTCAAATGGCTCTGTGGTAGCAACTTCCCTCATTGGCGGAAATCTAGAAGTGGTCTAAATTTTACTTGATACTGTTATTTTATCTCAAAGGCAAAAACACTAGAATACTTCAACTTCCCATACAGAATTACACATTCACACTGAAGCCTAGTTCTTTAAATGGGAATTACAGAAGAGACAGATGAAGTAATGTAAGTATAGACTTATGTATAAGATAGGAGGTTACAAATGAATAAGCAGTTGGCAATTTGAGGAGTTAAGAATCATTGCACATTTTATCATAGCCATAATTTTTTGAGCTCATAAAGCCACATTCAAGTAGGGACACACACACACACACACACACACACACACACACACACACACTCTTTTAATAAGTATAACAATCAAAAGTAAGTCATTCCGTGACTCAGGGCTGATCTTTACGTTTTTAGCCCACAATTACATAAAATACGTAATTCTACTGATCCAGGTCACATCTACCTACCAAAGTCCTCTGTGCGCCAAATTCCCTCTTCTTCTGTTTTTCTGATGAAAATGTTCTTGTCCACAATTTAGCTGATCAGTTAAGCGTTATAGGAAATTTTGATTAGAACTTTCATTCCAGTAAGCTAATCATTAGAAATGTTCAAATTGCCTGGAAACTTACTGGCATATTTTTAAGGAGCCAGGAGAACACCTCACTAAGATGTCAGGGAGTCCATGCCAGTTAGACTTTTTCTAGCTAGAAGTAGGAAGGGATCACATGTGTGAGAGAAAAATGATTATGGGGTTAGATCCGTCTGCCAAAGAATCTGCCCCCTGACCTCAGCGAGACTGATTTACTTTAGCTGTTCACGAATTACTCTGATTCACTGACTGTTGCATCCCTATGCAACTAAGTCGCAAGATTACTTAAAAGCTTTACTATTACTTTTAAAATGTGTATCTATTTGTTTTATTTCTAAACAATATAGTCAGATATTTTCAATGACTGGAGCTGGTAAGTAGAGGGGTTGTACTAGGAGTAGCCACAAAGCAAGGGGAAATATGCAGCAAATATAAAATGTCATCTAATGTGAGCCCCATGCACAGTGCATTAAATGAAATGCATTGATCTCTTGTTTTACAAATGGTTAATATCTTGTTTGCATAAACTGCTTGTAAAACCAATCCATAAACAAAAATGTTATACAACATAAAGCTATAAAGAAAGGGCATTAAGAACCAGTTCACAGAAAAACAAAAAAGAAATATGAGTTTGGTCATTTTAAACGCCCACGTTGGAAACTAAACTATCAAAAGAAAGAGGATGTCAAATGTTAAGTTTATTTTACTCATATTTAGCAAACATATATTGAAAAGTACAGTGAAAGATTCCAAACTTATTCACACTTCTCTTTTCAAAAGGCTTACACTCTGCTGAGGGAGAAGGAGAAATATATTCACTGACTTGTTGCATGAGTGCTTGCTGAGTATTACAAACATGAATCGAAAGATAGGAAGATATATAACACATCCTACACATCCTATTAAAAAGTTCTCAGTCTTAATAATCCTGGGCATATTTTGATACTTTACCTTCATTCTCTCTTTTTATCACCATTGACCTCTTCACTTGGGCACCAAATCTTAGGATTCCATCTCCTAATTTGTTCACATAATTAATTGCTTTACTTGTTTATTCACATGTCTTTCCATTACCATGGAACTTTTCTTTTTCTTTTTAATTGAGGAATAGTGTGTTTCTCTAGGACCCATCAGCTCCAAGTCAAGTAGTTGTTTCAATCTAGTTGTGGAGGGTGCATCTCAGTGGCCCATGCGGGGATGGAACCGGCAACCTTGGTGTTATGAGCCTGTGCTCTAACCATCTGAACTAACCAGCCACCCCCACCGTGCAACTTCTTAATGACTAACACTCCACAGTGTTGTCAAGTATTAGCACTTAAATACCTGTTGAATTAATGAGCAAATGAATGCATGAGAGAATACTAAAGTAAAGATTTTTGAATATACAGTAGGGGAAGGAAATTTCTAACTGGTGGTACTAGTGAAACTGGTGTGATTGATATGAGCTAGATCTTAAACTCTGGAGTGTTAGGAATTTTGAACATGAGTGGTTGGGACACATAGACAACTTACATGCTAATGGTATTTCTACTTTAAAGGGCTGAAACGAACATTTTGAAATCTGTGTCCAGATTTAAGGCTTCCATCTGTAATTTCCTTGATCTACACCTACATGCCAGTATTAATGGAAATTATGATTTCTGTTTTTCTTTTTCAAAGTAGGATTCCACTCCTTGTTCATGTTAGGAAATGCTGCAGAAAAATAAGGTGGCAGTTTTGCATTGTCTTTATGATAAAAATTAAATGTGATTGAGTAAGAGGTAGTGGACAAATATTCAATTTTTGGAGTAATAGTTTTTATCGATTTATGGCTCGTAACTTCCCAAGATAATTTTGTAATACTTGGTCATCCAGAATGAACTGTACTCAGCTGGAGAAACTCAAATAGCCATTTTTCACTTTCCTCTCTCCCTCATCCACTAAATCTTACCTGTTGCTATAACCAGTTGTTTATAAACCACTGTAAAATGTATCTGGAATCTCTATCACCTTTTATTTCTAATATTTACCTCTTTGACCTCCATTAGTTTTCTCATTTCTCGTTTTTAAACACACATCTGGTCATATGATTACTGATACTTAAACATTTTTCATGATTTCCCATTGCCTATTGAATATGAGCTTCTTGAAATAGCATTCAAAATTATACAGTCTGGGGAGGCCGGTTGGCTCAGGTGGTTAGAGCATGGGCTCTAACCAATTCGATTCCCACATGGGTCAGTGAGCTGCGCCCTCCACAACTAGGTTGAAAACAACAACTTGACTTGGAGCTGATGGGTCCTGTAAAGAAAAAACACACTGTTCCCCAATAAAGTTTTAAAATAATTATACAGTCTGTCCCACTCATACGTGTTCATTCTTTTCTCTGTCACCCCCCTTTCTAGCCCCTCCAATATTGTGTAACCCAAATAATCCCTAAGCTTCATGAGATACTGTCTTTGAGTGGTATCAAGTTCAAAGAAAGCAATCTGATATCCAAAGGGTAAATAAAAGGATTTTGAAATTATTTAATCTACCTCTCCATGTAACACCAAGATGGGAATTGGAAGAAGTATTCATAGTTCACAGCTATAATAACATCTTATATATTCTCGCCCACCATTAGTGTCACCCCGTGTCCTATATTGATCGGAAGGACAGTCTCTCATTCTCTTCTACACCAATCTTCCTTCTGTCTCATACTCTGCAGTCATTGCTTTATTTTCTACTCTATCCCCTTAACATTGTAGTGGTAAATAAATTAGGCTGTTTGTTTTCTTTAGTATTCTGTCCACTGCTTCACTCATTACTCAGTTTTTTCTTTTGTTTTACAATGAAGGCGAGCTCAGGAGCTGACACTACAAGCAAGAACTCTTTTCTGCCAATGTCAGGGAAATCAGAGAAAGTTTAAAAAGCTCTTTTAAAATAACTTTTGTCCTCGTTACTCATCTATCTTCTATCACAGTTATTCAGCATACGCTACAGATTGAGATTCCGTCTTTCCACTCCTTCTCTTTCTCATGATTCAGATTTCAGTGTTTTTCAGCTTAGAGGTCTCAATTCCTCCAGTCAGAATTGTCTGTATCCTTCCCTTGGTTTTCTCAGCTTTTTGCCTATTGATCTGGTGCACTGTCTGCCTTGAACAATTATGTCTTGGCTATTTCCTCTTCTAGATTGTGAAATACGTGATGGCAGTGGTCTTATTTTTCTTGTTATTCTCAGTGCTAAACACAGTGCCATTTACAAAGGGGAGACTATATATGTTTGTCTAGTTGATTTAAATTGAAGGACTATATTTCAGAGGTAGGTTTAAATAAATTCACAAGCAGTTACATTTTAGACTGTCAGTAAAAGCTCCCCTCTTTTGAGATCAGAAAGTGTATGCTTCATTTAATCACTTAAGAACATTTATCACTGATTTCAGTATAAAACCCACTCATATGGATGGGATAGGCATGCAAAATTATAACCAAAGAATTGGGGAAAACAGGTTTCTCTTCCTATTTCTAATTTTGTTGGAAATAGTTGGACCAACACTATAAAATCGCCCCTTTAATCTCATCGGCTTTACCCAGCACATACATTTACTTTATAAATATGGTTATAAATTGCTTACTTTTGAGTATGCATGATAAATGTCTGCATGACTAATATTACATCATTCTAAATTTCTTTTAATGTCATGTGCATTGCCGAGGAATCTGACACAACTATTTAAATTAAACGTATTTGAAAATACTTAAGTTGGAGGAAGGTTTGAATCTGAGACTATGAAAAATATGTATATAGTTTTAAAAATTCAGTTTTTCAGTATAGTATATAATATAAACACTTACTATGGAAACTGCCTTATTTCATCATGTAAAGACATCTATCTTAAAAAAAAAAAAAACAACAACAGCTCCTAAACATAGTGTAAAATTTCCAAATTTACAAAGTGGTATTGTAAATATATGAAAATCAGTTAAAGACTTGTTATAACTCACACTTCACACTTTTCAAATTTGGAAATAAACTATAGAAACAATTTGGACATTGTAAAATAGAATTAAAGGTATAATTTTATAGTAAAGAAAAAAATAACTTTTTTCACAGCTAAACTTACGAAATTCTGTATGACCTTTTTGTTCCTTACTATGAACTAAAATTATTTTCTTTTTTTGGTATTTTCTTTTTCAAATTAAATTGATTGGGGGTGACAATGGTTAGTAAAATTACACAGGTTTCAGGTGTACATTTCTATAATTCATGGGTAAAGGGGGTCCAATATAAAATTACTTTCTTAAACTTGCTAAAAGACATAACACGTAATCCATTCTGTGGACCTGCCAGCCTAAGTAACAAGAAGGCAATGTAAGGAAAGGTAAGTCAATTCTTGATAAACAGGGAATCTTTCAAAATATCCGACTTGTGAAATGGTGGGTGTATGTGGCCGTTGTCTTCTGAAGCTGTCTGGCGGTAGACACATCTGTTATTCTTTCTTGTCCTCAGTGGCATAAGGAGCTGTGGTTTTCTCACTGCCCTTTTGGATTCTTTCCAGCGTGCAATAGCCCATCCTGCTTTGAGTTTCTTGACACCTCTCCTCTTCCCTGTGCTGTGGTGAACCGACCTCCTGCTGGTAGCTTTTTATTGAGCAAAGCTTTTGACACTGACTCAAGTTCTTTTTGCTACATGATCTTTGCATTTGGATAACAACTTCCAAACAAATTGCCTAAAACTTTTCCCTTTTCCCCAACACATCAAATTGCACATATCTGCAGAAAGTCAAATAGATGCTACGACTTTTCCGGGCCCTCCATCCTGGCAACTGAGTAGTGACACAGAAGGCTGCACAACGTAAAGAGTTACGTCCTGTAAATTGTAGTCACTGCCTTCATCTGTGCCCTCAATACAGTCAGCCATTATAGGTTGCCTTGGCATTGTCCTCGTGACCCATCCCCATTCTCTATCATGGATATTTCAGTAGTCTTTCTTTTTTTCTTTTTTTTAGGTTTTTTTTTATTAGCTTCAGGTGTACAAAGCAACATAATAGACATTTACATGCCTCACAAAGTGATAACCCCCTTCCTCCCATCTACTACCCCTCTGACATCGTATATAGCTGTTACAATTCCATTGACTATTCCCTGTGCTGTAATCCATATCCCATGACTGTATACATACACACACACACACACACACACACACACACACACACACACACACAACGGGGGTGCCAAAAATGTATACAAGTGGACACTTGGGTCAACGTTGCTCAAGCAGTAGTCCTCCATAATCAGAAGTGTCTGGACGCTGATGGTAACCATTTTGAGCACCTCTTGTAATTGCAGAAGTCAAACATGACTTGTATTCATCTTTTGTTATTGGTATATATTGAGTATTACAATTTTAATACAGTTTTCCTTCCTTAAAATGTGTATAAATTTTTTGACACATTCTGGAAAGGAGAAAAACTGTATTAAAAGTGTAATACTCAATATATACCGATAATAAAAGATGAATACAAATCACGTGTATACATTTTTTGGCACCCAGGGGTGTGTGTGTGTATAATAAATAGTTCACATTCAATATTCTTCAGCCTCAGGTATACAGCACAGTGGTCAGACAGTCTACGAGTATGAAGTGATCCCCCTGATAAGTCTAGTGCCCATCTGACACCCTACATAATCTTTACAGCATTATTGATTATATTCCCCATACTGTATTTCATTACCCTGTGACTATATTGTGAGTACTAATTTGCACTTTCTAATCCCTTCCCCTTCTCCTCCATCCCCACCCGCTCCCACCTAGCAACCATCAGTTTTTTTCCCTATATCTCTGAGTCTACTTCTGTTTCGTTTGCTCATTTATTCTGTTTTTTAGATTCCACATATAAGTGAGATCATATGGTGTTTGTCTTTCTCAGTCTGACTTATTTCACTTAGCGTAATTTTCTCTAGGTCCATCCATGTCGGTGCAGATGGTAAGATTTCAGTCTTCTTTATGGCCGAGTAATAATCATATATGACCTTTATTATGTTGAGATAATTGTATAGTTGTACAACAGTTTCTTTATCCAATAGTCTATCTATGGGCATTTCACTTGTTTCCATATCTTGGCTATTGTGAATAGCACTACAGTAAACATAGGGGTGCATATATTTTTTGAATTAGTGTTTTTGATTTCTTCGGATAGATACCCAGGAGTGGAATTTCTGGGTCATAAGGTAGTTCCATTTTTAATTGTTTGAGGAACCTCCATACTGTTTTCCATAGTGGCTGCACCAATCTGCAGTCCCACCAACAGTGCCACAGGGTTCCCTTTTCTCCACAGCCTCGCCAGCACTTCTTGTTTGTTGATTTATTGATGACAGCCATTCTGACCAGAGTGAAGTGGTGTCTCATTGTGCTTTTTATTTGCATTTCCCTAATGCGTAGTGAGGTTAAACAGTTTTTCATATGCCTGTTGACCATCTGTATGTCCTCTTTAGAGAAATGTCTCTTCATATCCTCTGCCCATTTTTAAATTGGGCTGTTTGTTTTTTTGGTGTTGAGTTGTATGAGTTTTGTTATAAAATTTGGATATTAACCCCTTATCAGATGTATCTTCTCCCATTCAGTAGGATGCCTTGTTTTATTGATGGTTTCCTTTGTTGTGAAAAAATTATGTATAAACATTAACTATATTTAATAGAGAGCTATTGTATGAGGTTACTTTCACTTAGGATGAAATGAATGTGGCTGGCTTATTTCAGAATGTGTTTCAGATTTTTATAATGGAGTTAAATATGTCAAGTCCTTATATTGTATATGTGAAATGTTTCACCATGGCAGCATATTCTTAATAAATATAGGTTTAATTTAGTCTCTGAAGAAAGCTAATCCATTCTTTAAATTATATACATTAACCCCAAATTAGTTCAATTATATTATTTGAATATAATACTTAAAAGCAATACATACTAGCTAGCCCACTGAACAATAGTTCTGAAAGTGCTTTACAAACTATAATACACTATCCCAAACTATAAAGTGCTTTTACTAATCAATTTGGAAATCATAACACCTGGTCTGATGAGCATGCTTTTTTAAAATGGAACAGATACAGTGTGTGATGATATACCACATTAAAGTTATGAGTGAATAGATTTCCGTGCAATTACAAGCCATATAGGGAAGGGAGCTAAGCTCTATGTATTCCTGCCAATGAGGGAACTGTATAATTTCATGTATTTAAAATTTTATGTATAAACTAGCTTTCGAAAAGTGGATAAGACACAATCATGCTTTGTGTTGGTAGTATTATATGGTGGTTCTTCGTTTGTCACTCAAAACAAAAGCTAAATTGAATACTGGAAAATAAAAAAGAAACTTAATCAAATCAATCAGTGGACAAAATTCAGCATTATGAATTCAGGTAAGCCAAGTACTAGAACTTTTTCAGTTTTCAAAATGGAGTCCTTTTGAAGTTTAGATATATCTTGGGTTGTTGGAAAAGTCATGATATATTTTTGCAACGAAAAACATAGAAAAAATACGTCATGACTTTTCCAACAACCCAATAATCGCATGGATTCTGAATACAAGGGATATGCGACATAAGATGAAAACTAGTTCCATTCCATAATCTGTGGTGTGCATGTTTTTATATGTAATTCATGTTGACTTAATATGTTTTCAGAAAAGAGAAATGGTATTACACTAGAGATAGTTAATAGCAATGATACGGAAGTGACTTTCAAGTGCAAAAGGAAACTTCAGCTTACCTCATTAGTTATAGGTCATTTGAATATTTTTTACTACACCAGTGAAAGTATGAACTCAAACACAGGTATATTTTTCCCAGAAAATTAAATAATCCTTGAGTGGACTTGTGATGTGACAAAGAACAGCCATGCCTGCATTCTGTTTTCCTGAAAAGGCCTTGTTTTCGAGTGTTGGATATTTTTTCTTAATACTGAAGAGTGTCATAATGAAGTGTTAATTGAATGATATTTGCTTTAGAAACATTATGTATAATGATAAACATAAATCAGTTAATCAAATACAAGGTTGTGTATAATTAAGCACTGATGTCAGAGACCAGGTAAATGGTTGCCTCAATGATTCAGGTATGAGATTATGAGGTTCTATTGTAGTATATGGATATTGCAGTGGAAATTGGAATAAAAATATATGGAGGCCTTTTCTTAAAGCATTTATTAACAGTACTGAAAGGTGCACTTATTTTAAAAAATAATAAAAGGAATAACATTTTAAACAAATTCATACTGATTTGATTCGATGTGTAAATTTTCTTTACAATTCTATTGTATGTTTTAATCAATGTGTTACATTTTGGCTTTTTACCACATTCATGTTTTATTTCATTAAGCTTCCCTTTTAAATTTTGCCTTCATTTTATCCTCTTCTTATAATTCCCCTGACCCCAGGTTCTTTTGTGAAGTCCATGCATTTTAGCATTTCGAGGATGGCAGCAGGAAGTTTTCTGAAATTTTCTCTGGTTTCTGTGGAATAAATTTCAAGGACTTGTTCACTTTCTAAGCTTTGAGATGACTGTATCCATATGGATACAGAAAATTCCTATAAGAACCTCTTGCTCTGCTCCCTGTGCCTTGAGTTGGAAGAGCTGTGTGTAGGCCTAGTGTTTGGTAACAGCATGAGAAACATGGTGGATAGGGTCTGTGATCTCTGGTCTTCTCAGCTCACCTTTCCCAGAATGGAACCTCTGCCCTTTGAATGAGATGGGATGAGGGCGATCAGGGCCAGGCTCCAATAGTCTCAGCATGTCATCCCTGGACTAGAGCCTCTGCCCTATAAGTGGGGGCCCAGTGGATGAAGAGAACCCCCATTGTCTCAGCTGCACTCACCAGGAATTTAGCCTGTGTACAACTGCAACACGGGACTGCAGGTGATAAGAATGCTGGCATCCTGCCCATCCTGGGAAGATAACATAGCCCTTGACTGGAAACTGGGGACAGAGGGCTCCCCACATTGTTGACACCTGCACAAATCGGAGGGAGTGATCCAGGTGGCAACTCGCAAGCCACAGACTCTCCCTGTTCTTACTGGAATGTAGTAGAGTTTCTTGAATAAATATTTCATTTGCTGTGTCCCCTTAGGATAATTTGCTGTATGCTCTTAGGATAATTGAAATGGTTGTGGTTTTTTTTGCATGTGTTCTAATAATGTTCACCAGTTAAGGTTGTTTCCTGGGGAGTGGGACCCCTGAGCTCTTCATAGTGCCATTCTGGAAGTGGAAGGTCTTCTATGCTATATTTTAAAGGCCTTCTGGAATCCTTGTTGCATCAATATAAAAATTACTTTACTGTAAATATTTCTGTGTGTGTCACACTGGTAGTAAGAATAAAAAATCACATGATTTTCCCAACAGCCTTGACTCAGATTAAGA
This sequence comes from Hipposideros armiger, assembly GCF_001890085.2. Classification (NCBI taxonomy): domain Eukaryota; kingdom Metazoa; phylum Chordata; class Mammalia; order Chiroptera; family Hipposideridae; genus Hipposideros; species Hipposideros armiger. Next base: position 1,045,574 of record NW_017731600.1, on the reverse strand, counting down.
AATAGTACACACTCAAAACATTAATTTTTTAGTGAAATGGGGAAAATGCTAGCTTCTTAATCGCCATTGCCTGTGGGCGAGGTTGCTTCAGTGAAAGAAAATAACTCCCTCATTGTTAAGCTGGAACTGTTGCATCATTGAAATGTTCCACCAAACCACTTGTGTCATACCGGTTAAGAGCCTAGCTACAACTTAACATGACTGCTAATAACAGTGTTTAACAATATTTATAATGCAGATAACAGGGTGGGAGGGACAAGGGTTTATATAATTTTCTCACCTTCATCACCTTTCACTCCAAGCACAGCATAGTATTGGAATCAGACTGCTTGGGTTTGAATCCTGGTTTCTCCACTGTGTGCTGTGGCCTTTGAAACAGTCACTTTAAACTTCAGTTTCGCATTTAATAAAATGAAAGTAGTAATAGAATATAATTTTAGGGCTGTTATGAGGATTGAGGGCCATTGATGATTCATATAAAGTGCTAAGCAATTCCTGATGTCTAATCATACATATATGTAATAATAATTTCTAAAGTATAATAATTAGTCTAATATGGTAATAAAATGAGAAATCATAAAATTTTTAATTATCTCCTGAGCAGCTTGACATAATCAGATGAAAATTGAAGTCTACAAACCTTATTGTTTAATGAAGTATAGATTTGATTAATAGACAAGCATTTTTTGACTTCTTGTATTCACTGGTTTCAGTTTACTAGATTTTCTTAAACCTTGTATATTTGTAATAATACCTTCTCTACTAGAATACATAACATGATTTTATTAAATCATTTGCTTCTATTAGTCACATGTTTTTTTAAGAACTCAAATTGTTTTGTGTACACCCACCATGTAGTACCTGAAATGAGACGAATCTTGATACGAGGCTTTCTTCCATCTGCTGTTCATTGAGTGGTTTTTACCCAACCTCCTCCTGTTGTGCCAGGCACTCTGCTGGGCATTTGGAATGCAGAAATGAGAGAGACATGGATTCTTCAGCTGAAAAAGGGAGACAGCCATGAAAGCAAACCACTAGGATAAATTCATATAGGTACCACTGGAGAGATACCTCCCAAGCATTTTAGGAACACAAAAAGCAAAGGCTTCCTGGCAAAGCTTCAAAGAGGGCAGGAAGGAGAACACATCTGAGGTTGTTTATCAAAGCCAAAGAAGAATTTTCTAGGTATGGTTAGATGCAAGAAGGGCATTTCTGGCATGAGAAAAGCAGATGTAAAAGCATGAAATCATTAAAGTGCTTGTGTTGTTCAAGAGATGCTGAAAAGTTCAGGTGTTTGGAAGGTCTAGTGAATAGGATGAGGAAGGATAATGGGATGGGAAAGGAGGGGTAGGTGAATGCCAGGTTGGTATGGAGGTTTTGCTTTTTCAAAGAGTTTGGACCACATTCTATAGGCCAAGGGAAGCCAGTAAGAATGACATGGTCAGTTAGGTCTTTAGAATAGTAACTCTGGCTGTGTTGTGAATGATTGAAGGGCATGGTGCTTACATTTTTATTGCAATGGGCTAGGTCAGGTAGGTCAGACCTGGATAAAAATAGTTAGATACATGCCAGCTCTTCTCTTCTGTGCTATAGAGTGTTTCTTTCCTAATCCCTCCCCTTCCCCAGCAAATACATTTAGTCTTGTTTTATGAAACTGGTAAGGCTATTAAATTCAACCATCCGTCTTTCTTTGCTTAGCCATCATTTAATGATGTCCATATTGGAGGGGAAGCGTATCCTAATTTGGGAAATATATATATCAGATGCCTTTGAACTTGTGCATTGTAGTACAACGAGGAAATTGAAGTACATAGTGAAATGTTTTGAAATGTTGTTACTCATGATATTATGTACTACCTACATAATAATGTGCCTTTAGAAGAAGTGAAGTTAATTTTGTGTTTATTCTGCCCTAATAATGAGAGAACATGGTAAATATTTGGGAACTTAATCAAATGTGTAGGTTGTTTTAAAGCAAGCTCTTCCAAACAAAGAAATTTAATGAGAAAAATATATTGATGCATACATGTGGTAATTACTTGATTTGGTAGTTGAGATTTATGTATGTCTTTTCAAATGATTTCCAGTGGCTATCCCTAATCCATTCTGTTGTTATTTTCAGCTACAGATTGTTGCCAAGGTCACTAAATGGTACAGTAAACACATTCACCCACCATGCCCTTCTTCAGGTTTTTCCTACAGAACACACACACACACACACACACACACACACACACACACAGACAGGTGCACATGCACACATCCTCATTGCCATTATTATTTTTTAGAGAAACCTATGATCTCCTGTCATCTCTTCTATTATGACATTTGTTTGTTTTTTTTTACAGCAACGAATTTTCATTTCTTACCTTTGTTCCTGCGCTGGAGGGTGCTTTTAAAAATTGTTCTGTTTTCCTGAATATTACCAATAACAGCCCCACTCGCCATTGCGGATGTTGCATCAAGTTAACACATGGGGTGTGTAAATTTACAGTAAGAATGAAATTTTATTAGAGATAATAGCTCTTGCATTGCTCAAGAACAGATCACCCCATGACCATCTGGTCCTGTACCAGTTCATTTCTCTTGTAATTCGGGAATTAGTGTTTTCTGAAGCACATGGGATGTGAGCCACGCTTAGAAGCTTTGTCAGACACTGGATTCTCTTGAAATTTATAAATTCTTCGGTTGTCTTCGGGGAAAATAATTTTCAATGCTTAATGGTATAAAACACATTTCTTTATATTCTCATGTTTCCTGAACACTGTTAGAATTTTTAAAAAGCATGTTTTTCATTTTGCCATCCTACCTTTAATTGTCAAAAGCACTGAAATGATGATATAGATTGCTTCCATAATGAATAGACTGTGGTCTGGCTGACACTGTTGATTCTAAAGCCATAATTTTGTGTTTCCTATATGAGCCTTAGAGTGTTGATAATTTTCTTCGAGGCAGAAGATATCAGCACCCTAATTAACACCTTCTCCATTCCTCTCCTCTACTTGAGCATTTGGCCGCACTACAAATGGAACAGAGGTGAAAATACTAAACAGGGACCTGACACAGATGGACGTCAATTGTCTCACATGACCTTGGGGTTCTTCCAAATTTATGTTGTGCAATAATTCCCCTGGATCCTGCTTCCCATCTCTCAGTGCCATGTTTTCTCATGTTCATTGCTCAAGCCTGAGACATCTTGTGCCAAAATTAGCAAGTAGTCACCTAAGTCTGGCTCTCCTGATACATTTAATGTGGGATGAGGTTGTGATGGGTAGAAGAAGGTATGTGTATACTTCGGGATTATTAATAGTTTTGCTGTGCACTTGGTGGATTGGAAAATAGGTGGTTAATAATTTGTAAAATAGTGGAAAATGTACTATAAATGATTTTACCGTATTTGCCGGCGTATAAGACGACTGGGTGTATAAGACGACCCCCTAACATTTCCACTCAAAATACAGAGTTTGTTATATACTCGCTGTATAAGACTACCCCTTCTTCCGCACACCTTCCACACACCAAATAAAAGGTAAAACAATATCAGATTTGATTTGGCCCACTGAAGTGCAAACAAGCGTATTGTATTTCGTGTCACCACATAACCGTTTTGGCGATGTTGAGCCACCATGTCTGCTACATGTTTTTCGAGTTCTGGCCAGTGTGGGGTGCCTCTTCTTAATGCACACTTACCCCTTGGCATACTCTTTAATGCTTTCTCATTTGATTTCCAGTCCCGAACCATCTTTTCTGTTACTCCATATTGTCTTGCAGCAGCACAATTATTATTTTCCTTAGCAAAGTTTATAACTTTCAGTTTAAAATTTGCATCATACTTCTTTCTTTTGGCTGGTGCCATGATAGGGATGATAGGGGTTTGACTGGTCGACATTTTCTATGCTGTACTGTACAATGGTGCAGTATTGTGGTTGGCTGTTGGCTGTATACAAAGCCTGATTTGATTGGTCCCTGCTCCCTGTTTGCCCGCCCTGTCACTATAGCAGTCTGGTCCACCCTTGCATCAGCATCTCCCTGGGACCTCACTAGTGTGCAAGTGCGAGCTCTTCAACATTCTAACATGCACCATGATAGAGCAAAATCGCGAATCTTCAATGCATATGTAAAGAAATATACGGTAACCCGAATTTACCACACTCGCAAAATCGCACACAGCCGACCATACACCCAGTATGGTATCGCGATTCGCGATTCTGCGCTATCATACTGGGTGTATGGTCGGCTGTGTGCGATTTTGCGAGTGTGGTAAAATCGCATAACAGCAAAATCGCATAACAGCCCAGCATTCACCCAGCAGCGCTGCTGATGCCTGAACGGTATGTGGAATGAAGTGGGCGGGCATCGGGAGGCCACTATGGCACGGGGCAAGCACTATGGGCAGTCTATCTGAAGTGTACCTGGCGTATAAGACGACCCCCCACTTGGAGGCATATTTTTCAGGGCCAAAAAATCGTCTTATACGCCGGCAAATACGGTAATATCGTAAAAAGTTTTAAAATATTGACTCATAAATAATAGCTTAATGTTAATCAAAGCTTTTATTTATGCCTTTATTTACATATCTCACCATATTTCACAGAAACCCTCGGCCCTACAATTTTATAGAGAATATTACTTATTTTAGCAGATATAATCAGAAATCAGTCCATGAAATATACTTAATTCAGATTGGAGGTGCATGAAGATTCAAAAAGAAGTACTAAAACTTTTTAGGGCTTGAGAACTCCTACAAGGTAACCCTGTTGAAGTCCCACCATAAGCACATTTTCTATTTGTGTTATTTGTGTTTGTATTTGGGTTGTAAGAAAGACGACCAGACTCTGCCCACCTTCATAAAGAAGATAGATAGACTATAACAAGAAGGACACTGGGTCAGTCACAGAGTTGTTGGGTGTCTATCACAGACCTAAGGATGGACAAGAAAAGGACATCTCTAGGAAGTGCAATAACAAGGTTTTATGAAGTCTCTCTAGAACATTCTAAGCAAGATAAACCTGTTCTAATCATTTCCCTCCAAATTCTCAGAGGAGTATCTGATTAGCTGAGTTTGGTTCTTATGCATGCCCATTGTCCCGACATTGGGACACACTATGGTTGACACTACCACTAGGATCCCATTAATTGATAAATGGCATTGCTTGTCTTTGTTTGCTTGTTTGTTTTTGCAGTTGCTGAACTATACCCTGCCTGAGTCTTTTCTCTCCCTGTCCTCAAATGGAGCAGGAACAGAACTTCTTCCTTGCTGAAATGAATACTTAATCCTTATGTATTTTTAGGAGTTTATGAACTGAAACAAATGATCATCAAAAAACAAGCAAATGATGCTAATAGGCTTTGTCATGACAGCTCTTGTCTGTGCTTGCTTTGTTATTCCAGAGGCATGTTTGTGTTGGTACCAAGGTTAGAATTGATTGGCTATTTCTTTTATTTCTGAATCTGATTCCTAACTATCTTTAATAATTTCTTTTCATGCACTTCCCTACCCCCAGTTCCATTTCTGGGTCTGTACAGTACTTCAGTAAACATTGATTTGGGCCTACTATGTATGAGTCCTGAAATGGTAAATATTTTTTATCACATGTGCCAACGATTGTAAATCAGTAGAGGCTGTGGTATGTGGTGCTGAGACTTGGGAGGGAAAGAACACTAGACTCAACCACATCTGTCATGAATCAGGAAAGGGAGAATGTGTACAGCTTCAATACACTGTCGTTTTCTATTCTAGACACAATGCCGGGGGGTGGGTGGGGATGGGCCGTAAGGTGATAAACCTAATGTGGTCCAGCCCTTGGGGAGATTATCATAATCTAGTTGGTACCCAAGTAAGGAAGTTTCCATAGTATTTTAGGTGAGTGGAGCTGAAGCCCTAGATAGGGCAGTGATACTAGAAATGGAAAGAATGACATGGATAAGTGGATATTTTAGTTGTTATAGCTGGAAAGATGCTCTAGCGACCCTAGGACTGTGGGTAAATTCTCTGGTCACTAAAACACCAAAGAAGGGAAGCTATTTCTTTTTGCCCTTTTGTTTGCCTGGGGTACCTTCAGCAGTTCTTCTAGTTCTATCCTTAGGTGACACTCCGTTTTGCTTGTCCATTGTCTTCAGTGTATTCTTACAAGATACAAATACTGGGTTTCACTAGCTTGGGTGTCCATTCAGTCTCTTCTCTGCTCCCAGCCAACTTCTGTTTAAATGTATGATTCCCATCCAGTGATCTGAAACAGGATAGTTAACTAAAATAAGTTTTATAGGTTTTTAAAAATGGTAGGACTTTTCCTGGACCAAGGACCCATCTTTTCCTGCTTACTTAGATTTCCTCACTCCTCATTAAGGAAAGGAAATTGTTCTGTAGACTCTTATCATCGTTGGTTTATGATATCAGAATGCCTTAATGATCAAAGGAAAATGGTAGTTACAGTTTTAGTAATAGAGTCTCAGATTAGTGATACCTTGCTCATAAATGAGGAGAGTAATGTAGCATCCTTTCGTCTCAGAAAATGTTGTGATTTCCCCCTCATGCTGGGTATGAGATAAACTAATTTTGATCTTCTCTGATCTAAACTCATTCTAATCCTATAATTTAATCATCCCCTTTAGTTTTCACTCAGTCTCATTTGAAAATTGCTTTCTCTTTTGAGATTCCTATAGTTCCCACTAAAATAGCATTTGAGGTATGGAGGAGTTGCTTTCATGACATTGTGTTTTTGGCAGGAATTAGATCACATCACCTCATGCTGGTTCTTGGGGGATTCATGGCAGAATCCATCCATTTGGTATTCTGCTGAGGTCTGCTGATTGAAATTATCAGGTGGAGGCAGCCAGGTGGCTCAGTTGGTTAGAGCTTGTGCTCTGAACAGCAAGGTTTCTGGTTCAATCCCTGCATGGAATGGTGAGCTGCGCCCTCCCCCTGCCCCAACTAGATTGAAGGACAATGACTTGACTTCGAGCTGATGCGTCCTGGAAAAAACACACTGTTCACCATTAAAATTTGTTTAAGAAAGGAAGGAAGGAAGAAGGAAGGGGAGAGAGAGAGAGAGAGAGAGAGAGAGAGAGAGAGAGAGAGAG